>NW_024424008.1:18564177-18578728 GCF_017311325.1 Ursus maritimus | reverse complement strand
AAAAAAAAAATTGGACATAATAAATCTGCCCTGTCATTCATAAAACTGGAATATAGACCCAGATAAAGCCAGCTGCAAATTTAATAGGAAGCAATATTTCTTCCAAGGACATGCTGTAGCTATAAAATGTCATAACAACTCCTTTTTTTCAATGACTATTGCTTTCCATTCACTGAGAAACTTTTTACTCTAAAATCATAAACGATCAGAGACTGCTTTTGAAATTATATCAGTAAGAATAAAATATCCCACTCTTTCCTGGAGGATCTAAGTCACTTTGACACAGATAAGCAGCCTTTATTTAGGACCCAGGCAAATAGTTTCAGATAAGGGCAGGGTTTTTAGGACACTGTATTCCAAATCTATCTTGACTTTATTGCTTTCAAGGAAACAGGACCATAAGTACACATTGACACCAATACTTGAATCACTTACACACGGTCTTGATCTTTTCTCTCCTTTTAGCTTATCAAACACTGACACATTTAAAGTAGTTCCCATTTTTCATTCTTAATTGTTCTTTCCTCCCTCGCCACCCTCCCTCCCACCTTCTTTTTCTCATTCTCTCTCTCTCACTCTCTCTCTCTCTGTTATCAAACTGGCCAGAAGCTGATTTACCTTAACGTTCTCTTTATTCTGTTTATTTTCTCTTTCAGTGTTTTTTCCACTGTGTTATTTTCTTCTTTACTATTAATTGCGTTTATTCTGTCCTTTTTCCAACTTTCTAAATTCCCAGGCCATTAATTTCCATCCTTTCTTCTTTTCTAATATGTTTATTTTTCTTGGTTGGGATTTTCTGTGCTTCCTGAAACAGAGAATTTTGTCCTTCACCAATTCTGGAAAATTCTCATTCAGGTCTTGCCAATTGCTTCTGCCACATGATTTCTAATCTCTTCTGCAACTACTACGAGAGGGACAGGCTTTCTCATTCTAATGCCTCTTAATCTCTCTTCAACGTTTTTTCATCTCTTTGTGACAATTTCTACAATTTCATCTCTTATCTCATTAACATCTAATTAACTTTTTTATTTCAATTATTGTAATCTTCATCTTTAGAAGTTCTATTTTGTATATCCCTAACCTGCCTCATCTCTTACTGCATCTCGTTCCCTTCTTTACTTAGAGAGTCCGCTCTTTATTTAAACATTTTAAACATTACCCAAAGAGTTTAGGGATATTTTCTTCTGAGTCTCACTCATGGTGACATATTTCTCATGAATTTTGTAATCTGGATTCCCAGTTCATGTGTTCTTGAAGTTTTTTCTGAGGAAATTGTGAAGCCTGGATTGAAGCTGCATAATTTCCCTACCCTGCCTCATCTCTTACTGCATCTCGTTCCCTTCTTTATTTAAACATTACCCAAAGAGTTTAGGGATATTTTCTTCTGAGTCTCACTCATGGTGACATATTTCTCATGAATTTTGTAATCTGGATTCCCAGTTCATGTGTTCTTGAAGTTTTTTCTGAGGAAATTGTGAAGCCTGGATTGAAGCTGCATTCATTGAAGGATGATAGGTGTTTGCTTCTGCCAATCACCCAAAAGTGCTATCAACCCAGAATTACTTAAAAACTTTATTTTTCTCAGCTCTGGATTACTCAGACCACAAAAATGACACAAATTCTAAACTAAAAGTCACATGAGGGTAGGCCTTTGTGGTTATCAATTCTCAAGGCAGATATGTATATTGTTTTCTACTCAGGGCCAAGCCCACAAGACACGATTTGCCTTGTTATCATCCTTAATTGACAGAGAGATATAATATTTTCAACTCCACCCTCACATGAATCATAAAGGTAAAGTCATGGCTTTCTGTGGGTTTTCAGAAATACCATTCCACCTGTGTGAGAGGAAGGATCCTTTTTCTCCAGCCCTGCCATTGTCATTAGAGTCATTAAAATCAGCAAACGCTCTCAGGGACAGCCATGATATCAGCAACCACCTACAACTCTGATTTCCAATTCCTTTTTTGGCCCCCAGGGATTTCTCCTACTTACTTGCGCGCTTACCTGTGCAAATAACATTACTGTTGCTCTTCTATCTAGTATTTCTAGGTGTTTTACATCAGGGGTTTTCTCAGGACATCTTATCTGCAATTTTGCTGGTAATGGAACTCAATTCACTCTTCAGCCTACTCCAGACTGGCTTTTACGTCCATCACAACATTAAAACTACACTCACAAAAGTAAAACTCATCTGCCGTTTTCCATGAGTCATTTTATTTGACCTTTCAGAAGCTTTCAAAGGAGTTGAATTCTCTTTCATTCTTTTATTTTCTTGGCTTCCATAATATGACTATAACTGAGTTACATTCTAAAACTCCATAACCTGTTTCCCTCCTATTCTTCTGGTTTTTCTTTTTGTAACCCCTTTGTCTGTTCCTCCTCCTCCCTATTTCTAAATACTGGAGCTGTTCAGAGTTTGTTTCTAACCCTCTTACTCACTTCTCTCCTCTCCTAACTCACTTCTTAGTGATGAAGGATAGTTGGAAGGCAGGCAGATAGGGACAAGGGGCCTCCTGCCCTAAAAGGAAACCACCCTTAAAAGGATTTTACACCATCCTGGAAAGAGTCCTCCACCCTTTCCCATGTGACAAAAACCTGATTGGATGACAAGTGTAGGGAGGGTTAATCAGATTAAAAGCCTGCCAACAAGCCCATAAAAACCCCTAGACTTAGAAACTCTGGTGGCAACCCTCTTGGGTCCCCTCCCTCCTTGGAATCTTTGTACTATCATTTTGCTATCACTCAATAAACCTTCCTTTGCTGCCCACCACTCTGTCTGGTCTACCTCTTTATTCTTCCAAAAAGGCGTGACCAAGAACCACAGGAACCGACAGAGAAAAAATCCTGTAATACTAGGAAATCTCAATTATTCTCATGGCATTAAATATCATATACCAACATCTCCCAAATGTGTATCGCCAACCCAAAATTCTCTTTTAGGTTCAAAAATCTACATATCCAACTCCCTACATGATATCTCCAACTGAACTTCTAACACGCATCTTAGACTTCATCTTTCAGTCTAACCCATATCTGCAAATGATACATCCATCCACCCAGTTATTCTTGCAAAACTCCAGTACTTAGCCTTGATAACTTCTTCAACCCCTCTACCATTAACCCACAACTAACCCATCACCAAATCTCAAATATACTACCTAAAAATATATGTATCTTGAATCTACCCACTTCTCCATCTTCACCACCAGACTATGTCACCATCATCTTTTACTCACATTACTGCAACAGATAATTGATTTCACTCTTCACTCAGCAACAGCCACACACCCACCTGATCTACAACAGCCAGAATGATCTTAAAATATTAAACTGGATCATGTCACTCTCCTGCTTAAAGACTTCTTAACGCCCATGGATTAAAAAACAAAATTCTTTACTAGGCATAAAAGAAAGGTCAAGCTTATCTAGCCTTGCCTATCTCATCAGGGTCATTATTGAACATCAGCCGCAATGGCTATCTTTCAAATACACAAACATACCAAACTTTTCCTGACCTCGAAGCTTTAACATTTCTAGTTCTACTGCCCAGAACTCTTTCCACGGCTCTTTGCATGGTTCTGATTCTGATTCTGATGCTACAACTTGCTACTATTTATAACTTCCTTTAAGCTTTTAAACACCCTTCAGCCACAATTCCCACATTTATTAAATCGGACAGTAAAAATATCTAACTCATAGAATTATTGTGATAATTTAATAGATGAAATTCAATAATATTTATATCGTATATAAGACACTACCTGGCATGCAGTAAGCACCTAGTGCATTTTTTTTTACTGTTTTACTTTGTTTTTATGTTGTTCCCTATAGAAACTGAAAACAATTGGTGATAATTCCTTTTATATCATACAAATTCACTCAAGATCTTTGCATGTTGGAAAAGTCATTCTTTTATTTTACAAAATCATCCTCCACTTTTCAATATTTTAATCAATTTGCTTTGTCTCTGCTCCAATTTCTTCACAGCTGTTCTCCATTAGAAGATCCTCAAGAGAAGCTCTAGTTCCCTGCTCTTTGTGAAGAGTCTTGTGAGTTAAGTTCCTGCTTTTATACATTGACAGCATGATTAGGTGTGTTATAATTTATATGTATTTGGGAGGTTTGTTGTTGGTGATGCTGGTGGTTAAGTTTTTATTTAGGAGGGGCAGTTGGAATTTTAGAGTTTCATGCTTTTAGAGTTTCATGTTTTGTGCTTGGATTATTTTGCTTTGCTCTGTTTTAATTTTTGGTGGTGCTTATCTGTTAGCTTTCACTAGAAAATGAAGGGTAATTTTTCAAAGAATTGCCCCAAAGATATTTTTCTTTTAGCAGCTTCTATTCCTAATGTACTCTTCATCAAGAAATAGCAATTATTTTAGTTGGTCTTGGGTTCCTGTGGAAGTTATACACACTACAGAATCCAGCATATATAAAGACAGAAAGGCTATAGAATAGATATATATTAAAATCTTTTCTCCCTGCTTGATGTAAAACACCTTTCCTGTCATCTTTCCTCTCTTGGTTTCCTTTTTCAGCCTCAAGTTTATTATATACTCCATTTGAATGTCAGGATGCTTGCCAAAATGAATAGAAGAGAGAAAAGAATATAGTTGACGGGGAAAACAGATTATTCTCTCCTTTCAGGTGTATTGACAATTGTGACAAAACTTATTTTTATAAGGAAAGGGAAGACAAGAAAACATGACACTGGTCAAAAAATAGCTTAGCAGTTTCCTGGGTGATGTCTATTACACACAGTTTCAGTGTGTAGTGACTGCCACTTTCGCAGTTCTGCACAGCAATGCTGGGAGAATAAGAGAAGTCCTTGAGCTCCTGTGACTGGGGAGACCAAAGATGGAGGGACTCAGCCAATATTTCAGTGCTTTTATTGTGTTTACTTAAACCAGAGAGAATATTCCCTGGTTTTGACCTCCACTGTCTCTACTGTCTTCACTTTTCCAAGCCACACACAGCCTCAGGACATGGACACTGCAGAGGGGAGATGTCAGCCAAGCATGTGATAAACTCCTGGGATGAACTGAATGTTTGTGTCCTCCTACAATTCATATGTTGAAGCCCTGAACCCCAGTAAGACTGTATTTAGAGATGGAACTTCTAAGGAAGTGATTAAGGTTAAATGGTCATAGGGTGGGGGCCTGATCAGATAGGTTTAGTGTCCTTATACGAAAAGAGATGAAAGAGCTTGTTCTTTCACATGAACATAAAAGGGGTAACATGAGCACGCAGCAAGAAAGCAGTTGTCTACAACCCAACAGGAGAGCCTTCACCAAACATCACTTCTGCTGGCACCTTGATCTTGGATTTCTAGCCTCTAGAACTGTGCGAAAATTAACTTCTCTTGGTTAAGCCACCCAGTCTCCAGTATTTTGCTATGACAACCCTAGAAAACTAACACACTCCCCAAAATGAAGAAATATGTTTTAATCTTCTTTGCATCCCCAAGAGTATTAGAACATTCAGTAACCAGTAGGTTGATTTTGATCAAAATTGAAGGTTGATTCAGTCCCTCCTCTCCTCTTGTGTGTTCCCATCATACCACATTTCAACTATTATTATCAATTTGTCAGTATTATATCTTTTCATAATAATTTCTTTCCATGTTTTCTCCCTTGACTGTGGAAAAGAAAAAAATTCTGACTTATTTATCTTTATATTGTCCCAGTATTAAGCAAAACACAGATGTGATAAACACTGCCAGCTGCCTACCCAAAATCCCTTTTCCCATTTTTTTTTCTGCTAAAATATTCACTTTCTTAGACTGCCTTTCAGGTAGTAGAACTATGTAACTGTGACTCAGTTCTGAGCAGTAAGCACAAGGGAAGATCTTATTTTTCCCTCATTTAATGCTCCCAATTATTTTTTTTCCTTATTTCTTACACTTCCAACCTGGCAATTTGCATGTGTGGTAGCTATCTTGCTATAATGAGATGACAACCATGAGGACAAAAGCCACATGTTATGAGCAGTAGAACTGAAAGACAGTAGGAAGATGAGAAACTGATAAACTAATAGAGTTACTGCATCAGTACCAACCTGCTTTCCTCTGGACTTCTTGTTTCAAAAGAGAAAAAAAAACTCATTTCATAAGCACAATATTGAGGTATCTATTACTTGCAGGTGAATGTAAGTCCCAACTGGTACAGTAGGGACCCAATAAATGTTTGTTGAACTAAACGAGAGCATATAGACAGTATTGCCAAAGTTGACGGGGGAAACTATTCTAGTTAGATATGTTCACCATATACAGAATTTGGGGCTGGAGTGGCTCACGCTATAGAGCAATCCAGATGATCTATGGAATACTTCAGATTGGATATATTCTTTGCTTCAAGGGCCTCATACAGAATTAGTCAATAATAACTGAAAACTGGTAAAAAATGAAAATTTAGTCAGAGGAAAAATAGGCAATACTGTGCTTTTCTTGAACATCCTTCAGAATTGTGAGGTATCATTAACAGATAATGTTCACGGAGAGAGAAAGCATCAGAATATTCACAGCACATTAATACACCATGTAAGGTTAAGGAGAGATAAAAGGACGATAAGTGAGATGAGAAATGTGGGAGCAGGTTAAAAAAAAATCATCCCCAGGTATTGGTATTTACTCCATGAGAGAGAACCATACCAGAGACAGTGATGATAGAAAGCACCGGAGCATATAATAATAATGGCAGGCTCTATTATCTTGGTACTTTCTGTAAGGAAGCATTATACTATGTACTTAATATACTACCTTATTCAGTTCTCACAGGAACCCTTCGAGATAGTAGATTTGTACCTGTTTTTTCAGATAAGGAAAGCGAATCTTAGAGAAATGAATAAAAAAGCCTGGTAAAGAAACTGTAGGGCTGAGGCACCTGAGTGACTCAGCTGAGCATCTTCCTTCAGCTCAGGTATGAACTCAGGGTCTCAGCAGGTAGTCTGCTTCTCCATCTCCTTCTGCCCCTCCACTCCTTCCTCCCCCACCCCTGCTCATGCTCTCTCTCTCTCTCAAATAAATAAATAAAATCTTAAAAAAAAAAAAAAAGAGGGGCGCCTGGGTGGCACAGCAGTTAAGCGTCTGCCTTCGGCTCAGGGCGTGATCCTGGCGTTATGGGATCGAGCCCCACATCAGGCTCCTCCGCTATGAGCCTGCTTCTTCCTCTCCCACTCCCCCTGCTTGTGTTCCCTCCCTTGCTGGCTGTCTCTATCTCTGTCAAATAAATAAATAAAATCTTTAAAAAAAAAAAAAAAGAAATTATAGGCCAGGATTCAAGCCATTGTCCTCTACTCCATCATCTCCTTGAGTATGTCACAGATCTCTCTGTAGAACACAAAGTGCTTAGTCTTAAATGCTGGTATTAGTACTACTACTACAACTGGTTAAGAGGCAGAAACCTTTAGGTGAATAGCTACAGACTCAATTTAAATCCTGGCATCATAGCTTACTAGTTCTGTGATCTAGGTCAAGTTATTCTTCTGATCTCAGATCTTCTTAGCTAAAATAATGATTAATAATGCTCACCCTGCCTGCCTCATACAATTGTGAATATATTCATAAATTCTAAGCAAGTTTTTAAAAAGATAAAGAATTATTATTACCAGGAGAAGAAAAAAAACAGAGTGATAATTTCTAGCTCTCTGCAGCATTTATACAGTAAAGTTCCTCTAGACAAAAAATATTTGCCATATTAAATATTGAAAAACTAATTTCATTAAGTTATAATGCTATGGTAAGATCATAAGCACAAGTACAAGTGCAAAGCTTAAGTCTCCATCAGTCCCAAAAAAGAGACTTAAACTGGCACCAAGCAAGCAGTATTCATTGTGAAATTTCTGCAGCACCTAAAAAGCAAAGCATGTTACGTGCATCCATCTCTTTATTCCTATATTCCTTCATTTAAAGTGTGTGTGTGTGTGTGCATGCGTGTGTGTGCATGTGTGTGCGTGCATGTGTGTGTGTGTGTGTGGAGTGAGAGAGAGAAAGAGAGACATATGTATAAATACATATATATATATATATGTATATATATATATATACACAGAGAGAGAAAAACAGAGTTACAGACAGACAGGTTGCATTATATATACAAGCTACTATATTAGCTGCCAGATATACAATGGTGAATACAATAGTCCCTGCCTTGCTGGACCTATACTTTAGTTACCAAAAGCATGCTGATGGTACAGGATCTTTTGTTCATACACTTTTTTTTAAATCTTCTATTCATTTTTTCCTTCATACTTCATTAAACATGTAATTATCGCATGTGCATATTCTTCCCACCTCAATAAATGGAAACTCAATTCTTCTAAGTAGGAAAAACAAGAACTATGAAACTATTATAAATGATCTTTTTCTCTCACATTCAATCCATCAGCAAATCCTATCAACTCTCCCTTCTAAATATAGCTCAAATATGACTGCTTCTTACCAACTCTATCCCACCACCTTGGTCAAAGAAGCCATCATCTCTCACCTGAGTAATTTCAATAGCTACTTTTTCTCCCTGCTCCTACCCACACTCCACCTCCTAGCCTAACCTCCAGCCCCCAGTCAATGTGACACCATGCTTTCTGGAACACTTCTTTTTGCAGGAATTTCATAGTGAAAGGAGTAGTAGCATGTGTCTGAGTTGCCCTTTGCCCACTGAGTTCTGAAGTAATGAACAAGGATCTAACAGGATTGGACATCAAATTCCAGCCATTGGGTTGTAGGGCTTTTAAGCTACCTAATTAGGGAAGCACCAATCTCTACCCTGGTATGATTACAAAGAGATCCAACTATAGTAATTATGTCATGGCAGAAACTTGGTCTTCAACCCTCTTCTACCATGTTAGCATTCTTTAATTAGGAGAACATACTTTTTCCCAGGGTGTAGCAAGCTTGTAGTTGCTATCATATGATGTTACAGACTAGTGACCTATTTTGCTCTTTGGCGTTCTACCAAGATTGATTGCCTTAAGTATTTGGTTTCCATGGAGCTCTAAAAGAAGTCACCTTCTTTCTCAAAGGCCAGGTCGAAGAGAATCAGTATTGAATATGATAATCCGACCAATTATGCATCTATATAACCCATCCTTAATACAACCATTTGTGTGAAAGTGACCCATTTAAATCAAAAGTCAGATAATAACCCTTTTCCATTCCAAGCCGTCCAGTGGTTTCACATATCACTTGGGGCAGAACCCAAAGCCCTTACTTTAGCTCTAATTCCCAACACACCCCTAACTTCATTCTTGCCATTCTGCCCATCACTGATTCCCCCTCCAGCCACATTGCCCAATAACCCCATCAAGTTTCACATTTCCTATTCCTTCTGCTTGAACATTTTCACCCCACAAGGCAGATACCCACAAGGCAAAGAAAGCTCCCATTCTCTAATGGGAAATTATAAATGTATAAAAACCAAGTTAAACTACCCATTTTTTATAGAAATCCCCAATCCAATAATTTAACATAAAAAAATAATAATCCTGGCCTGGTGATATCCCTGGGACACTGGGGAGAAGAAAAACAAAACCATTTCAGATGAAAATTCTTATAAACTAGGCCACATGGGGTTCCCATGAGACGGAAAACAAGTTCCACTGAAGATGTTACTGTCAGGAAATGAGATTTTTCATGTTTATACAGGTTTAGGACTTTCCGAGCAAATTTTACTGGACCCTGAGTTAGATTACAGCCAGAAATTAAATGATGACTGAATAGATAGACAGTAAGAGAGCTCCTAGAGATTTACTTCCTGAGAAGTTGTGCTTAGATTTCAAAGGTGGTTAAAACAGAGAGACATACCAGGCATTCTAAACCCAGAGACAATAGTCTTATTTTCTCCTTGGAGATGTGTATTCACATTCCAAAGAGTAAGAACCCAGAAACCTTTCTTTCCTCTTCCCTTTCTTGTTTACATTAGATAGATGAGGTTTCTCTTCCTCTCTCTACCAGAGTGCCGGGAGTGCCAGGAGTGCCACAGCTGTTTAAACAATCCTATATAAACTGCCAGATTCATAATTCCAGGGTCCCTCTCTTGTAGTACAGACAGAGTAGAGTGACTTTGACTCTCAACATACCACCCTGGAAGGAGGAAACAATTAGGGCAAGGAGAACTAACTGATATAAGAAATAATAGCTTTAATCTCTACTGCAGAAATCTCATGTTTACATTCACAATAATAAAAATAAATTTTATTTTTTTATTTAATAATTTTTTTATTAAATTATGTTAGTCACCATACAGTACATCCCTAGTTTTTGATGTAAAGTTCCATGATTCATTACTTGCATATAATACTCAGTGCACCGTGCAATATGTGCCCTCCTTAATACCCATTACCGGCCTATCCAATTCCCCCACCCCCCTCCCCTCTGAAGCCCTCAGTGTGTTTCCCAGAGTCCATAGTCTCTCGTGGTTCATTCCCCGATTTAGCTATTGTGGACACTGCTGCTATGAACATTGGGGTGCATATGGCCCTTCTCTTCACCACATCTGTATCTTTGGGATAAATACCCAGTAGTGCAATGGCTGGATAGTAAGGTAGCTCAATTTTTAACTTTTTAAGGGACCGCCACAGTTTTCCAGAGTGGCTGTACCAACTTGCATTCCCACCAACAATGTAGGAGGGATCCCCTTTCTCCACATCCTCTCCAACATTTGTTGTTTCCTGCCTTGTCCATTTTTGCCATTCTAACTGGCATAAGGTGGTATCTCAATGTGGTTTTGATTTGAATTTCCCTGATGGCTAATGATTTTGAACATTTTTTCATGTGTCTGTTAGCCATTTGTATGTCTTCATTGGAAAAGTGTCTGTTCATATCTTCTGCCCATTTTTTGATTTGTTTATTTGTTTCTTGTGTATTGAGTTTGAGAAGTTCTTTGTAGATCTTGGATACCAGTCTTTTATCCATAGTGTCATTTGCAAATACCGTCTCCCATTCCGTGGCTGCCTCTTTGTTTTGTTGACTGTTTCCTTGGCTCTGCAGAAGCTTTTTATCTTGATGAAGTCCCACAAGTTCATTTTGTCTTTTGTTTCTCTTGCATTTGGAGAGAAATTAGGGAATCCATTCCATTTACAATAGTACCAAAAAGCATACGTTATCTCAGAATTAACTTAACCAGAGACGTAAAGGATCTATATTCTAGAAACTACAAATAACTCTTGAAAGACATTGAGGAAGACATAAAAAGATGGAAAGATATACCAAGATCGTGGATCAGAAGAATTAACATAGTTAAAATGTCTATGCTACCCAGAGCAACCTACACTTTCAATGCCATCCCGATCAAAATACCAATGACATTTTTCAAAGAACTGGAACAAACAGCCCTTAAATTTGTGTGGAACCAGAAAAGGCCCCGAATCGCCAAGGAATTGTTGAAAAGGAAAAACAAAGCTGGGCGTATCACGTTGCCGGATTTCAAGCTATACTACAAAGCTGTGATCACAAAGACAGCATGGTACTGGCACAAAAACAGACACATAGACCAATGGAACAGAACAGAGAACCCAGAAATGGACCCTCGGCTCTTTGGGAAACTAATCATTGACAAAGCAGGAAAAAACATCCAGTGGAAAAAAGACAGTCTCTTCAATAAATGGTGCTGGGAAAATTGGACAGCTACATGCAAAAGAATGAAATTTGACCACTCTCTCACACCATACACAAAGATAAACTCCAAATGGTTGAAAGACCTCAATGTGAGACAGGAATCCATCAAAATCCTAAACCAGAACATAGGCAGCAATATCTTTGACATCGGCCACAATAAATTTGGATTCTTAAAACTTAGCATTTAAAATCTAAATTCACAAAAACATAGGAATATAATTTACCATGAAAGATAGCAAATATCAAACAGAAGGATGAGCACCCTAGGAACTTGAGAAAGGAGAACAATTTGAAATAGGCCATAAAATAGCAGTATTTAAACTGTGTAAAAAGATAAAATAAGTCATAAAACTATAAGGAAGAAATAATACAACATGAAGAAAAAAATAGGCAAATTTGAAAAAGAATCAAAGAAAAGTTCTAGATATGAAAATATGTAGTCACTGATAATAACTCAATGGACTCAATGGCTTTGGTTAAAAACTGGTTAGACAATACTGAAGGCAGCACCAGTGAATAGAAAAAAGAGATTTAATATTCTTACCCCAATGCAATACAAAGCAATAAAGACGAGAAAAAGAACAAAGAAGGTTAAGAAATACGAAGGTTAGAATGATCAAGTCCAATATATACCTAAGAGAAGTCCTAGAAAATAAATAGCAACAATGTGGGAGAGGTAATACTCTTAAAGAAACTAAAGGCAGACATTTTTCAAGAGTTTATGAAAAGATATAACTTTTTATGTTGAATAAGCACACGAAATTAAAAATAAACACATAAATGTAGGCACCAATGGCAAAGAATTATTAAAGTAATCTTAGATTATAAAAAATAAAATTACCTACAATGAACCGCAATACGACATTTTTTTAAAAATCCAGTTAGTTAACATACAGTGTTATATTAGTTTCAGTGGTACAATATAGTGATTCAACAATTCCATATAATACTCAGTGTTCATCAAGATAATTGTACTCTTGATCCCCTTCACCTATTTCACCCATCAATCCACCCACCTCCCCCCTTTGGTAACCACCTCCCCACTCTGGTAACCATTGTTCTCTATAGTAAAAGAGTCTGTTTTTTGGTTTGTCTCTTTTTTTTCCCTTTGTTTGTTTGTTTTGTTTCTTAAATTCCACATATGAGTAAAATCATATAGTATTTGTCTTTCTCTGACTGACTTACTTCACTTAGCATTATATGTCCTAGATCCACCCATGTTGTTGCAAATGGCAAGATTTCATTCTATTTTATGCTTGAGTAATATTCCATTATATATATACCACTTCTTCTTTATCTACTCACCTATCGAAGGACACTGGGCTGCTGCCATAATTTGGCTATTGTAAATAATGCTACACTAAAGCATAGGGGTACATTTATTTTTTTGAATTAGTGTTTTTGTATTTTTTGGATAAATACCCAGTAGTAGAATTACTGGGATCATATAGTAATTCTATTTTTCACTTTTTTAGGAACCTCCATACTGTTTCCAAAGTGGCTGCACCAGTTTGCATTTCTACCAACAGTCCATGAGGGTTCCTTTTTCTCCACATCCTCACCAACATTTGCTTTTTCTTGTGTTGTTGACTTTAGCCATTTCGACAGGTGTGAGGGGATATCTTATTGTGGTTTTGATTTGCATTTCCCTGATGATGAGTGATGTTCAATATCTTTTCATGTGTCTGTTGACCATCTGGATATGAAGAAATGTCTGTTCATGTTTTCTGCCCATTTTTTAATTGGGTTATTTGGTTTTTGGGTGTTGAGTTGTATAAGTTCTTTATAAATTTTGTATACAACCCTTTACCAAATATAACATCTTAAGAGCAACAATAGACACTGGATGATAATAGGATAATATCTACATAATAAGGTAAAATCATTATCAATCCTGAATTTTATGCCCACTTAAATAATGATTCAAAGGTACAGAAACAAAGGTACAGAAAAACAGTTTCAAACAGATTTTAAAAAGGTATAGTTTACCATTAGTATATATTTGCTTTAAAAAATCAACTATTAAAGAAAATACTTAATGAAGATATAAATTGAACACCAAAGAAGAGCCCAAGATGAAGAAATAAATTAGTAAATATGTGAGTACATTTGAAAAAGCTTTGACTATAAAAGCAAAGTATTAAAATAATGAGCACTTTTTAAAGATTTAAAAATCAAGATGAAAATAATATATTAGACAATTTATGGAAGATAGAAAAAATAAAAAAGATAGTGTTCTATGATTAAGAAAAAGAGTAGAGAGAGGAGTTAAGATGGCGGAGGAGTAGGAGACACCGTTTTCAGCCGGTCCTCCGAGTCGAGCTGGATAGGTACCAGACCAGCCTAAACAACCACGGAACCAGCCTGAGACTCAGGAAGACGCATCTGGATCTCTACAAATGAACATCTCCAGCGCTGAGTATTGAGGTACGAAGCGGGGAGCCATGAAACTGTGCACAGATATTGGAAGATAAACGGAAGGGGAAGGGAGCCGCCGTGTTCGGGTGCCGGGAAGCGGTAGCCACTTGCACGGGAGAGCGGGCGGGCTCGCGGACGGCACCCGCAAAACAGCAGACTGAGACCGTGAGCCGGGTGCGCGCGCCACCAGGCATCTCGCGGAACCCCGGAATCCTGGTGCGCTCACTGGATCCAGACTGAGACCGGGAGATCCGGGAGCGCGCGCGGGGCGGCTGGTGGCTGGCGGCATTAGAAACACAAAGGACAGAGACGCGCCGGCCCTGGAAGTGAGGGCTGGGACGCCGGGTGTGGGGCGCACATCCTGGGACGCTGCAGGGTTGAGCAGCACCAACAGAAACAGAGTTAAAGTGGCCAGAACATTAGTAGAGAACGGGCCGCAATCCCTCTGTTCTGTGACAGAGGCTGAAATTCGGCCGCTGCTGCTCTGGCTCTCAGAAGAGGCACAGCAAACCCCCAGGGAAA
>NW_024424008.1:18556991-18563867 GCF_017311325.1 Ursus maritimus | reverse complement strand
AACTGCTTAATCCAGTCATGTTGAAGGGCATCTCGGCTCCTTCCTGATTTAGCTAATAACTGGACATTGCTGCTATGAACATTAGGTGCATCTTGGCCCTTCTCTTCCTCCGATCTGTATCTTTGGGAGTAAATACCCAGTAGTGCATCGGCTGGATCATAGGGTAGCTCAATTTTTAGCACGAGGACCTCCACACTGTTTTCCAGAGTGGCTGCACCAACTTGCATTCCCACCAACAATGTAGGAGGGATCCCTTTCTCCACTCCTCTCCAACAATTGTTGTTTCTTGCCTTATTTTTGCCATTCTAACTGGCGTGGTGTATCTCAAGTATATTAGTTTTGATTTGAATTTCCTTGATGGCTAATGATTTTGAACATTTTTCATGTGATGTTAGCCATTTGTGGCCATGTCTTCATTTAGGAAGAAGTATCTGTTCATATCTTCTGCCCATTTTTTGATTTGTTTATTTGTTTCTACTAGTAATATTGAGTTTGAGAAGTTCTTTGTAGATCTTGGATTACCAGTCCTTTATCTGTAGTGTCATTTTACAGAAATATATTCTCCCATTCAGAGTGGGCTGCCTCTTAGTTTTCTGACTGTTTCCTTGGCTGTGCAGAAACTTTTAATCTTGATGAAGTCCCATAAATTCATTTTATCTTTTGTTTCTCTTGCCTTTGGGGATGTGTCATGAAAAAGGTTGCTTTGGCCGATGTCGTAGAGGTTGTTGCCTATGTTCTCCTCTAAATTTTGATGGATTCCTGTCTCACATTGAAGTCTTTCATCATTTGGAGTTTATTTTGTGTATGGTATGAGATAGTGGTCAGTTTCATTCTTTGCATCTGCTTCATTTCCAGCACCATTTATTGAAGAGACTGTCTTTTCCCACGGATATTTTTCCTGCTTTATGCCATAGTTGCCCAAAGAGCCGAGGGTCCATTTCTGGGCTCTCTATTCTGTTCCATTGGTCTATGTGTCTGTTTTTGTGCCAGTACCATGCTGTCTTTGTGATCACAGCTTTGTAGTACAGCTCGAAATCCAGCATTGTGATACCCCAGCATTTTCCTTTTCAACATTTTCCAGTTCCTTGGAAGATCGGGGCCTTTTTCTGGTTCCATACAAATTTAAGGACTGTTTGTTCCAGTTCTTTGAAAAATGTCCTTGGTATTTTGATCGGATAGCATTGAAAGTGTAGATTGCTCTGGGTAGCATGGACATTTTAACTATGTTATTACTTCGATCCATGAGCATGGAATCCCTTTCCATCTTTTATGTCTTCCTCAATGTCTTTCAAGAGTGGTTATAGTTTCTAGAATATAGGTCCTTTCGTCTCTGGTTAAGTTAATTCCAAGGTAACGCGTATGGTTTTTTGGTGCTTTTGTAAATGGGATTCTAATTTCTCTTTGCTTCGGTCTCGTTATTTGTGTATAGAAATGCAACTGATTTCTGAGCATTTATTTTGTATCGCCCGCGTTACTGAATTGCTCTATAACTTCTAATAATTTGGGAGTGGCTTCTTTTGGGTTTCATATAGGAAGTATCATGTGTCTAAAAGAGAGAGACATTTTGACTTCTTCTTTGCCAATTTGAATACCTTTGATCCCTTTTTGTCGTCGTCTGATTGCTGTTGCAAGGACTTCTAGTACTATGTTGAATAATAGTGGCGAGAGTGGGCATCTTGTCGAGGAGTTCCTGATCTTAAAGGAAGGCTTCCAGCTTTTCTCCATTGAGAATAATATTTGCAGTAGGCTTTTCATAGATGGCTTTTATGAGATTGAGAAATATACCTTTATTCTACCTCTGAAGGGTTTTAATCAGGAAAGGATGCTGTATTTTGTCAAATGCTTTTAATGAGCATCACGATTGAGAGGATCATATAGTTCTAGATCTTTTCTTGTTGATATGATGTAACATCAACTGATTGATTTGCGAATATTGAACCAACTTGTCAAAATTATGAATCCCACTTGATCGTGATGGATAATCACTTTTAATGTACTGTTAGTTCTATTAGCCTGGATCTTGTTGAGGATTTTGGCGTCCATATTCATTAGGAGATGGTCTGGCAATTCTCCTTTTTGAGGGGTCTTTTGCCTGGTTGGGGATCAAGGTAATATTGGCCTCATGGACAGAGTTTGGTAGCTTTCCCTCTGTTTCTATTTTGAAATAGCTTTAGGAGAATAGTATTATTTCTTCTTTTTGTGAATGTTTGGTAAATTCCCAGGAAAACCGTCGGGCCTGGAGTTTTGTTATTTGGAAGGTTGTTTATCACTGACTCAATTTTCTTCTAATTAATTGGCCTGTTCCAAGGAATCAATTTCTTCCAGAGTTTCAATCTTGGTAGTTTATAGGTTTCCAGGAAGGATTCCATCTCTTCCAGATTGCTTGGTTTATTGGCATATAGCTGTTGATAAAAATTTCTAATAATCCTTCCAATTTCCAATGGTGCTGTTCGTGACCTCTCCTTTTTCATTCATAATTTTAATAATCTGGGTCCTTTCTCTTTTCTTTTGGATAAGTCTTGCCAGTGGTCTGTCAATTTTTATTGATTCTCTCGAAACCAGCTTCTGAGAAATCTGTTGATCTACTGCTCTACTGTACTTCCTGGTTTCTGCTTGATTGATTTCAGCTCGGTACGGTCAACTGCTATAAATTAGTGGATTAGGCCTGTCCCTCTGTTTGCTGTTCCAGCTTCTTGGTGAAAAATATAAAAACTGCATTTTAGATTTTTCTATTCTTTTGAGTGAGGCTTGGATGGCTATGTGTTTCCCCTTAGGACTGCCTTTGCAGTATCCCATAGGTTTTGGACTGTTATACATTTTTCATTCTCATTGGTCTCCATAAATTGTTTAATTTGATTTTGATTTCCTGGTTATCCAGAGTCATTTTCCACAGTATGGCTCTTGGTCTCCAAGTGTTTGAGTTTCTTTCCAAATTTTTCCTTGTGGTTGAGTTCCAATTTCAGAGAGCGTTGTAGTCTGAGAATATGCAGAGATAATTTCAATCTTTTGGTGTATCAGGTTGAGACCTGTTTGTGTCCCAGAACATGGTCTATTCTTGAAGGAGAATGTTCCGCAGGCATTAGAATAGAATGAGTATTCTTTTTCTAGTTCTGGGGTGTAGTGTTACTATATATCTATGAGGTCAACTTCGTCAGTATGGCATTCAAAGCCTTTGATTCTTTGCTTAGTTTTTGCCAGGGGTGTTTCATGTCTCTGTTTCTGAGAGTGGGTGGGGTCCCTACTAGCAATGTATTTTCATTATATGTCTCTTTATTATTCTGGATAAGGTTGGCTTGTTATATCTTTGCTCCCCTGTTGGGGGAGCATATATATTATAATTGTCATATCCACTTGTTGAATACTTCCATACCAGAATAATACTATGGTGCCCTTCTATAAGTCTCTAACTATGAATTCTGTAGTTTAAAATCCAATTTGTCTGATATAGAAATTGCTACCCCCAGCTTTCTTTTGAGGACCATTTCAGTGATGAAAGATGGTACTCATCCCGCCTCTCTCCAGTCTGAATGCATCTTTGCAGATGGGGTTTGAAATGAGTCTCTTGTAGACAGCAAATGGATGGGTCATTTCTTTTTATCCAATCACAACCTAATGTGTCGTTTATGGGATGGTTCAAACCATTTACATTAAGACTTGTTGATAGATATGATTTTAATGTTGCCATGTTTTTGATAAAGTCTTTTTATTAACTGCTAACTTTTCTGCCTTCACATATACTTCTGTGGTGCTTTTTGCCTTCTCTGCCAGAACATGTATGGCGCTTATACCTCTATGGGACTGGTTTGGTGAAATTGGATTGAAGCTGACTGGCGATTCATAAATATCTGTTGCCCATCTCATTAAGTTTCTCTGAATGACAGCCTTGCTGGATAAAAGAGGATCCTTGGCTGCATGTTTTCTCTGAAGAGCTTTAAAATATACTCCCCAACCCTTTCTCTCGTTCAGGTCTGTGAACAGGTCTGGCGTCAATTCTGATGCTTTTGCCTTGAATAGATGAGAAATTTCTTTGCCCTGGCCAGCTTTCAATACTATATCCTTGCATCTAATGTTCTTGAAATGCACTATGGCGTGTGTACTAGTAGTGAGTTTTATGCAGTGGTTGAGCAGGAGGGTCCTCTCTGCCTCTTGGACCTGAATGTTTGTTTCCTTACTAACTAGATTGAGAGTTTTCAGCCTGATGGAAATTTGTTCAAATATCTTCTAGACCTCTGTTTTCTCACCCCTGAAGGGGATGCCTGATGATTCTAACATTGGATCATTTCATTGAGTCAGTAATCTCCCAGTAACCTACATTACGTGGGCATGGATTTTTAGAACCATCTTCTTTCATTTTCCTCTATTAACCCATCCTCAATTCGACTAACCCTTTTCCTCTGCTTCTGCGACCCTGGCTGTCAGAGCCTCTGGTTTTGCCTGCATTTGGCTCTAGAATTTTTAATTTCTGTCAGATTCGCTCTGTTTCTGTCCAGGGTTCTATATTCTCAGTAACCTTTTCGTTTATACTTTTCAATTCTACTCATCATTTTTGACCATCGTTACTCTGAATTCCATTTCTGATCATTTGGTTACATCCATATCCAAATATTTCTGTGTGAGGCCACAGTCTCATATCTTTTTCTTTTTGCTGGGGAAACCCTCTTCTTATCATTCTGATGAAGAGAGAGGTTCTATGGGGTTTCAGAGCCCAAGTATTGACTGGTCCCAGGCATGCCCTTGTTTATGGGATCTTAAGATATTGGGTTTCTTCTGTGGTCCATATATACAATGGAATATTACTCAGCTATCAGAAAGAACGAGTTCTCAACATTTGCTACAACATGGACAGCACTGGAGGAGATAATGCTAAGTGAAATAAGTCAAGCAGAGAAAGACAACTATCATATGATTTCTCTCATCTATGGAACATAAGAACTAGGATGATCAGTAGGGGAAGAAAGGGATAAAGAAAGGGGGGGTAATCAGAAGGGGGAATGAAACATGAGAGACTATGGACTATGAGAAACAAACTGAGGACTTCAGAGGGGAGGGGGGTGGGGGAATGGGATAGACCGGTGATGGGTAGTAAGGAGGGCACGTATTGCATGGTGCACTGGGTGTCATACACAACTAATGAATCATCGAGCCTTACATCGGAAACCGGGGATGTACTGTATGGTGACTAACATAATATAATAAAAAATCATTAAAAAAAAAAGAAAAAGAGTAGAGATATTGGTTGAATTTAGAGTTTATTGAGTCAAATTGGCATGTTAAAATATAAGGATAAGTCTTACAAGAATAGAAAATAAATCACAACTTCTAAATAAATAAAAGGAAGATTGAATAAAGAAAATAATCAATCTAATACAGTGCAAGAAAAGGAAACATAGGAAAATTAGTAAACAAAAAAAATAAGATGGTTGAAATAATTCCAAACAAATGGGAAACGTCAATAAATGTAAAAAGAATAATTAGATACTTAAAAGATATATTAAATTGTTATATTTTTTTTACAATCCAACTATATGCTGCTTACAAGAGACATACCTAAAGTATGATAATGAAGAAAAGCTAGCAGCAAACATGTGAAAAAGGCAGTTCATGAAAAAGTTAAATAAAAAAGTTGTATATTTACATTGGTATTGGTATGAGCTAAAATAGACTTCAAAGCTAGGATTATTATTGGTAAAGAATGTGTTTTTAAAAAATTAAAGTTATAAATAAGTTTTTTAAAAGAAAGTATTTATGTAATCATCAGAGGAAAAATTTACCAAGAAGATAGAACAAGCCTGAACCAATATTTATTTTACAACATGATCTCTCAATGCATAAAACAAAAACTGAAAAAATAACCTGATTCTATATATATATTTCAACAGCCTCAAAATGCATAGAGCAAAATTTGACAAAATTACAAGAAAAAATTATCAAGCTCCCAATCACGGTGAGGTTTTAAAACCCATTTTTCTCAGTAATTGATAGGTGAACCAGGAAACAAAGATGGGCTGTGCTGTTCTAAAGGGTAAGATAGATTTTTAAATTCTAAAGAATTTTCTAAAAAATGAACTCTTCTAAAAATCCAACTTACAAAATATATCAGGGAGGAAACTATGCTCTTTTGAGTTCTCTTCTCAATTACAATTACACAGATATAGAGCAACATTGTCTATAAAAAGTTCTACATAGAAGTTCTGTAGAACTGGGGCACCTGGGTGGTGCAGTCAGTTAAGCACGCCTGATTCTTGGTTTCAGCTCAGGTCATGATCTCAGGGTCAGGAGATCAAGTTCTGCACTCCATGTGGAGTCTTCTAAAGTTTCTCTCTCTCCTTCTCCCTCTGCCCCTCCCAGTGCTCACTCACTCTATCAAATAAATAAAAATTTTTAAAAAGTTCTATAGAACTTTCTGCAGTGATAAAACAGTTGTCTATCTGCTCAAATAGACACAAAGGCTATAGACACATGATTAATGCAGGTAAGGAAATAAATTTTATTTAATTTTAATTCATTTAAATTTGAATAGCCCCATAACTACCATATTGGACAGTGTAGAGCTAAAGTAGCACTAAGAAGAAAATTTATATCTTTAAATGCTTATATTAGAAAAGAAAAGAAGCCAAATATAAACTAGCAAAGTATCTTCATTAAGAAGGAAGAAAAATATAAAATCAAAGAACACAGAATGAAAGAAGTAATAAAGAGCAGAAAACAGTAAAACAGAAATCAAAGCTACAGAAAATTTTTAAAGGATAAATTTACAAAAGTAAAACCTGGTTTCCTGAAAAGACTAACAGAATAGACAAACCCCACGTTCCTATTTCTCTTCAAATCATAAATAAATAAATAAATAAATAAATAAATAAATAAATAAATAAATAA
>NW_024424008.1:18531292-18556981 GCF_017311325.1 Ursus maritimus | reverse complement strand
ATAAATAAATAAATAAATAAATAAATAAATAAATAAATAAATAAATAATAAGGGGTAGGGAATAGACAGGCTTTTAGCAAAAAAGATCATGGAAAAGATGAAAATAAAACACATAAATATACAATTTGGAGAGTGAAAAAGAGACAATAAAAATTAGCATTTTAAATCTTAAACAAGTAACAATCCCCTTGGATAACCAGGATTGATCACCTCTACCTGGAATATATCATTTTCACCAAGTGATCTCTGTGCTATAGGAAAAGCTTCAAATCATGCTATGTATATCATTTAATACTATTCAAGTGCCAAAAAATAGTAATATGGTAGATATTTCAAACTTCAAACTCCAGATAGCTCAATGAGCCTTACTCAACAAGATCATAAAAGAACAGAAAAGTATTCTTAAAGTCTATCTCCAGCACTAATTTAATAACTTATTTATATTGTTTCTTTTATTCTTTCAAAAATATTATTAATTTACTCTGCATAAGGCACCTACCATGCATTAGGACAAGTAAAATATTTAACAATCTAACATATAGTTCTCTGACCTGGAGAAGTTGGAGAGGGGCTGGATAGAATAGAATGTAATAGAAGTGAGTGCTGTGATACCATAAAGAAAAGAAAAATTATGCCTGAGAATGGAAGGATTATTGTTAAGGGCTCCCAAATGGAAGCATTTGTACTGGGTCTTTTTTTTAAATATATTTTATTGACAAATATATATATTGACATTGTATAAATTCCACATATAAGTGATATCACACAGTACTTGTCTTTCTCTGACATATCTCACTTAGCATAATGGGCTTGAAATCTACCCATGTTGTCACAAATGGCAGGATATTCTTCTTTCTCATGACTGAATAATATTCCATTATATAAATATATATATATACACACACAATATGATATCTCATTAAGGTGATATCTCATTGTGGTTTTGATTTGCATTTCCCTGATGATGAGTGATGTTCAACATCCTTCTTTTTTTCCAACATCTTTTCATGTACCTGTTAGCCCTTTGGAAATCTTTGGAAAAATGTCTATTTAGTTCCTCTGCCATTTTTTTAATTGAATTGTTTTTTGTGTGTGTTTTTGTTATTGAGTTGTATGAGTTTTTTTACATATTCCAATATATGGTTTGCAAAAATTTTCCCCACATTCTGTAGGTTACATTTTCATTTTGCTAATCATACTGGGTCTTTTTTTTTTTTAATTCAATAAGCCAACATATAGTTCATCATTAGTTTCAGATGTAGAGTTCAACAATTCATCAGTTACATATAACACCCAGTGCTCATCACATCACGTGCCCGCCTTAATGCCCATCACCCAGTTACCCCATCCCCCCACCCTCCTCCCCTCCACTAACCCTCAGTTAGTTTCCTATAGTTAAGAGTCTCTCATGGATTTTCTCCCTCTCTGATGACTTCCCACTCAGTTTTCCCTCCCTTCCCCTATGATCCTCTGCACTGTTTCTTATATTTCACATATGAGTGAAACCATGTGATAACTGTCTTTCTCTGACTAATTTTGTTCAGCATAATACCCTCCAGTTCCATCCACATCGATGTAAATGGTAAGATTTCTTTTTTTATGGCTGAGTAGTATTCCATTGTAAATATATACACCACTGCTTCTTTTTTTTAAAATTTTTTATTATGTTATGTTAGTCCCCATATAGTACATTATTAGTTTTTGATGTAGTGTTCCATGATTCATTGTTTGCATATAATACCCAGTGCTCCATGCAATATGTGCCCTCCTTAATACCCATCACCAGCCTATCCCAATCCCCCACCCCCTCCCCTCTGAAGCCCTCAGTTTGTTTCCCAGAGTCCATGGTCTCTCATGGTTCATTCCCCCTTCTGATTACCCCCCCCTTCATTCTTCCCTTCCTTCTCCTACCGATCTCCCTGCTATTTCTTATGTTCCATAAATGAGTGAAACCATATGATAATTGTCGTTCTCTGCTTGACTTATTTCACTTAGCATAATCTCCTCCAATCCCGTCCATGTTGCCGCAAATGTTGGGTAATCGTTCTTTCTGATGGCTAAGTAATATTCCATTGTATATATGGACCACATCTTCTTTTTTTTTTTTTTAAAGATTTTATTTATTTATTCGACAGAGAGAGAGACAGCCAGCGAGAGAGGGAACACAAGCAGGGGGAGTGGGAGAGGAAGAAGCAGGCTCATAGCAGAAGAGCCTGATGTGGGGCTCGATCCCATAACGCCAGGATCACGCCCTGAGCCGAAGGCAGACGCTTAACCGCTGTGCCACCCAGGCGCCCCTGGACCACATCTTCTTAATCCATTCATCTGTTGAAGGACATTTCGGCACCTTCCACATTTCAGCTATTGTGGACAATGCTGCTATGAACATTGGGGTGCATATGGCCCTTCTCTTCACTACGTCTGTATCTTTGGGGTAAATACCCAGCAGTGCAATTGCTGGGTCATAGGGTAGCTCTATTTTTAATTTTTTTAAATTTTTTATTATGTTATGTTAGTCACCATACAGTACACCCTTAGTTTTTGATGTAGTGTTCCATAATTCATTGTTTGCATACAACACCCAGTGCTCCATGCAATATATACCCATATATATATACCCTCCTTAATACCCATCACCGGCCTATCCCAATCCCCCGCTCCCCTCCCCTAAATGGTCAGTAAGAGATTTCAGTGTGGAAGTAAGTGGAAGGCAATGCAGGCTGTGAGGACAGCACAGTCCAAGTCAAAGAGGCATGAATAAATGAAGCATATTCCAAGGAAAGGCATGAGGATTATTATAGTTGATATATATGTTGAGCTGAAATGAAAAGAATGCTCAAAACACTTCTGATTGATGAACAAGCCATTATATATGCATTCAACACTCTATATTCATTCATTCAGCAAGTTCTAAATGCTACAGATATGGTAGGAACAAAACCCCTAACATTTTATTGGGATGCAAAGATGCAAAATATGGACTGTCAAATATGACAAATACTTTAGAGGAAAACAAAGCAGGAGAAGGGAATAAGAAGTGCAAGGAGGAAACAATGCAATTTTAAGTAGGATGATCAGGGATAGCCTCATAGCAGTCATATTTGAAGACTTAAAAGAGTAGAAGGAGCAAACTATACTGCTATCTGAAGGAAGAAAATTCTAGGCAGCAGAAATAAGTCCAAAAGTCTGACATATAAGAAGAACAAAAAGAAGGCTAATGTGGCTAGAGGAGAATGACTTAAGTGAAGAGAGAAACAAATCAGGTCAGGAAGGTAACAAAAGTTGTATAGGGTGCTATAACCCATTGTAAAGACTTTGTAAGTTTTGAGCAGTGGAGTGATGTGACTTACATTTTAACAGAGTCCCTCTGTATGCTCTGTTGAAATTAAGGGAGGCAAGACAGGAAGCAAGGAGACCAGGCATAAAGATATTACAATAATACAAATAAGAGAGAATGATGACTTGGACCAGGGTGGAACTAGCTGAAGTGGTAGAAATAATCAGATTTTGAAGATACTTCTAAACTACTTCCTGATAGATTAGATGTAGTTTGTATGAAAAAAAGAGCAAAGAAAGAGTTAGCAAATACAATGTACTAGATGGTAAGTTCTCAGTAAGTACTGAATTAAAATGAACATCCAACCTATATTCCCAGTCTCAATTCCCATAATTATTCTATACTAAAGCCAAATGAGTCTTCAATTCCCTCCATCCTTAATGCCAAATTAGTTTTAAAATCTCTCCACCTATACTGCTTTGGCTTATTAACCCTTTTGATATTTCTGTCAATCCTTACCTCATTCCATCCTACCAGATTCTCCCATTTTTTTCAAGCTTCATCTCAAGCCCCATTTCCTAGACGGAAGATTCGAACTTACAACACAGAATGAACTTTTCCCTTTAGAGAAGGGAACTTCTGTACTCCAAGCCCACATGTGATGATAAATAACAACAACCTACCAGGACAGTTGCTAGGCTTTAACAGAATATATAAGTAGGGCATAGTACGATGGTATGATGGAACCTGGTATGATGTTGGTTCCATCTCTCTCTTTTAGGGAAGGAATTATATCTCCTAAAGCATACATTGCACTGCACACAGCATATGCAATAAAAAATTGATAGTGGATTGTTCGACCAATTAAGTAAGTCAACACAAATTTTCACTCCTTAATGCATTAAAACAAATTCCAAATAGATCTAAGACATAAATTTTGAAAGCAAAATTTTAAGATTTTTAGAAGAAAACATAAAAAGCTTTATCTTTACAATCTTGAGAGGGAAAGAGTTTGTAAATAGGACAGAGAAAGCATTAAAACATGAAGAAAAAGATTGGTTAAGGTAAACTATATAAACCTTCTAATTTATGCATCAAAGGCCATCATTTAAAAGAGAACAAGCAAACCACAGACTAAAATATACTTGTTCTATACACGTCCAACAAAGGATTTAGTATTGAGAATATTTAACTGAGTTATGTCACCAAAATGGTGGCGAAGGAGACCTCAGCCTCTATCCCCCTACAGAGATCAATAATCACACAACTATTCAAGACTGAAAATAGCTCCAGGAGAGCTCAGGAATCCACTTAAGAAACCTCAATACCTTGGAGCAAAACACCTGAAACTAACTATACACAAAAGCAGAGGAAAAACAGTTTCACTTTGCCGCATCATCCCGTCTTCCAGGCCAGCACTGCTCAGTAGTAAAAGGGAACTCTCTATAGCCCAAAAGAGTTACCTTCACTGGGAAAAGGACAGCATGAGAATGACCAGCTTCTCCAGCCTTTTAGGGAACTCCATGGAGGACCTGCTTTGGTTTGATACTACCAACACCAGCAAAGCTGAGATGTCTAGATATAGATATGTTTGGGAAGCAGAAAAAATGTCAGGAGCTCCCAATAACAGCCATGGAGCAGACATGACCATAGGGCTGAGTGGCCTGCTCTGCAGAGGACCTCAACAGCCCTCTTCGACACTACAGATTCACACAGCTTTTATCACTGAACCTCATCACAGACTCTAGCAAACTGCTCCACAGAGGACCCCAGCAGCATTCACAGGTGAAGAAAACAACAGCTATCACAGCTGCCACAGACCCCCGCAGATTCTGTTGCTGACATTCCACTCCACAGGTTTTCACAGTTGCAGACACCAGACACTTGAACCTCTCCCCTACTTCTGCCTGAGCTCAAGACAAAAACCCCACAGCCAGCCCCAGCCTCTACTGCTACACATGTGCAAGACACCAGCCTAAACCCCTGGCTGACACCCACTATTGTTCATATGCTTGTGGCTAACCCCTGTAGCTGTGAACCTACCCACCAATGGCCCAACTCACACTAATGGCCTCTACTACTCTGAACGCACCCACAGTTAGCCCCTACACCCACACAAGTGCGCACCAATGACCAGGGCCTCTACAGCTGCTATTGTGTCTAAAGTTGTCCCCAGCCTTAACCACTACATGTGTGTCTGCTGCCACCCTGCCACTACTAAGGCACCTGCAACCAGTCCCTCGAGCCTTGTGCACACCACCACCTCTGGCTACCACTGCCACCTGTGCCTATGCAATAGACATGAAAGTGTCACTGAGGACCCCAACAGCCCTTACAACCACTGACAAGTCCCCACAACCCTCAGCAAGGATCACACAGTTGTCAATTTTGTGGATCCCAGAAGCCTGAGCCAAGAAGACACATAACCCTGGCACTTGGTGCCTAACACCAGTAGTCTTGGGATTACAGAATGTTCCAGAATGCTCCCACCTATAGGTGAACATCTTGCCTTGCCAAAATTCATCCATAAAGTTTTGAAAAGATTACTTTTTCTTTACAAGTGAAGATACCAGAGTGCCTAGGTGGCTCAGTCAGTTAAGCATCTGCCTTTGGCTCAGCTCATGATCCCAGGGTCCTGGGATCGAGCCACACATCAGGCTCCCTGCCCAGCGGGGAGCCTGCCTCTCCTTCTCCCTCTCCCTCTGCCACTCCCACTACTTATACTCTCTCTCTCTGTCAAATAAATAAATAAAATCTTCAAAAAATAAAATAAAAGTGAAGATATCTATGCAAAGTTACAGAAATCTCAAAGAATTAGGGAAACATGATCCCACCGAGAACATAGTAAACTTCCAGTAACTGACCTTAAAAAAAAAAGGGAGATACACAACTGCGGGGCAAAGAATTCAAAATAATTATTCTAAAGATGCTCAAGGAGTTACAAGAGAACATAACAGAACAATTTTTAAAAATCAAGAAACAATACAAGAGCAAAATGAGAAGTTCGACAAAGAGATCAAAAACTTAAAAAGAAAGACAAATTGTGGAGCTGAAGAATTCAATAGAGAGCTTCAATCAGACTTGACCAATCAGTAAAAAGAATAAACTAAAGACAGATTATTTGAAATTATCCAACCACATGAGCAAAAAGAAAAGAAGGATGAAATGGAATGAAGAAACTCTGTGGGAATTATAGGATATCATTAGGAGAAACAATCTATGTATCATTGGAGTATTAAAAGAGAGAAAGAGGCAGAAAGTTTATTTTAAAAAGTAATGGCTGAGAACTTCTCAAATCTGGAGAGATTTGGATATCCAAGTTCATGAAACTAATATATCCCCAAACAAATTCAACCCAAATAGATCTTCTCCAAGACAAAGATAATAAAACTCAAAAATCAAACACAAAGTAGTAAAAGCAGCAAGAGACAAGAAATGTTCCCTGTCACATAATTACAAGAGAACCCACTTAAGACTGTCTGCAAGTTTCTCAGGGAAAAGTCTGCAGGCCAGGAGAGAGTGGATGAAATACTCAAAGTGCTGATAGAAAAAAAAATGCCAACCAACACTTTACCCCACAAAGTTGTCCTTCAGAAACAAAGGTAAGATAAGTTTTTCCAAAAAAAAAAAACCAAAAGCAGAGGGAGTTCATCACCACTAGGCCCACCTTAAGTGAAATATTGAAAGAAGTTCTACAAGCTGAAATGATAAGATGCTAATTAGTAGCATGAAGACATACGAAAATATAAAACACACTGGTGAAACGAAGTATATGGCCACATTCAGAATGTTCCAATGCTGTAATGCGGTTGTGTATTAATCTCTTAACCCTAGTATGAGGGTTAAAGAACTGAAGCACTAAAAATAACTACATCTATAATAATTTGTTAATGGATACACAATATGAAAAGATATAAACTGTGACATCATGGAAAATGAGGGTGGTGGTAAATACAGTTTTTACACGCAATTGAAGTTGTTTTTAGCCTAAAATAGACTCTTATATCTGTAAGATGTTTTCTGTCAGTCTCATGGTAATTACAAAGAAAAAAACTTACTGTAAATATACACAAGATAAAGAAAAGGGAATCAAAGCATACCGTTAGAGAATATCACCAATTCACAAAGGAAGACACCAAAGAGGAAGAAACAAAGGAATCACAAAAGAGCCAGAAAACAATAAGATTGCATTAGTAGGTCCTTCCCTATCAGTAATTAATTTAAATTTAAATGGACTAAATTCTCTATAAAAGGCATAGAGTGACTGAATTGATTAACAATTTTTAAAAAGACCCATCTCTGTACTTCTGCTGGAGATACATTTCAGCTTTAAGGACACATACAGACTAAAAGTGAAGACTAAAAATATATACCCATACAAATGGAAACCAAAAGAGAGCAGGGGTAGCTATACTTAATCCAAACAAAACAGAGTTTTAGTAAAAAAAAAAAAAAAAAAAAAAGTAACAAGAGGGATGCCTGGGTGGCCCAGTCAGTTAGCGTCTGCCTTCCGCTCAGGTCATGATCTCAGGGTCCTAGAATCAAGTCTCACATCTGGCTCCCTGCTCAGCAGGGAGCCTGCTTCTCCCTCTACCTGCCACTCCCCCTGCTTATGCTCTCTTTCTCGCTGACAAATAAATAAATAAAATCTTTAAAAATAATTAATTAATAATTAATTAAATGTAAAAAAACTGTAACAAGAGACAAAGAGGGTCATTACATACTGATAAAGGGGTGGATTCATCAAGACAGTACAGCAATTGTAAATATATATGCACCCAACAACAGAGCACCTAAATATTTTTTTAAATACTGACAGATCTGAAGGGAAAAATAGACAACAATACAATAATAGTAGGGGACAACACAGGATGGATTGCCCAGATATAAATTAATAAGGAAACATTGGACATGAACTATACTTGAAACCAAATGGACCTAACAGGCTTATATAGAACACTCCATCCAACAGCAATGGAGTACACGTTCTTCTCAAGTACACACAGAATATTCTCCAGAATAGGTCATATGTTAGAACACAAAACAAGCCTTAGCAAATTGTGAAAGCATGAAATCACACCAACCATCTTTCTAACCACAATGGTATGAAACTAGAAATCAATAACAGGAGGAAAATTGGAATATTTATAAATATGTAGAAATTAAACAACATACTCCTGAACAACCAAAGTGTCAAAGAAGAAATTAAAAGGGAAATCAAAAATATCTTGAAACAAACAAAAAACAGAAACTTATGGGATGCAGGAAAAGCAATTCTAAAAGGTAAGTTCATATTAGTAAATGCAAAAAAACAAAAATGATGTCAAATAAGAAACCTAAATTTATGCCATATGGAACTAGAAAAACAAGAACAAACCAGGCCCCAAAGTTAGCAGAAGGAAGGAAATAACAAAGATCAGAGTAGATATAAATGAAACAGAGAATAGAAAAACAACAGAAAAGATTAACGACATTACAAATTTGTTTTTTAAAAAGATAAACACAATTGACAAACCTTTAGCTAGACTTCTCAAGAAAAAGAAAGTACCCAAAAATTAAAATTATAAAGAGGAAACATTAGAACTGATACCACAGAAATACAAAGGATCATAAGACGCTACTATCAACAATTATACACCAACAAATTGGACAATCTGGAAGAAAAGGAAAATTCCTAGAAACACACAACCTACTAAGACTGAATCATGAATATTGATTCATGAAACTGAACAGATCAATTACTAGTAAGGAGAGTGAATCAGTAATCAAAAACTTCCCAACACAGGGGCACCTGGGCGGCTTAATGACTGTTAAGCATCTGCCTTTGGCTCAGGGCGTGATCCCGGTGTTCTGGGATCGAGCCCCAACATCAGGCTCCTCAGCTGGGAGGCTGCTTCTTCCTCTCCCACTCCCCCTGCTTGTGTTCCCTCTCTCACTGGCTGTCTCTATCTCTGTCAAATGAATAAATAAAATCTTTAAAAAAAAAAAAAAAAACTTCCCAACAAAGAAAAGCCCAGGACATGATGGTTTCACTGGTGAATTCTACAAAATGTTTAAAGAATTAAGCCATTCCTTCCCAAAGTCTTCCAAAAAATTGAAGAAAAGGTATTACTCCCAAACTCATTTTACAAAACCAGCTTTACCCTGATACCAAAATCAGACAAGAATACCACAAGAAAAGAAAATTACAAGGCAATATCCCTGATGAATATAGATGTAAAAATCTTGAACAAAATATTAGCAAACAAAATTCAACAATATATTTAAAGGATCATACACCACGATCAAGTGGAACCTATCCCTGGGATGCAAGGGTGTTTCAACATATGCAAATCAATCAATGTGGTAAACTATATTAATAAAATGGAAGATAAAAATCATACAACATCTCAATCAATGCAGAAAAGGCATTCAACAAATTTCAACATCCTTTCAGGCTAAAAATTCTCAACAAACCAGATATAGAAAGAACACACCTCAACATAATAAGGGCCATATACAACAAACACATACTAGCATAATAATGGTAAAATGTTCCTTATCTCTAAGATGGGGAATAAGACAAGGGTGCGTACTCTCACCGCTCCTATTCAACATAATACTGGAACTCCTAGCCAGACCAGTTAAGAAAGAAAAAGAAATAAAAGGCATCCAAATTGTAAAGGAAGAAGTAAAACTGTCTTTTATGAAGATAGCATAATCTTATATATAAAAAAGTCTAAAGACTCCACTAAAACATTAGAACTAATAAATGAGTCCCCTAAAATCACAGGGATACAAAGTGAACATAAAAAAATCAGTTATGCTTCCATACACTATGAACAATCTGAAAAAGAAATACAGCAGTCCCACCTCAATACACAATTTTGTTTTTCCCAGTTTCACTTAGCCACAGTCAATCACAGTCCAGAAGCAGACGATCTTCCTGTAGACTTATCATCGGATGGTCAATAGCAGCTTAGTGCTACATCACAAGATGCAAATAAATGGGAAGATATCCCAGGTTTGTGGATTTAAGAATTAATATTCTTAAAATGTCTATATTACCCAAAGCCATCTACAGATTCAATGCAATCTCTATCAAATTTCCAATGGCATTTTTCACAGAAATTTTTTTTACAAAATGCAAAAATTTGTATGGAACCACAAAAGACCCTGAATAGCCAAAGCAATCTTGGGAAAGAATAAAGGTGGAGTAATCACACTTCCTGATTTCAAACTATATTATAAATCTGTAGTAATCAAAATAGTACCGACATAAAAACAGACAGACCAATGGAACATAATTGAGAGCACTGAAATACACCATGCATATATGGTCAATTAATATTTGATAAGGGAGCCTAGAATACTCATTAAGGAAAGGACAGTCTCTTTAATAAATAGTATTGGAAAAGCTAGATATTCATATCCAAAAAAATGAATTTTTTTTCGTTACCTTACATCACTCACAAAAATTAACTCAAAATGTATTAAGGAAGGCCTGAATGTAGACCCTGAAACAAAAGACTCCTAAAAGAAAACACAGCGATAAAGCTCTTGATATGGACTTGGCAACAATTTTTTGGAAAGATATCAAGAATATAAGCAATGAAAGCAAAAGCCAACATGTGGGACTAAATCAAACTGAAAGGCTTCTGCACAGCAAAAGAAATAATCAACAAAATAAAAAAGCAAACTACAGAATGGAGGAAGATCATTGCAAGCCATATATCTGCTATGGGGTCCTCTACAAAATAGTTAATTCCTACAACTCAATAGCAAAAATATAAAAAAAGAAGAGGGGGGAAAAAAAGAAAGAAGGAAAGGAAAACCCACAAATGATCCAATTAAAAACAAGCAAATGGCCTGAATGGACATTTGTCCAAAAAAAAAGACATATAAATGGTTAAAAGTGCATGAAAAGGTGTTTAACATTGTTAATCATTAGGGAAATGCAAATCAAAACCACAATGAGGTATCATCTTATACTTGATAGTATAGCTAGTATCAAAAAGACAAGAAAAAAAGGGAAGAGAAAAAGAAACCCTTATATACTCTTGGTAGGAATGTAAATTGGTACAGTCTCTTCAGAAAACAGTATGGAGGTTCCTCAAAAAATTAAAAACAGAAGTACTATATGATCCAGTAATCTCACTACTGGATATTTATCTGAAGGAAATGAAGTCACTATCTTGAAGAAATAACCTGCATCCCCATGATCACTCCAATAGCCAAGACGTGGAAAAACCTAAGTATCCACTGGTGGATAAATGGATAAAGAAAACATAGGTCCTGCCTGCAGCCCTGGACATGCGAGAATCCAAACCTCATTCCCTCCAGACGTACTGGGAATATGTGGGCTTCAGACTAGTAGAGGCTGCATTTGCAACAGTTCAAGCACTAAGCAGGCAAACCTAAGGATGGAGAAAGAAGCCATGAGACTCCAGTCCTGTGCACAATTTCCAGTCATGGAAAGCCCCAAACCCTCACCTGGGTATGACCTCCACTCTAGCCATCAAATATGCAGTGCACTCTACCAGAAATGCAGAGGACTCACCTCCTCTCCCATGGTCAAAAGTAAGAAGACTATGACTACAGTTGTTAATAAAAAAACATATAAATATAGATATCTTATGGATAAGAACATCAAAAGTATTGAGTTTTAGATGTCAATTAGCCCACAGCATCCAGAGTTATTTAATTTCCTTCCTGATTCCAAAGCATAGAGATCCTGGACCTGTTCCACATGTAGACTTTGGTTTCCATCTGAAGTAAACACTATGGAATTCTTCAGATTTCATTATTCTTCTCTTATACACTAACAATGGTTCTCCAACATCCATAGCAGTCTTCTGGAGCTACGTTCCCTTCCTGCTCTTCCTCAACTCTAACTTTTAGATTTCTCTGCCATGGACCCGGATATCAATCAACTAAAAAAAAATCTACCTCATAATAGGGTTAATCAAATCAACGACCTATTCCATTTGAAGGGATCGAGGGCACCCATCCTGACAGTCTAGTCCTTAAAATCCCCTGCATCAGAAAGGAGGAGTATATGAGTCTTAATGTTTCTCCCATGTACTGTCCCAATCTTCAAGGTCAAAGATGTTCAGATCATATGAAATGGCTGGGGTTCAGGAGGAATCTAGTTGCTATATCTGATTATTTTAATAAAATGGTACCTGAGAAAAAAAGAAAACATGATACGTATATGTTTATGTGTGTGTGTGTATATATATATATATATATATATATATATATATATATATACAGAGTAGAATACTATTTACACACAGTAGAATACGATTCAGTCATTAAAAAAAAAAAAGGAAATCCTGCCATTTGTAACAACATGAATGGACTTTGAGGACATTACTCTAAGTGAAAAAGTGAGACAGAGAAAGACAAATGCTATAGATCTCACCTAAATGTGGAATCTAAAATAAACTGAACTCATATTAACAGAGAGAGTAAACTGATGGTTGCCATGGGCTGGGGTATACAGGAAGAGTTGTCGGTCAAAGAGTACAACCTTCCAGTTACGAGAGGAGTAAATCTGGGGATCTAATGTGCAGCATGGTGACTGTAGTTAATAACAGTACATTGTACATGTGAAAGTTGCTAAGAGAGGGTAGATCTTAAATTTTCTCACCATAACACCAACAGCAAAAAAGTGGTAATTACATGAGGTGAAGGATATGTTAACTAACCTACTGGATTACCATTTCAAAATGTAAAATAGACATTATAATCTAGTAATTCCACATCTACGCGTTTAGTTTAGAGAAACACAGACAAATATGTCTCAAAGCACATATGAGAATGTTCTAGTCACAATTAAAAAAAAAAAGAAACATCCTAGATATTCATCAATAAGACTATGGACAGGAAAGTTTTGTAATGTTCTTATAATGAAATACCATGAAGCAGAGGGGAAAAAATCAATAAAAAGGAGTTATAATTATCCATAAGGATAAATCTCATAGACATAACATTAAATGAAAAAGGCAAATTATGGCAAGGCAAATGCAATGCAATAACATTTAAATATAGCCTGAAATATGCAAAATAAAACATCTTATTTATGGATACACATGTGTAATGAGAGCATAAATAACACACACTTAAGTATTTTTAAACCAATGAACACAAAATCCCCAAATGTAACTGCTTTGCCACTAAAACATTCAAAGGTATAAATTCATAATGAGGCCAAGAGGAATGAGTACTTTTACCAAGAACACACATAAGCTGATTAGAAAACAAGTGGACTATATAAATGGTAATGATGACTAAATAAAAAGAAGTTATTCTGAAGTCTTAAGAGTTTTTTTAACTGCACAGAGAAATAAAAACTAAATGTCATGTTGAAATACTATTAAACTATACTGCACAAAGGTAAAAAATGCCATGTGCACATTTAAGTTAAACTTCTTTGAAACAGGCAAAATGGATAGTATAAATAGAAAGAGACTAAATTTTCTCAGACCTGCATTGAAATCCTGACTCTGCCTCACTGTGTGGTCTTAGCAAGTCATTAACCTCTCTCTACCTCACTTTTTGATCTGTGAAATCCTCTGAACTTCAATTTCCTCATTTGTAAAATTCCTATTCAATCATATTTTCAAAAGGTTTGTGCTTCTATTTGATGTCTGGCACATAGTAAGTAGTGCTCGATAACAGTGCCTCTACCAGCAGTCTGATATAGACAGAACAGACACTGATCAATAGAGTAGAAATTAAGACAAAAACTGACATTGATGGTTGGTTAAGCTATTTACTCTTTTATTATTACAATTTATAACTACTGAAAATGAACCATCCAAATGGATGAAGACATAGTGTGGTGTTCTAAATATACTACACTATAGACCTTCATATTCAATTTGGGAAATCATGACTAAGGTACCCGCCCCCCGCACACATTTATTTGTATTCTCCTTTTCCTTTAACATTGATATTCTATTTATACTTTGAAAATGTTTTGAAAACAGACAAACACAGGGGAAAGAAAGAAAAAATAAAAGAAGATAAAAACAGAGAGGGAGGCAAACACAAGAGACTCTTAACCAAAGGAAACAAACTGAGGGTTGTTGAAGGGGAGAAGGACGGGGAGATAGGGTAACAGGGTGATGGGCATTAAGGAGGGCACTTGATGTGATGAGCACTGGGTGTTATATGCAACTGATGAATCACTAAATTCTACCCCGGTAACTAATAATACACTATATGTTAACTAAACTGAATTTAAATAAAATTTTTTTAATAAAAAATAAAATAAATTAAAATTTGTTTTGCTTTTTTGTATTCCTATTTTCCTTTAATATTGACATTCTTTTATAAAATTCTGTTTTGCTTTTCATCATCTCAAATTCCTTTTAGAAAAGTACAGAAAATAAATACATATAAATAAACAAGTTTCTCTTTGCTTTTTTCCATGTCATATAAAAGTAACAAGATGCATTTTCACCAAAATTGGAGGGTAGGTTTGGGATAATCTGGCTTAAATTATAGACTACAAGGCATACTAAAAGTCACTGAGTGGCCCTGGGGAAGTACCTCATAAAGATAAATAGTCATTTTTTTGCATTTGGACCTGAGGTACAATAAGTGGCTTAACAGCTTCTGATAGGGAGAAACATGCCATATTGTTAAGGTGTAGAAAGAAAAAACAAACTCCGATTCCAAGTATGTGCCCCAAATTAAAAGTCACAAGGTCAGATATTCCAAATGTTGATTTTTGACGGAGTGGCTTCACAAGGACACAATTCTAAGTGTCATCCCCCAAGGTCAACAAAACACAGGCATTAATTTAATTAACTATGGTTAATGATTTTCCTGAGTCACACTGACAGGCCAATTATAAATAAATGGATCAATAAATAATCAGAAACAACTAGTAAACAGGAAGTTTATGAACAAGCTACTGACAAGCTGGTAGAAGTACTTGAAAAAATTATATGGTGGCAGTATATAGGTGCATCACAGTGGATTAAAACCAGCAGATTGAGGACTGGCTTTGAAAACTTTTCAAGTACAGCTAGAACCTGAATAAACATACAAGTGCACTCCACACTAGCCACACTATCTTTGCTCACTTTGATCTTACAGCATTTGTGGTTGCTGCTCTCTCTGCTTGGAATTATTTTCTCCAAGATTCTCTTCTTGGGCCTTAGTCCTCATTTCACTCAGTTTGTGCTTAAATGTCACTTCTTCAGAGAGACCTCCTTTAACCTCATCCAAAGTATCCCTATCATTCTTTTTTATCTTACCGTGCTTTATTTTCCTTTATAACATTTATTGATATTTTGGTAAATTATCCATACTCCGAAAGGAGACACTTAATAATTTTCTGAGCAAAATCGCTTACTCTGTTTAATTATGTCATAAATTTGCAGCCTAAAATCTAGGTTGATGGGAGTACCAGGAAAATCTGAACCATGATTTTTATCTCATCCACTTCATTGTTTAAGTAAAAAAGCATATGTAAACAAGAAGGAAAAAAAAAGCAGTGTTTGAATTTGAAGGGTTTTTTATCTTAAAAATCAGACAGCGTCCTAGATTAGGCTGCTGACATACTTTTTCTGTATCATATAAGCTTACAAAATACTCCTGGAAAATGTCTTCAATGTGTTTTATCTTTAGAGAGTCATAAGATTAATGAACCTCATAAAAATGATAAATTAAGTATCCCAGAAGCACATTTGCAAAATAAACCCTTAAAGAGTATGAGCTTAGAAAAAGTTAAGGCTAAATGTAAAAGACAAAATTATGAAACTCTCAAAGAAATACAGGAGAATATATTCATGACTTCAGGTTGTGGAAGATTTTTTTTTTAATCTAGACACAAAATGTACCAACCACAAAGTAAAAGTGATACCATAAAAATAATGAAAAAAATACCATAAAATAGGATACCTATATTATGTATAAATAACAACAAAGAACTTACTCACAGATTTAATAACCAACTCCCACAAATCAATGAGAAAAAGGCACCCTAGTCAAAAAACTTGAACAGGCATCTTAAAATATATATATAAATATATGTAGCCAAAAAACATATGAATCGATTTTTAACTTCATTAGTAATCAAAGCAATGCAAATTAAAACCACAATGAGCCAATGCCCATCCACTAGACTGACAAAAATACTAATAATATAAGTTTGGGCAAAAATATGGAGCAATGTGAAATCACAGCTATTGGAAGTCTAAATTGTTACATTTTGGAAACAGTTTAGCAATACCTGCTTAAGTAGAAGAATCACATTCTCTGAAATCAGCAATTCATCTTTTAGACATATACCCTATAAAAACCAAGGTGCATCATAAAATCCAACATGCATCAGGATACACATATAAAAATGTTCATAGCTGTTTATCAGCTGAAGAATGGATACATTATGGCATAATCATACAATGGAATACAATACAGCTATAAAAATAAACAAATTAACCCTTAACTATTCCTTACAACATAGATGAATCTCACAAATATAATCTGGTATGAAAGAATAAAGACCCAAAAGAAATACATCATTTTTTCAATTCATATAATGTTCATAAGCAAGCTAACTAAACTATATATTTAGGGATGCATACAGAAGTGATAAAGCTTTAAATAAAAGGCAAAAAAAATGACAACCATAAAACTCAAGACAATAGATGCTTCTAGGACCAAGAAAAGTTAGAAATTGGGAAGACAGGCAACCCTGTCGGGACCCCTCTCACTCTTGAGAGCTTATTCTGTATCTTCACTTAATAAATTTCTATCACTTTATTCAGAAAAGAAAAAGAAAAGAAAAGAAAAGAAAAGAAAAGAAAAGAAAAGAAAGAAGGAAGGAAGGAAGGAAGGAAGGAAGGAAGGAAAGAAGGAAGGAAGGAATTGGGAAGACAGAGTGAGGCTTTGGGGGTAGTGCTGGTGTTCTACTCCTTAATTTGCATGACAATTACACAGATGTTTGCTCCATAGGTATTAATTATACTTTACAGTTATATTATATACTTTTTTGTTTTCAAAAAATGTTAAATTTTAAAAGACTGATAAAAAATAATAGTTTACTTGACACTTTTTCTCTCATTCCCCCATTTATGATCCATCAGCAAATCTTAATGCCGCTGATCACAATATAGCCAACATCTACCCACTTATCACCTCTTTGGTCTAAGCTGATATTCTCTTTCGTGTTCCATTGCAGTAGCCTCCTAATTGGTCTCCCTACTTCTACCACCTTCCCCCACTGCTTATTTTTCATACAGTATCCAGTTTGGGTCTTTTAAAACATTAATTAGATCACATCGTTCCTCTGCTCAAACATTCTGTTGCAGTCATACTATCATGCTTGCTGTTTCTCCAATATGCCATGCATACTCCCACCTCAGGGCCTTTGCTCTTGCTAGTCTCTCTGCCTGATCCACTCTAGAATCAGATATTTGCTCAGAAATTCCTGGTTTGGGCAAGAATGTCACTTTTTCAGAAATGTCTTCTCTCTACCTTATATAACACTCTTTATCTCCCTAGTGTGCCTTATTTTTTTATGGTGCATTAGCTGACATATTTAATATTTTATTTATTTTATATCTCCCCTCACTGAGTTACAAGGACCACAATAATAAGAATTTCATCTATTTTGTGAACTGATGCATCTCTAGCTTCTAGAATAATAAATAGCATATAATATGCACTCAGTATTTATTGAGTTGATTAAAAAATTAAAACAAATAAACTGAAGTTTTAACAGTATTTATATCTGGGTAGAGGGTAAATATCTTCTTGTTCTCTATATATTACAAATATTCTACTTTGAATTTGTATTTTTATAATCAGAAAAATAAGCTATGGTTCTAAGACAGAAAAATAATACCTAGCTTAGTACCTGACAAATAGCAATCAATAAATGTTTATTAACTTGTTAATTAATTTAGATGAGGAAGGTTAACAATAACTGACTTTACTCATATATGTACACTTACTATCTCTATTGATGTTGACCCATTTAAAAAGTAATATAGTTTATTTAAGATCTTCATACTTTCCCACTATTTGTTTTGCTTCCTCCTAAAACACAAGGGTAAAAGTGGGTTTTTATTATGAAATGCTGTCCAAGAAATCTTGAATCTGTATCAGTGATTTTGAAGCTTATGGTTTCACTTACACAAAAAATTTTGGTGATTTTTCAGGGTTTACAGAGATGGATTTCTTTTACTCATGGTGCAAGGAATCCTGAATCTGTCTGCACCTGAGTCCTAGAAAGAAACAAGAACTACAGCTTTTCTTTAAAAGACAACTTATATAGAAGTTAATTAAACCAATGCATGTAAAATGAACCAAAAGCCTAAAATATCACACTCAAGAGACTAGTTTAGCTCACAAAAGCTATTTCTTATTCTAACATGAATTTCTAAAACCTGGAAGCATTCTCACAATTTGGGAGCATTATTTTCAGAACTAACTGCCTCAGTGTATGAAGCACATTGACTACCTGAATGCATGCAGAGGACAGCAAGCAACCAAGACGCGAAAAGCTCTGGTTTATCATAGAAAGAATTTAAAGACAAGATATGTGCAACCTTTTCTTCTGAGAGAAAAAAAAATCTAGCTGTCTCAAAATTTTTGAAGCATTACCATGTAGAAGAAGTAAAATTTTCCTATATATCCAAAAGGCAGACCTATGATCATTTCATTCAATAAATATTTACTTCAGAGTTGCCATGTGGCAGGCTCTGTGCTAAGTCGTAATAGCATATAGTGAACAAAAACACTGGAGTAATGGATTAAAAAGCCATTTGTCTATTAATCATTGATTAATTAGAATCACAATTGTGATGTAAGCTAAAAGAAAAGGTACAGAGTACCACAAGTGTATATAACAAGATGATTTAATATATGTCATAGAAGAATTAACTGAAATGATTCTGCTAAAATCTAAAGATAAAGGTTAGTTTGGTGAAAGATGAGCGGAGATTGGGAAGAGAGCTTTCTGGGCTGAAGATTAGCACATGGAAAGACCCTATAGAATCAAATAAAGAAAGAAAAACTAAAAAACCAGTGTAGCTAGAACTGATTGGTTAAGAAAAGAATCATATAATATAAAGCTGAAGATACAGGCAGGGCCAGACCATGAAGAACTAGTAGGCCATAATACAGAATTTGTTTTTATTCTAAGAACAATAAGAAGCCAATAGGTTGGAGTTATTAACTTCAAGAATTCAATGACATCTATCTAAGAAAGAAGATTATAAGAATTTAACCACTAAAGCCATCCAACAAAATGGGCTACCTCAGAGACTGAGCATCCCATTTAGCTAGTAATCAAGCAGAACCTGAATGATCACCTTTCAAGAATGGTATATAAGGAATTATACACATTTTAAAAAGTTACTCCTAAAGGTTTCATTCCCGAAATTCAATGATTCAATTACTTAAATGCCAAACACGGATTTTACAAAAACACTCTAAAACCTGAAGCTTCAAAATGGAGTATTTATTGTTCATACCAACATGCAGAATTAAAATATTCAACTGCTGTTTCCTGGTGTTTCTCCAGAAGGAACACAATGTTACACAATGGGAGATCCATTTTCAGTCTGGACTGCCACGGAGGAATGGCTCTTTCTCCACGTCCACTGTCAAGACACAGGCAGACCGTAAGCCTAACGGAAAGAGTGCTCAAGCAAAGGATAGCGGCTGAGACAAATTGGAAGGGATTAGAGAAACAGAGATAGCAAAGGACTCCACCCTGGAGCAGAACAAAGATTATTTTCTTGGCCACAGGGCTAAAGGGTTCTTATCTCTCCCTTAGCAAAGTAAACAGAAGAAGATACCAGAACACACTATGTAAGTATTTTACTTGAAGCAAATATATACGCTGAAATTATCTGAAGAATAAATGCATAGAGTTCTTATTCTAGAATATAGGTTCAGATATGAAAAACTAACATTTTATTGTCTTCATTAATAATTGAGTTAAGTGCCTATGGATACCAAATCTATAAATAATATAATCTGATTTGTTATCTATCAATAATATAAACGTATCTATCAATAACATAAATTAAACAGTGCCTATTTTACTATCGCTATAAAAAGTGGACAAAATCATCACTTAATAAAGCACTATCTTCACCAGGCTCATTTCTGCTGAAAGTGATATGTGTTACACTAGTACCAACTTCTTCATATCACATTGTTAGAGTAGGCAGGTGATAGTTGGTGCACAAGGAAGTGTATGTGACATTCACTTACAGGGCATTCTCCGATTGGCATATTACCACCCCCAGCCCCTTCTCATTTCAACGTCTAATTATTTTCTATCATATATCATGTAGTATCATACATATTCCATCAAAATTTGAATTCTTTCCATTTTGAACTCTCTTTTCTATTTAGCTGGAATCATTTTGAATTCTAGCCCATTGCTTAAAATGACAGTCCAATGCTATCTGTAAGTTTGACGTTCATGGTCTCTGTTCCATCACTTAAATCACTGAGGAAAATTACAAAGAATCCAGCCTAGGACCAGCTTTTTGCTTTCAGAAGTCCATTTATAAAAGACTGAATCACTAAAGAATATGTATCAATGTAATACCGGTGCCATGAATACAGAATATATGGGTCAGGGATATTTGCTCCGCACATGAAAAGAAGTCACAGAAATGAAGCAGGAAGTAAACACTCACCAGCTCAATTATAGGTGTAGATTGAGAATAAGCTTATTTTTGTTACTGTCTATTCATCTGGATAATGATGGAATTACTTTTGTTCTGAAACACCCACACACTACAACCACAGTGAACGTCCTGGCTTATAGATTTAATATGTCTATAGAAAACAGATATTCAAATTCAGATCTCTTTTTCCTTTTAAGTACATCTAACATTTTATATGATCATTACTAAACACAGTAACATTGACATAGGTCAATGACTCTTAAAGTTTACACAAAATAACTTTGAAAGTATAAAGTCTAAAAATTGTGGCGGGTAAAATGGAAATTACTGTTTTATTACTAACTACAGTATAATTTGACCTAAAAACTCACATCCATTAGGAAATATTGACTCCCTTATATAGAGTTCTTTCTTCTTTCCCCCTCTCATCTTTACTTCCTTCCTCCTTGTCCGCCCAAGAAACAAAAAAATTCCATAAGTAGCAATAGTGTCCTAAGGTGGAAAGTTGAACTTGACACAACTATGTTAGGCTGAGCTGGAATTAATATTGAATAAAAATCCATCAATCCAGGCCTACCCTTTCTCAAACCTCTAAAATACACGTTCCTTTTTTCTCTTTCCATCTCTCTCAACTAATAATTCCTTACATAAAACACTCCGCATTGCTTAAGCAATTTCAGTAAAAAATTCTCAGTCTGTCCACTCCTCTACACAGTCACTGCCTTAGAAAAACTTCTATTAGCTCTGAGTTGTGCTCGTTAAGAGCCTCATAACTGGTCTCCATGATACCTTTCATTCTCATCCCACTTTCATTCATTCCACACAGTCCAGCCAACCTCTTAAAAAGCATGCACTGATGATATCTTGCCCTTGCTTAAAATCTATCAATAGCTTCTTAATGTATTTAGAATAAAACCAAAACTACCGGACATTGTAAACAGGAACCTGCATAATTTTTCACTTGCACACCTCTCCAGTCAGTTCCCAGGCCTCTGTCCTCTTTCATCATTTCACTCTAATCAGGCTTTTTGTCACTTCCTGGAATATCCATTCAAAGCTTACCAACTGCAAGACGTGTGTATTTACTGCTCTCTCTGCCTGAAGCACATTTACCCCAGTTCATCTGGCTACTGCCTGATTTAATTGTTTTGCTTTTAATGGATCCAAACTGAATTCATTATAATTTGTGGTTCATGTCATATTCTCATTATCGGTCCATGCAAAGCCTTCTTCATTCATTTGAGTTTGTTTGCTTGTTTGTTTATAATATAATCAATACCCATGAAGGCATAATTTAACATGAAAACTAGAAACCTGACAATAACTTGCATCCACCTGTATGAGCCTACCATATTCTATTCCTTGCCAGTCGCCATGCAAGATAAAACCACTATTCTACATTTCTATTCATCACTCCTTGCTTTTTACTGTATTTGTGTCTGTATTCTTAGAAAGTCTACTTTAACTTTAAAAACGATGTATCATGCTGTAAGTAATTTTTTAAACTTTTTTCATTCAAAGTTATATTACTAAGATTCATCCATATTGACACATATGATACATAACACATTGACAGATAAGACTATGTAGCTACAGGTAAATCATTCTGAATACTGAATAATACTCATTGTGTGACTTGAACAAATTGTCCTTTTCTTAACAATATGTAAGAATTCTTTATATATCTTGACATCTGTTCATCTTTTCAAATTTATAGCTTCACTTTTCCATTTTATTTAATATTTCTTTTGATGAAAGGAAGGGCTTGATTTAAAACTCTCCTTTTATAATAAATACTCCTTACAATTTGCTCAAAATAACTTTTCATATCATAAGCTTCAAATAACATTCTCCAGTATTTTTTTTACTAAACGTATTAAACTTTGAATTTGACATTTAAGTCCTGATGAATCTGGAGTTTATTTCTCTGTATAGTAGAAGGACACTATTCAAATTTTTTTCCATGAAGTAAAACAGTTTTTTTCTACCTAGATTTATTAAATAGTCATTTCTTTCCCCATTTATCTGCCATACCACTCCTATTGTACAGGTGTGTTATTTTGTTCTGGACTTCCGATCATATCCGATTGGTCAAATTGTCTATCTCTGTATCAGTACCATATTAACAATTCTTTAAACTAGTCTCTTAAAAAGTCATCACATGTAATAGAGCAAGTCTTCTTCAAGAGTACTTCTTCAGGAATACCTTTGTTATTCTTAGCCCTATAATTTTTTTTTAATTTTTTTTATTATATTATGTTAGTCACCGTACACTACATCCCCGGGTTCCGATGTAAAGTTCGATGATTCATTAGTTGCGTATAACACCCAGTGCACCATACAATATGTGCCCTCTTCATCCCATTCCCCCACCCCCCACCGTTCTGAGGCCCTCACTTTCTTTCTCATATTCCATAGTCTCTCATGCTTCATTCCCCCTTCTGATTACCACCCCCCCTTGCTTTATCCTTTCTTCCCCTACCGATCTTCCTAGCTCTTAAGTTCCATAGATGAGAGAAGTCATATGATAATTGTCTTTCTCTGCTTGACTTATTTCACTTAGCATTATCTCCTCCAGTGCCATCCATGTTGCAGCAAATGTTGAGAACTCGTTCTTTCTGATTGCTGAGTAATATTCCATTGCGTATATGGACCACAACTTCTTAATCCAGTCATCTGTTGAAGGGCATCTCGGCTCCTTCCACACTTTGGCTATTGTGGACAATGCTGCTATGAACATTGGGGTGCATATGGCCCTTCTCTTCACTATGTCTGTATCTTTGGGGTAAATACCCAGTAGTGCAATGGCTGGATCATAGGATAGCTCAATTTTTAACTTTTTAAGGGACCTCCACACTGTTTTCCAGAGTGGCTGTACCAACTTTCATTCCCACCAACAATGGAGAAGGGATCCCCTTTCCCACATCCTCTCCAATTGTTGTTTCTTGCCTTGTCAATTTTTGCCATTCTAACTGGCATAAGGTGGTATCTTAGTGTGGTTTTGATTTGAATTTCCCTGATGGCTAAAGATTTTGAACATTTTTTCATGTGTCTGTTAGCCATTTGTATGTCTTCATTGGAAAAGTGTCTGTTCATATCTTCTGCCCATTTTATGATTTGTTTACTTGTTTCTCACGTATTGAGTTTGAGAAGTTCTTTGTAGATCTTGGATACCAGTCTTTTATCTGTAGTATCATTTGCAAATATATTCTCCCATTCCGTGGGCTGCCTCTTAGTTTTTTTGACTGTTTCCTTGGCTGTGCAGAAGCTTTTTATCTTGAAGAAGTCCCACAAGTTCATTTTATCTTTATCTTGCCTTTGGGGATGTGTCATGAAAAAGGTTGCTTTGGACAATGTCATAGAGGTTGCTGCCTATGTTCTCCTCTAGGATTTTGATGGATTCCTGTCTCACATCGAGGTCTTTCATCCATTTAGAGTTTATTTTTGTGAATGGTGTGAAAGAGTGGTCAAGTTTCATTCTTTTGCATGTAGCTGTCCAATTTTCCCAGCACCATTTATTGAAGAGACTGTCTTTTTTCCACCACATGTTTTTCCCTGCTTTATCAAAGATTAGTTGCCCAAAGAACCGATGGTCCATTTCTGGGTTCTCTATTCTATTCCATTGGTCTATGTGTCTGTTTCTGTGCCAGTACCATGCTGTCTTTGTTATCACAGTTTTGTAGTATAGTTCGAAATCTGGCATTGTGATGCCGGCACCCAGCTTTGTTTTTCCTTTTCAACAATTCCTTGGCAATTTGGGGCCTTTTCTGATTCCATACAAATTTAAAGGCTATTTGTTCCACTTCTTTGAAAAATGTCATTGGTATTTTCATTGGGATAGCATTGAAAGTGTAGATTGCTCTGGGTAGCATGGATATATTAAATATGTTAATTTTTCTGATCCATAAGCATGGAAAATTTTTCCATCTTTTTGTGTCTTCTTCAATGTCTTTTAAGAGTGATTTGTAGTTTCTAGAATATAGATCCTTTACGTATCCGGTTAAGTTAATTCCAAGGTAACATATGGTTTTTGGTGCTATTGTAAATGGGATGGATTCCCTAATTTCTCTTTCTTCAGTCTCATTGTTCGTGTATAGAAATGCAACTGATTTCTGAGCATTGATTTTGTATCCCGCCACGTTACTGAATTGCTCTATGACTTCTAATAGTTTGGGAGGGATTCTTTTGGGTTTTCCATATAGAGTATCATGTCATCTGCAAAGAGAGACAGTTTGACTTCTTCTTGCTGATTTGGATACCTTTTTTCCCTTTTTGTTGTCTGATTGCTGTTGCAAGGACTTCTAGTACTATGTTGAATAATTGTGGCGAGAGTGGGCATCCTTGTCATGTTCCTGATCTTAAGGGAAAGGCTTCCAGCTTTTTCCCATTGAGAATAATATTTGCTGTAGGCTTTTCATAGATGGCTTTTATGAGATTGAGAAATGTACCCTCTATTCCTACACTCTGAAGGGTTTTAATCAGGAAAGGATGCTGTATTTTGTCAAATGCTTTTTCGGCATCGATTGAGAGGATCATATGGTTCCTGAGTCTTTTCTTGTTGATATGATGTTTCACGCTGATCGATTTGCGAATATTTTTTTTATAATGATTTTTTATTATATTATGTTAGTCACCATACAGTACATCCCTGGTTTTCGATATAAGGCTCGATGATTCATTAGTTGTGTATAACACCCAGTGCACCATGCAATATGTGCCCTCCTTACTACCCATCACCGGCCTATCCCATTCTCCCAC
>NW_024424008.1:18507709-18531282 GCF_017311325.1 Ursus maritimus | reverse complement strand
CGTGTGTGTGTTCCACAGGCATATGCTGCTTGAAGCTGGTCCCACCTCCAAACGGGGGCAGAGATGAGGCTACCTTTGATTAAAGCCTTCAGGAAAACTACAAGGAAAGAAAAGCAAATAGTAACCAGAAGCAGGGCAATCTTGTTTTAGACAACTTACTTTCTCACCTTCCAGTTGGTACTTCTCCTCAGGGAACCTCCTCGCCTGTTCCCGTCTGCCCCACCATGCGGAACTGATTCTCTGTATCTCTACCTAGACTGTCTAGGTTCAGAGAGGGAGGATTTGAGGGAGAAGACAAAGCTTCCCTTCCCAGCTGTGCTGTGTTTCCTTTCTGGAAAGCATCCTTCTCAGAGATTAACCTTAAGACTGCATTAACTTAGGAGGTGCATCTGAATCACCTGCAGGGCTTGTTAGAACACAGACCACCAGGCCTCAATCACAGAGATTCTTGATTCAGCAGGGCCAGGGTGTGGCTGGAGGTTTGCACATCTAACAAGTTCTAAGGTGCTGGTGCTGGTCCTGATGCCTGGACCATCCTCTGAGGACCTCTGACTTAGGCCACTGTTCATGAATGATGATGCTTTTAGGTTGTATGCTGGAAAGCACAAGGATGGAAGTTCAGGCTGCGGACTTGCTGCTGTGGCTTTTTGTGGTGTGTGGTGGGAGAAGGGAGTGGTGGGAAATGCAGGCGCTTCTGCCCCTGCAGCCCCAGTGCTTTGGGAAGGGGGCAGGATGGAACCTATGCAGCACCCTTGGCAAAGGCAATCTGCACGTTCTTAAAATATTAATATAAATTGACCAGAGAACCCAGAAATCCCACACCTAGGTGTGTACCCAAGAGAAATAAAAGCATGTCTGTACAAAGACCTGAACTCAAATATTCATAATAGCCTTAATTTTGACAGCTAAAAATGGGAGCCCTCAGATTTAAGAATAGCTCTTCATAATGTGATTTTGCTAAAAAAAAAAAAACTTTAAAAAATTATTTTGGCTAGATTTTTTTTATAGAAATGATTCTGCTGATAATATGTACATATTCACATTTGCATTATGTGAATAACATATGTTATGTTTTAATAAAACTACTTTTAATAAAGCTAGTAATACAAAGAAGAACCACCAGCCCTAGTAAAATATTTACCACCTGAAATCCATTCCTAGCTGCTAACAATTAAATATACTGAATAAATGTATAAGTTTTATGGAACATTAAATGATTTACCTTAAATCTCACCATTGCTCAGTCACTTCCATTTTGATTTTTATGTCATTCTTTTTACCTATTAAGCAACTGACTCATTGGGAGCCTGGGTCATATTTCATTTTTCCACTATCATTCACTCTTCATCTTGCAAATATCATTACAAGGAAATATTCAGTTATGAAAGGTTTTCATGGTCAAATAATGCACTTGTTTCTGAAAATAATTGTAATAATGAGCAAAGGAACAGTACCCACATGATCCCAACAAAAAGTAATAGATCACATACACACTGCTAATGTGTGTCTTATAATAACAGGTCTTATTCCCAAATATGTTGGGGATGAAAGAACATAAAGGGACAAATCAAGAGGTATAAATTAAAGGGAAAATAGAGGTCAAATTGCTATGACCAAAAATTAAACTAAATGTTATTTTGTAGATTTTCAGAGGCCAAAACAGGTAATTATTCACTTTTAGATAGGCAATTTGCCTTTTGGCTTTTACATTCATCATTTCACCAATTTGTTTGCTATTAACAAGGTATGAGTGAAGGGTAAAAATTCTAGAGTAACCCTCCCAATAAAGCAGGTGTAGTGATGGAAATATATTCTGGGGAAACAAACTGAGGGCTTCAGAGGGGAGGGAGGTGGGGGATTGGGATAGGCCAGTGATGGGTATTAAAGAGGGCACATATTGCACGGAGCACTGGGTGTTATATGCAAATAATGAATCATGGAACATTACATCAAAAACTAAGGATAAACTGTATGGTGACTAACATAACAAAATAAAAATTATTATAAAATAAGAAATATATTTTTGGAAACAAATGATGTAAGTTTAAGGGAATATAGATTTCAGTTGAGAGAAAGAATTTCCATGCAGCTGCCCTAATACACCATTCCTCAATTTTTAGCTGCAGGAGTTCCATATCCAGCTTATGGCAAATTTTCTTCTTAAGAGTTCCCTCTCATGAGCCATTCTGGCTGTATATTCCTGGAGTTACTGACAAATATGCTTGTCCTCCCTTTCAGGTCTCTCTGTATGATTCTATTCCTCACGGAGACATGGAATATCTTCTAATAACCGGCTCTGATTGCTTCTCTCCTTAAATTCATAACCCAGCCAAGACATTGGGTCACTCAGAATATAAACCCATTTTTATTTCTTCTATTGAATCTCACTGATTCTCTGCCTCATGACAGATCAATCTGTTACGCCTAGGGCTTAGCCTTGCCAATTCACAGAGGCCTCGAACTTTCTCCCTCCCCCTCCTTTTCTGTACCAGGATCGAAATTCTTTTAATCAACCAATTTCACCCACTTATTAAGTTCTTGATGAAGTGCACATTGAGAGCCTCCTGACAAGTGAATTCCTGACTCTTCTCTTCCAGCTCACATGTTTGCAAAGTAACCCCGCTGGGTGCTCAAGAGGTGGGTTTTGGAGCTATATGGGCTGGACTGCAATCCATTATTTAGCCCTACTTCTGAGATCTGGGCATCCTTCATTCTCATCCCCACTCCCTGCTCCTCCTTTCCTCTTCCCTTCCTTACTGTTTAAGGCTACTAAGACTCTATGCACATCATATGATCTTAATATGTCAGATATACTCATTCCCTGAATGAGATTTTGGTTATAGTAAAGGGATTTCATGTGTCTTGTTTGCAGCTCTGTTTCCATTAACTAGAGTACACAAAATATAGATCAAATAAATGTGACATAGCTAATCCACTCCTCTCTATTCCTCATCTTATTTCTTTCATTTTACTTGTCACATCTAACACTATATCATCTATTTTTATTTATTTTTTATTTTTTTAATGATTTTTTATTATATTATGTTAGTCCCCATACAGTAGTACATCCCCGGTTTCCGATGTAAGGCTCGATGATTCATTAGTTGTGTATAACACCCAGTGCACCATGCAATACGTGCCCTCCTTACTACCCATCACCGGTCTATCCCATTCCCCCACCCCCTCCCCTCTGAAGTCCTCAGTTTGTTTCTCATAAGTCCATAGTCTCTCTGTTTCATTCCTTCTGATTACCCCCCCTTTCTTTATCCCTTTCTTCCCCTACCGATCATCCTAGTTCTTATGTTCCATAGATGAGAGAAATCATATGATAATTGTCTTTCTCCGCTTGACTTATTTCACTTAGCATTATCTCCTCCAGTGCCGTCCATGTTGTAGCAAATGTTGAGAACTCGTTCTTTCTGATAGCTGAGTAATATTCCATTGTATATATGGACCACAACTTCTTAATCCAGTCATCTGTTGAAGGGCATCTCGGCTCCTTCCACAATTTAGCTATTGTGGACATTGCTGCTATGAACATTGGGGTGCATATGGCCCTTCTCTTCACTACGTCTGTATCTTTGGGGTAAATCCCAGTAGTGCAATGGCTGGATCATAGTAGCTCAATTTTTAACTTTTAAGGGACCTCCACACTGTTTTCCAGAGTGGCTGTACCACTTGCATTCCCACCAACAATGTAGGAGGGATCCCTTTCTCCGCACGTCCTCTCCAACAATTGTTGTCTTGCCTTGTCTATTTTGCCATTTCTAACTGGCGTAAGGTGGTATCTCAGTGTGGTTTGATTTGAATTTCCTTGATGCCTAATGATTTTGAACATTTTTTCATGTGTCTGTTAGCCATTTGTATGTCTTCATTGGAAAAGTGTTCATATCTTCTGCCCATTTTTTGATTTGTTTATTTGTTCTCGTGTGAGGTTGAGAAGTTCTTTGTAGATCTTGGATACCAGTCCTTTATCTGTAGTTCATTTGCAAATACATTCTCCCATTCCGTGGCTGCCTCTAGTTTTTCTGCTGTTTCCTTGGATGTGCAGAAGCTTTTAATCTTGATGAAGTCCCATAAGTTCATTTTATCTTTGTTTCTCTTGCCTTTGGGGATGTGTCATGAAAAAGGTTGCCTTGGCCACACACACACACACACACACACACACACACACTAACCCATCATCACCTCGATGGTGACAGTGGTTATCCAGAAAGCCTTCAAAGAAGTGGAACTGGAGAACCCCCTTCTACGCCTGGAGACATGCCTCCAGAGCCCCTTGGCAGGTTCTGAGTTTCATTTCTGTTACTGAAAGAGGCTTCATGCTCTTCATGCAAAGGTCTGTAAATGCCGTAGGGATAGCAGTCTGCCTCTGCTCTCCTAACACAACTGTGCACACACAATTTTGCTACTTGCAGTATGTTTGTAAAATGCTATATAATGGAAGGAAGTTACATTAAATCATTGTAACCCATAATACAGAAAGAGTTTTTCTCAGTGATATTGTTAATATTTGCTAATACTTCTGGTTACATTTTTTAAAATTTTGTAATTCATTGAAAGGAAATGATATTAAGAAAATTAGCCAAAAAATTGGAACTGACTGCTAAGGTTGCTTTCATATGTACTGAGAGAGGGATTGGGGGGGGGCGGTGAGAGAGAGAGATCTCCAAGCTGTGAAATCAGGTGCACTTTTGATATCCTTCTTGGGAAAATGCAGGATTAGCAAAACTTCTACAGAATAAATAATTTGAGATGTATTTCACTAATCCCTAATCACAACAATGTCTGTATCCTTTTGAAGAAGTCTGAATCTGAGTGTGTGTGAGCATGCATGTGCACATGAGAAGGGGAGAGAAGAAAGGCAGATATTCCCATCCCTCCAGAGAGCTTTGTAATATTTTTTAAAGATTTTATTTATTTTAGAGAGAGAGAAGGCAGAGGAGAGAGGGAGAGAGAGAATCTCGAGCAGACTCTGCCCTGGGTGCAGGGCTCGATCTCATGAATCGGAGATCATGACCAGAGCCAAAACCAAGAGTCAGATGCTTAACCAACTGAGTTACCCAGGCACCCCAAAGGTTTTGTAATTTTTGAGGCGCTCTTGTGTCTGGAGAAAAATAGCAAGAAAAAGAGGTCATGGTTTTCAAGGCTGAATGAGATCCAGGATTTATCTTTCTCTCTCTCTTTCTCTCTTTTTTTCTCTCTTCTCTTCTCCCCTTCTCCCCTTCTCTCTCTCTCCCTCTCTCTCTTTCTCTTTCTCTTTCTCTTTCTCTTTCTTTCTCTTTCTCTTTCTCTCCCTTTCTCTCTCTCTCTGTCTCTCTGGAGAAAAGTAGCAATAAACAGACGTCATGTTTTTCAAGCCTGAATGAGATCTAGGAGCCTTCCTTCCTTCCTTTTCCTCTTTCTTCCTTTTTTTAAAACTTAATTTATTTATGTGACAGAGAGAGAGAGAGAGAGAGAGCCAGCAAGAGAGGGAACACAAGCAGGGGGAGTGGGAGAGGAAGAAGCAGGGACCCTGGGATCAGGCCCTGGGCTGAAAGCAGATGCTTAACAACTGAGCCACCCAGGTGCCCCTCCTCTTTCTTCCTTTTCCTCTTTCTTCCTTTTCTCCTTTTTCCTCTTTCTTTCTTTCTCTCTTTCGTTCTTTCTTTCTCTCTTTCTTTCTCCTTCTCTCTCTCTGTCTCACCTTCCTTCCTTCCTTCCTTCCATTCCTTCCTTCCTCCCATTCCTTCCTTCCTTCCATCCTTCCTCCCTTCCTTCCTTCCTTCCTTCCTTCCTTTCTATCACTCTTTCTCATTCTTTTCTGCCCTTTGAGAAGCTGATCTGAAGTAAGGGCTGGGCTAAGCGGAGGTGAATATTAAAGAAAGGTTTCACTTAGTGGATTCGAGAGGAACAGTACAGATGGTTATTTTGATTGTTATCTTTTGTGGCTTTGATTTGTATAAATGAGTTGGCATAAAGGAAGCAATTCATCCCATTTGTTTTTGTCTCTGTTCCTTCCCTGTTTCACTTTTCCTCCCCTGGCTATTACTTCCCTCTGAGGATCAGAGGAGAGGGGTGTCCTCCCTAGAACCTCTGACCCCAGGAGGCTGCTTACATGCCTATTTTCAGGAGAACTAGGATGGGGCTTGGGGGTGTGTGATTAGTGTCCCACTTAGGAATATTATATTCATGCTGCTGGGGCCATGTCTCCCAGAGAATGAAGAATGGGGGAAAGCTATGAGGAGCTCTGTTCTCTGTGCCAGTTAGGTGCTTGCTCTCAAAGCTAGAATGGGGACTAATCTACATCCAAACCTCCCTAATCTAGGGAACTCTATTCAAGGACACCTGACAAGCTACAGCTTCATTAAGCAAAAGGAACGTTGAGTCCTGGATGTGAGCTTCGCTGGGTGCTTGGTGAGAAATAAGTTCCCAGAACTCATGAACTCAATTCTCATGCTTTACCATGCCTAGAGTCCTCATACACTCTATCAATTCTCCCATCCCTTTGTGGCTCCACAATGAACCTACAGGGGTTTCCTGATCTTACCTATGTCTAAAGGCAGCTGAGACCCTCTGTGGCTCTGAGAAACTCTTATTAATAGCTATGGAAAGGCTCAATATCATGAGGGAGCAATCTATAGATCCATTCTGGGGGTTGTGGGAGCCCAAAGGTAGCATCATACAAATTGAGAGCTAAATGAAAGAAGGTCAGACTGTCTAAAGGCCAACTGTTAGATTTGAGCTCCTTAGTTGAGAACTTTGGCCATTCTCTGCTGTGACTTTTAGCCAGGTTGGGGAGCTGCAAGAAGTGATAGTTGAGATCTGTTACTACTGTGGGGCATGACCATGAGGGTGGGGGTGGGGTCTTGAAACCCTGAGTGCGAGAAACAGATGCAATCTCCACCCTGGATTATATCCAATGTGTCGATGTCCCAACATCATTTTTCCCTTACCAATTTTAAAGTTTTAAAAACCTTTTAGGGTTTTTTGTGGCTCTTTTACCTATTTCTGACTCAAATGTAGGTTTTCTCTCAGTCTGTTGCTGGGTTTTTACCACTTGCTACTTGTCTCTCTACTTTTCCTTTCATCCCTCTCTTTTTGCCCTTCTCTCGAGCGTGCTCCCTCTCTCCTTTATTGTCATTCTGTTTATATACTTAACAAGAGTAATGGTGGACAGTTGTTCAAGGCCCTGGTCCAGTCTCCCCCTGAGAGACAGACACTTTGTTTGCAAATGAGAAACAGGTGTCTCAAGGTGTCTGGGCTGGTAAGCAGTGGGGCTGGGGCTCTCACCCAGTAGTTTGGCTTCAGAAACCACACTCTTAACTGTGACGCCATATTACTCTCAGCTGTGTTGTCCCCTTTGGGTCTTAATGAACAGCAGCTTTGTGTCAATTCCATGAAATGGAATTTTATACCACCTGAGAGTAGCTTTGAAACATACAGGAAATGTTGCCTGTCACCTCCTCTATCAGCATCCCATATTCCCTACAACTTGGCTGCTGTTCTCCAAGGATTATCTTCCTCTTGGATTCATGGGTGCATTCAGTTAAAGTAAGGGCAATTTACTTTGTGCCCTCTCTATATCTGCCCACAGCACCACTGGAAGCTTTTTGGGCTCGAACTACATTTCTCTTTTTGTACCGCTTTCCCCAAGTTCCTCTGTAGTCCTGGTGCTTCTCTTGTCCCACTCTCCTTTCTACTTCTTTACCTGGACATTACTTTTCTCTTCCTCTCTTCCTGTTTCCATAACCCAAATACCTCCTGTCCTATTAGACATGATCTCCTCGCATGTTTATGGGATTAAGACAGGTAAGAACAGCAGCCCCCCTTTCTCATTCTGTGATATTTAGATGATCATCTTGTCTCATGTGGTGAACATGAAGAGGAAGAACAGAGCCCTGGAATGTGGGTAGAGACACTCTAGACCTTTGTACTGGGATCTGGACTGAAGAAGGAGAAGGACTTCGGAATGATTCTATCAGACCTCGTGGTTCTACTGAATATAGGTGCATATAGGGACAGTCAGAGGACTGTGGCAAGGACAGGGCCTCCCCCTTGAGTGCAGAGTGTTAATATAAACACTAGATTTTAGCAAATAGATGATATGCCTCTGAGCCAGCATCAGAAACATTCACGACGCAGGAGAGTGGGAGGTCACAGGAACTAGCCTGACTGTCCCTTCAGAGGATGGGCAACACAGGGACCATGAGAATAGAACAAGCACTGTCTGAAGCTGCTGCTGAGGCTTCTCTCTCTTCAGGCCACACTTCCTGGTAAGGTCCAGATTCCAGTAGTGCCATTGTTCCTCCATATCGTTACCAGGGCCTGGCGTGGTCTGTTTTGTTGTTTTGGTTTGATTTTAATGTTAGCTATTCTATTGGGTGTGTAGTTGGATCTCATTGTGGTTTTAATTTGTGTTTCCTTAATAACTAATGATGTTTAGCATCTTTTCTTATGCTTACCGGCCTGTTGTATATTTTCTGGGGGTGAAGTGTCTGTTGAAGTTTTGCCTACATTTTTAGTTGGTTTGTTGCCTGTTCATTTGTGTTTGAAAATTTTTAACAGGTTTTGGACAGAGATCCTTTATCAGGTATATGATTTACAAACATCTTCTTTTTATCTGGTGGCTGTCTTTTCACAGTCTAAATAGTATCTTTTAAAGAGCAGTTGTCTTTCATTTTGATGATGTCCAATTTATTAATATTTATTTTTATTGGACCATGATTTTGGTGTTGTAGCTAAGAAATCTTTGCATAGATGACATGATACTCTATATGGAAAACCCAAAAGAAGCCACTCCCAAACTATTAGAAGTTATAGAGCAATTCAGTAACGTGGCAGGATACAAAATAAATGCTCAGAAATCAGTTGCATTTCTATACACGAATAACGAGACCGAAGAAAGAGAAATTAGGGAATCCATCCCATTTACAATAGCACCAAAAACCATACGTTACCTTGGAATTAACTTAACCAGAGACGTAAAGGACCTATATTCTAGAAACTATAAATCACTCTTAAAAGACATTGAGGAAGACATAAAAAGATGGAAAGATATTCCATGCTCATGGATCAGAAGAATTAACATAGTTAAAATGTCCATGCTACCCAGAGCAATCTACACTTTCAATGCTATCCCGATCAAAATACCAAGGACATTTTTCAAAGAACTGGAACAAACAGTCCTTAAATTTGTATGGAAACAGAAAAGGCCCCGAATCTCCAAGGAACTGTTGAAAAGGAAAAACAAAGCTGGGGGCATCACAATGCCGGATTTCGAGCTGTACTACAAAGCTGTGATCACAAAGACAGCATGGTACTGGCACAAAAACAGACACATAGACCAATGGAACAGAATAGAGAACCCAGAAATGGACCCTCGGCTCTTTGGGCAACTAATATTTGATAAAGCAGGAAAAAACATCCGGTGGGAAAAAGACAGTCTCTTCAATAAATGGTGCTGGGAAAATTGGACAGCTACATGCAAGAGAATGAAACTTGACCACTATCTCACACCATACACAAAAATAAACTCCAAATGGATGAAAGACCTCAATGTGAGACAGGAATCCATCAAAATTCTAGAGGAGAACATAGGCAACAACCTCTACGACATCGGCCAAAGCAACCTTTTTCATGACACATCCCCAAAGGCAAGAGAAACAAAAGATAAAATGAATTTATGGGACTTCATCAAGATTAAAAGTTTCTGCACAGCCAAGGAAACAGTCAGAAAAACTAAGAGGCAGCCCACGGAATGGGAGAATATATTTGCAAATGACACTACAGATAAAGGACTGGTATCCAAGATCTACAAAGAACTTCTCAAACTCAATACACGAGAAACAAATAAACAAATCAAAAAATGGGCAGAAGATATGAACAGACACTTTTCCAATGAAGACATACAAATGGCTAACAGACACATGAAAAAATGTTCAAAATCATTAGCCATCAAGGAAATTCAAATCAAAACCACACTGAGATACCACCTTACGCCAGTTAGAATGGCAAAAATAGACAAGGCAAGAAACAACAATTGTTAGAGAGGATGTGGAGAAAGGGGATCCCTCCTACATTGTTGGTGGGAATGCAGCAGTGCCACCTGAAAACAGTGTGGAGTGTCCCTAAGTTAAAAATTGAGCTCTCCTATGATCCAGCCACAGACACGGTATTTACCCCAAAGATACAGACGTAGTGAAGAGAGCGCTATGCACCCAATTCATGCAGCAATGTCACAGCAATTGTGGAAGGAGCCGAGATGCCCTTCAACAGATGACTGGATTAAGAAGTTGTGGTCCATATATACAATGGAATATTACTCAGATCAGAAAGAACGAGTTCTCAACATTTGCTACAACATGGACGGCACTGGAGGAGATAATGCTAGTGAAATAAGTCAAGCAGAGAAAGACAATTATCATATGATTTCCTCATCTATGGAACATAAGAACTAGGATGATCGGTAGGGGAAGAAAGGGAAAAGAAAGGGGTAATCAGAAGGGGGAATGAAACATGAGACATGGACTATGAGAACAAACTCGAGGACTTCAGAGGGGGTGGGGAATGATAGACCGGTGATGGGTAGAAGTGAGGGCACGTATGCATGGTGCACTGGGTGTTATACAAACTAATGAATCATCGAGCCTTACATCGGAAACCGGGGATGTACTGTATGGTGACTAACATAATATAATAAAAAATCATTTAAAAAAATAAATTAATTTAAAAAAAAGAAAAAAAAAGAAATCTTTGCATAAACCAGAGACACAAGGATTTTTAATCTATATCTTCTAAAAGTTTTTAAAGTAATTTTACATTTTGCATTTATATCTATGAGTGATCTTGAATTAATTTGCATAGAGTGAAGCTTTAGTTGGAGGGTAAGTTTTTTAATGATTTTTTATTATATTATGTTAGTCACCATACAGTACATCCCCGGTTTCCGATGTAAGGCTCGATGATTCATTAGTTGTGTATAACACCCAGTGCACCATGCAATACGTGCCCTCCTTACTACCCATCCCCAGCTTATCCCATTCCCCCACCCTCCTCCCCTCTGAAGTCCTCAGTTTGTTTCTCATAGTCCATAGTCTCTCATGTTTCATTCCCCCTTCTGATTACCCCCCTTTCTTTATCCCTTTCTTCCCCTACTGATCATTCTAGTTCTTATGTTCCATAGATGAGAGAAACCATATGATAATTGTCTTTCTCTGCTTGACTTATATCACTTAGCATTATCTCTTCCAGTGCCGTCCATGTTGCAGCAAATGTTGAGAGCTCGTTTTTCTTATAGCTGAGTAATATTCCATTGTGTATATGGACCACAACTTCTTAATCCAGTCATCTGTTGAAGGGCATCTCAGCTCCTTCCATGATTTAGCTATTGTGGACATTGCTGCTATGCACATTGGGGTGCATATGGCCCTTCACTTCGCTACGTCTGTAACTTTGGGGTAAATACCCAGTAGTGCAATGGCTGGGTCATAGGGTAGCTCAATTTTTAACTTTTTAAGGGACCTCCACACTGTTTTCCAGAGTGGCTGTACCAACTTGCATTCCCACCAACGATGTAGGAGGGATCCCCTTTCTCCACATCCTCTCCAGCAAGTGTTGTTTCTTGCCTTGTCATTTTTTGCCATTCTAACTGGCGTAAGGTGGTATCTCAGTGTGGTTTTGATTTGAATTTCCCTGGTGGCTAATGATTTTGAACCTTTTTTCATGTGTCTGTTAGCCATTTGCATGTCATCATTGGAAAAGTGTCTGTTCATATCTTCTGCCCATTTTATGATTTGTTTATTTGTTTCTCGCGTATTGAGTTTGAGAAGTTCTTTGTAGATCCTGGATACCAGTCTTTTATCTGTAGTGTCATTTGCAAATATCTTCTCCCATTCCGTGGGCTGCCTCTTAGTTTCTTTGACTGTTTCCTTGGCTGTGCAGAAGCTTTTTATCTTGATGAAGTCCCACAAGTTCATTTTATCTTTTGTTTCTCTTGCCTTTGGAGATGTGTCATGAAAAAGGTTGCCTTGGCCGATGTCGTAGAGGTTGTTGCCTATGTTCTCCTCTAGGATTTTGATGGATTCCTGTCTCACATGGAGGTCTTTCATCCATTTGGAGTTTATCTTTGTGTATGGTGTGAGAGAGTGGTCAAGCTTCATTCTTTTGCATGCAGCTGTCCAATGTTCCCAGCACCATTTATTGAAGAGACTGTCTTTTTTCCACCGGATGTTTTTTCCTGCTTTATCAAAGATTAGTTGCCCAAAGAGCCGAGGGTCCATTTCTGGGCTCTCTATTCTGTTCCATTGGTCTATGTGTCTGTTTTTATGCCAGGACCATGCTGTCTTTGTGATCACAGCTTTGTAGTACAGCTTGAAATCCGGCATCGTGATGCCCCCAGCTTTGTTTTTCCTTTTCAACAATTCCTTGGCGATTTGGGGCCTTTTCTGGTTCCATATAAATTTAAAGACTATTTGTTCCAGTTCTTTGAAAAATGTCCTCGGTATTTTGATCGGGATAGCATTGAAAGTGTAGATTGCTCTGGGTAGCATGGACATTTTAACTGTCTCAATTCTTCCCATCCATGAGCATGGAATATTTTTCCATCTTTTTGTGTCTTCCTCAATGTCTTTCAAGAGTGATTTATAGTGTCTAGAAAATAGATCCTTTACGTCTCCGGTAAAGTTAATTCCAAGGTAACGTATGGTTTTCGGTGCTATTGTAAATGGGATGGATTCCCTAATTTCTCTTTCTTCAGTCTCATTATTCGTGTATAGAAATGCAACTGATTTCTGAGCATTGATTTTGTATCCCGCCACATTACTGAATTGCTCTATAGCTTCTAGTAGTTTGGGAGTGGCTTCTTTTGGGTTTTACATATAGAGTATCATGTCATCTGTGAAGAGAGACATCTTGACTTCTTCTTTGCTGATGTGGATACATTTTATCCCTTTTTCTTGTCTGATTGCTGTTGCAAGGACTTCTAGTACTATGTTGAATAATAGTGGCGAGAGTGGGCGTCCTTGTCGTGTTCCTGATCTTAAGGGAAAGGCTTCCAGCTTTTCCCCATTGAGAATGATATTTGCTGTAGGCTTTTCATAGATGGATTTTATGAGATTGAGGAATGTACCCTCTATCCCTACACTATGAAGGCTTTTAATCAGGAAAGGGTGTTGTATTTTGTCAAATGCTTTTTCTGAATCTATTGAGAGAATCATGTGATTTTTGGCTTTTTCCTTCTGGATAAAATCTATGACACTGCTCAATTTGTGAATGTTGAACCACGCTTGCATCCCAGAGATGAATCCCACTTGGACATGATGGATAATCCTTTCAATGTACTGTTGGGTTCTATTAGCCAGGATCTTGTTGAGGATTTTGGCGTCCATATTCATTAGGGAAATTGGTCTGTAATTCTCCTGTAATCTAGAGAGAGTAATTCTCTCTCCCCCAAAGCTGGGGTCTTTGCCTGGTTTGGGGATCAAGGTAATGTTGGCCTAATAGAATGAGTTTGGTAGCTCTCCTTCCGTTTCTATTTTTTGAAATAGCTTTAGGAGAATAGGTATTATTTCTTCTTTGAATGTTTGGTAGAATTCCCCAGGAAAACAGTCCGGTCCTGGAGGTTAAGTTTTTCTTGCATTTGCATGCCCAATTGTTGCAAAAACCTCTCTCCCTTTAATCGATTTTACACCTTTCTTCAAAAATCAACTATCCATACCTACGTAAGTCAATTTATGGGCTCTATTCTGTGCCAATTGATCTATGTATGTGTCTCTTTACCAACACTACACTGCCTTGATTACCATAGCTTTATAGTCAGTTTTAAAATTAGAAAGTATGGGAAAAAATAAAATTAGGAAGTATGATTCTAACTTTATTCTTCATTTTCAAAAATTGTTGATTCTCCTAGTTTCTTTGCCTTTACACATAAATTTTAATATTAGCTTGTCTAAATCTACAAACATTCCTCCTGAGATTTCTGTAGGAATTGCATTATATCTATCAATCAAAGTGGAAGGAATTGTCATGTTTCCTATGTTGTCTTCCAAACCATAAAAATGATGTCTCTCTCCACTTATTTGGTCTTTTTGATTTTCAGGACTTTATAGATTACAGCATACAGATTTTGTACACGTTTTGATAAATTTCCTTATATTTTTCATTTACTTTCTCTTTTCCTTTTCTTTCTCTTCTCTCTTTTTCTTTTTCTTTCTTTTCTTTTTTCTTTCTTTCTTTCTCTCTCTCCCTTTCTTTCTTCTTTCTTTCTTTCTTTCTTTCTTTCTTTCTTTCTTTCTTTCTTTCTTTCTTTCTTTCTTTCAACATTTTGCAAATGGTATCTTTACTTTGGTTTTCATGTAATACATTGCCAGTATATAGAAACATGATGGGGGTTTTTGTTGTTGTTTCTTTCATATAAACTTGTTATTTTGGACTTGAAAACAATTGCATGAATACTTCAGAGAGTTCCTTTATACCCTTGCATTTGCTTTTCTAGAGCTGCCATAGCAAAGTATCACCAACTGAGGGGCTTAGAACAAAAGAAATGTATTGTCTTATACTCTTGGAGCAACCAAATTCAAAGCGTTGACAGGACCACACTTCTTCTGAAACCTACAGGGAACAATTATTGACTACATCCTCCTAGCTTCTGCTGTTTGCTGGCAATCTTTGACGTTCCTCGGTACATAGATCCTTCCCTCCAATCCTTGGTCTTCACATAGCGGACCTCCCTCTGTGCATGCCTGTCTCTGTGTCAACTTTTCCCTTTTTGTAGGGCTAGTATAATGTGGGATGAGGAGTTACCCTAATGACCTCTTCTTAATTTGATTTTCTCTGCAAAGACCCTATTTCCAAACAAGATCACATTATGAGGTCCTGGGGATAAGATTTCAACATATCTTCTTTCGAGGACACACTTCAACCCATAACAACCCCTCACTCAGGTGTCTCCCTTAATAACATCTTATGTTACCATGGTGTACATGTCAAAAACTAAAAAATTGACACTGGCACATTACTGTCAATTAGACTCAGACTTGACTTGGCTTTCATCAATTTTTCCACTCATATGCTCTATTTATTTTAGGATCCAATCCAGAGTGTCATACTGAATCGAAATGTTAGGTGTCCCCAGTGTCCTCTGATCTGTGACATTGTCTGTCTTTCCTTGTTTTTCATGATCCTGGCAATCTTGAGGTGCAATGGCCAGGTGTGCTGTAAGAATGTCTTCAAACTGGGGTTTGACTGATTCTTTTATTTCATGATTAGACTGTGGTTATGGGTTTGGGGAAAGAATACTACAGATCTGAAGTATCCTTTTCATGTCATCATATAAGGCTCTACGTGAGGCCTTATACGACCATAACAGGATTTATCATTGATGAGTTCACTTTCATTACTTGGTGAAGGTATTTTTTATGTACTGTAAAAGTAGTTTTTCTCTTTCTCTACTCTATTCTTTGTAAGTAAATCACTGTCTATCCCCATCTCAAAGGTATATGGAGTAATGATGGTGGGAATTAAGTTCGATCTCCTGGTAAGGAGTGTAGTGTGTACGTGTATTATTGAAATACTCTAGAAGGAAGACTTGATCTCTTCTCTCATATATATTTGCATATATGCATGTATTCAGTGATTTAATTTATATCAATATGAACTCACGTGTATTTATTTCATACTTTGGATTATAATCCTATATTAGATTATTTATTTTCTTGCTAAAATTATTCCAGCCTTGGCCGCGGAGGACTTTTTTTGTTAATAATAATTTTTTATTATGTTATGTTAGTCACCATACAGTATATTCTTAGTTTCTGATGTAGTGTTCCATGATTCATTATTTGTGTATAACACCCAGTGCACCATGCAATATGTGCCCTCCTTAATACCCATCACTGGCCTATTCCAATCCCCCACCCCCCTCCCCTCTGAAGCCCTCAGTTTGTTTCCCAGAGTCCACTGTCTCTCATGGTTCATTCCCCCTTCTGTTTACCCCCCCTCTTCATTCTTCCCCTCCTTCTCCTACCGATCTCCCTGCTATTCCTTATGTTCAGGTTGTTGGCTCCTTTATGTTTTTGGCATGCTTCCACTTTTGTTTTTTCTTTGGGCCATGCCTTACCTGCTGGTACTGTGAAGGGTTGACAGTTCCTTATGTATTTTCCTTCCTCAAGCCCTAGAATCAGCCATTTCTCCAAGTTGCTCTGGTCATGTTTATTGGAGAATGATATTTAACCCAACCAAGATCAGGGTCATATGTGTTTGTTGTTATCAGTATGTTACTGCTTCAACCCTCTTAGCAAATAGAACTAGGAAATATATGTCTATATATGAATCCATTTATATCTAGATGTATGCATAATATAACAATTTCTTTGACCATCTGTATATGTGTTAAACTAAACATGAAATAATAGTATATTGCAGAGTCTTACTGAGAACCACAGTGGTTATTCCAGCCTTCCACCATCCCTTATTTGTCACTTCCTTCCCTGACATGAAAAACCAGGCTTTTATTATCTACCTTTTGTTTACTTGTATGTTCAATCCTGACACAGATATAAGTTCCTTCAGAAATGTTAATATACATCCCTGTGAGAAACAGATTTACAAACTAGAGCCTAGTGTTTATGCATAATTATTTTTTGTCTTCACTTTAGAATTTCCAATCAAAATACTGTTTTCCAAATTTACTGAGAACAATTTCCTATTTGGCTTTGTTAATTTGCATATATTAGAGATGACTCTTGGTGATGTGGAATTCTATGGCTTTGGAGAAATGCAGAGAAGCATGAATCCGTCACTCAGTCCTAACCAAAAGAGCAGAACGGTTCCATTACCCCTTGCTGTCAACCAGTCCCCCCATTCCTATAACCCTGAGACACCAATATTCTGTTTTTCATTCCTATAGTTAAGGTTTTTTTTTTTTTTTTAGGATTTCCCCTAGTGGCATCATAAAATATGTATCCCTTTGGTTCTGGCTCCTTTCACTCAGCAAAATGCATTTAACATTCATCCAGGTTGTTATGTACATGAGTAACTCATTCCTTGTTATCACGGAATAGCATTTTCTTTTATGGATGAACCACATACTGTTAATCCATTTACCTGCTGAAGGACATTTTGTTTCCTTACAGGTGTTTTGAATATGAGCAAAACTTTATAAACATTCACATACTGGTTTTTGTGTGAACATAAGTTTTAAGTTCCTTTGGGAAAATACCTGTGAGTGAAATACTGGCTATATTGTAAGTCTATGTTTAACTTTATTAAAGGGAGAGAGTGAAAGGGGGGGGAGAGAGAAATGCCAAATTGTCATCCAAAGTAACTGGTGCTATTCATTCCCACCAGCACTAAATGAGAGTTCCTGTTGCTCGGCATCCTTACCAGCATTTGGTGTTGTCAGTTTTATTTTATTTTAGCCATTGTACTAGGTATATAGTAGTGTGTAATTATGGTTTTAATTCCAGTGTCTCTGATGACCAATGATTCAGAATATTTACATATGCTTATTTGCCATCCAGATATCTGCCTTGGTGAAATGTCTGTATCTTTTGCCCATTTTAAAAATCAGAAGGGGGAATGAAACATGAGAGACTATGGACTCTGAGAAACAAACTGAGGGCTTCAGAGGGGAGGGGGTGGGGGAATGGGATAGGCTGGTGATGGGTAGTAAGGAGGGCACGTATTGCATGGTGCACTGGGTGTCGTGCACAACTAATGAATCACCGAACTTTGCATCAAAAACCAGGGATGTACTGTATGGTGACTAACATAATATAATAAAAATATTATTAAAAAATAAAAATTGAATAGTTTGCTTTCTTATTTTTGAGGTTTTAAATGTTTTTGTATATATCTTCTGAATATAAAATTTTTTATCAGTTATTTGACTACATATATTTTCTCGTGGAATATGGCTTGGTTTATATTCTTATAATGTTATCTTTCCAGAAAGCAAAAGTTTTCATTTATTTATCAAAGATAAAGTCAAATTTAACAATTTTCCTTTCATGAAGTGAGCTTTTGATGTTTTATCGAAGGTTGTCCTTTCTCTATTAAAGTGTCTTTACGATTTGGTGAAAAATCAGCTGACATGACTGGGCAGGTCTCTGCTCCACCTTCTGTCTGGCTCTAATGATCCATGTATCTATCGTTTTGTCAATACTACATTGTCTTGATTCTGGGTGATTCTAGTAAGTTTTGAAATCCAACAATGTGAATATTGTGATTTTGTTGTTGTTGTTGTTTTAGGATTGTTGTGGCTATTCAATTTGCTTTGGTGTACTACAATACACTTTAGAGCCAGCTCGTTTGTAACTACAAAATATTTTCTATAATTTTCTTAGAGATTACACTGAATTTATAGATCAAATTGAGATAATTGTCATTCTATGCACATGGTTTATTTCTCCATTAATTTGGATCTTATTCCTTTCATCATTGCATTATACCTTCCACTGTCCTGATCCGCACATATTTTGTGAAGTTTATACCTAGTTAATTTACTTTCTTAAAAGTTAACAATTTGTCTTTATCTGACTGACTTATTTCACTTAGTATAATACTCTCTGTCTCTATCCATATCATTGCAAATGGTAAGATTTCATTCTTTTTTTTATGGCTGAGCAATATTCCAGTGTGTGTGTGTGTGTGTGTGTGTGTGTGTGTGTGTGTGTGTGTGTACCACTTCTTCTTTATCCTATTCATTAGTTGATGGACATTTGGGCTGTTTCCATAATTCGCCTATTGTTGATAATGCCGCTATAAACATCAGGAAGTCTGTATCCTTTCAAATCTGTATTTTTGTATCCTTTGGGTAAATACCTAGTAGTACAATTGCTGGATTGTAAGGTAGTTCTATTTTTAACTTTTTGAGGCAACTCCATAATGTTTTCCAGAGTGGCTGCACCAGTTTGCATTAACACCAACCTTGCAAGAGGGTTCCTCTTTCCCCACATCCTCGCCAACACCTATTGTTTCTTGTGTTTTTGATTTTAGCCATTCTGACAGGTGTGAGGTGATATCTTGTTATTGTTTTGATTTGTATTTCCCTGATGATGAGTGATGTTGAGCATCTTTTCATGTGTCTGTTAGCTATCTGGATGTCTTCTTTGGAAAAACGTCTATTCAGGTCTTCCCAATTTTTTAATTGAATTACTCATTTTTTTGAATGTTTTTATAAGTTCTTTATATATTTTGAGTACTAATCCTTTACCACATATGTCATTTGCAAATATCTCCCCCCATTCCACTGGTTGCCTTTTGGTTTTGTCGCTTGTTTCCTTCGCTGTACAGAAGCTTTTTTTTTGACGAAGTCCCAATAGTTCATTTTTTTCCTTTTGTTTTCTTGCCTGAGGAGACCTATCTTAAAAGAACTTGCTACAGGTGATGTCAAAGAGGTTACAGCTGGTTTCTCCTCTAGGATTTTAATAGTTTCGTGTCTCACATGTCTTTAATCCATTTTGAATTTATTTTTGTGTATGGTGTATAGCACATGATTTCACTCATGTGGGATTTAAGAAACAAAGCAAAGGAGCATAGGGGAAAAAAGAGAGGCAAACCACGAAACAGACTCTTAACCATCAGTTTGTTCTCTATAGTTCTCAGAGGGGAGGTGGTTGTAAGCTAGATCAAGTAGGTGATCACCATTAAGGAGTGCACTTATTGTGCTGAGCACCGGGTGTTTATGGAAGTGCTGAATCACTAAATTGTACATCTGAAACTAATATTACACTAATATTAACTGGAACAAATAATAAGAAAAAATTAACAAATTTACTGTGATATATTTGACATACAGTAACCTGCACACACTAAAAATGCACAATTTGGAAATTTTCAACATAGGTTCACATAGGAAACTTCCAACAAAATCATGATAATGAACTTGTCCATCCATCACCTGTGAAAGTTTCTTTTGACCCTTGTTTTTGTTTTTGACTTTTTTATTCTGGTAAGAACCCTTAACATGAATTGTACCATTTTAACACATTTTTAAGTATACAAGATAGTACTGGTAACAATGTTGTATATCAGATCTCTAGAGTTTATGAATCAAGTTAATTCACTTCTTGAAGTTTTTGCAAATGTGGGCTTTTAAAAATTTTCAAATACAAATTTTGAAACTATACATGTGGGGTTTTTAAAAATTTCAGATACAACTTTTTCTTTCTTTTTTTTAATTAAACTTTTTATTTTGAGAAAATTGTAGATTATCATGGAGCTATAAGAAACAATACAGAGAGATCTAAATTACATTTTTTCCAGTTTCCTGTAATGGTAACATTTTGAAAAGCTATAGTACAATATTGCAGGATATTGACATTGATACAGACAAGATATAGAATATTTCTGTCACCGCAAGGATTCCTTATGTTGCCCTTTTATTGGCACACCTACTTTCCTCCTGCTACTTCCTCCCACCCAGCTTCCATAATTCCAGACAACCACCAATCTACTTTTCATTTATATAATTTTGTCATTTCAAGAATATGTAAATGGAATCTTACAGCATGTAACCTCCAGAATTGGATTTTTTCACTAGGCATAGTTCTCTGGATGTTCATCCAGTTTATTTCATGTATCAATACTTTGTTTCTTTTTATTGCTGAATAATATTCTGGGTGTGGAAGTACCACAGATTGTTTATTCATTCACTCCATCGAAAGACATTTGGGTTTTTGCCAGTTTTGGGCTATTACAAATAAAACTGCTATGAACATTTGTGTATAGGATTCGTGTGAATATAAGCTTTCATTTTTCTGACATGGAAGCCCAAGAATGTGATTACTGGATCACAGAGTAGTTGCATGTTTAGTTTTTTGAGAAACTGACAAACCGTTTTCCAAGTGGCTATATCACTTTATATTCCCACTAGCAACAGATACAACTTTTTCACTGCAAATATGTAGGAATCAAGATGACTTTTATATATTGACTTTTGTCCTGTGACCTTGCTAAACTCATTCATTAATTCCAGGATTTTTTTTTTTTAGTAAAGTCTTTGGGATTTTCTACACTCACAATCATGTCTTCTGTAAGCACATACATTTTATTTCTTCCTTCCCAATGTTTGTCTTTCTTTCCCTCCAACCAGATTTATTGAACATATGAAAATTATATATACAAAGTGACTTGGACTTGCTACTTCAAAACACGATCCTTTCTTACTAATATCTTGATAACTCGGTCTATTGAGTGTCAAAAAGAAGCTTATTCCAAAATTAATAGAAAAGTGCCCAATGCATGCCAAATGAATGGCCTACCTACTGGAACTTGAATAGTTCTACAAGATAATTAGCATAGGTAGGAGGCAGCCCCTATGACAGGCTGCTGGAGAACTGATATGAGATGTCAAGAGGTCATTTTGTGCACTGTCCCTGTGATGCCATCATGTTCCTGGATCATGATGTTCCCATTATCTGATTCTAGACACACCACAGGAATATCAGGTCTGAGGTTAGCTTATTCTTTCTTTCTTTCTTTCTTTCTTTCTTTCTTTCTTTCTTTCTTTCTTTCTTTCTTGTTTTGCTGCACTACCTACGACTTCCAGTACAATGTTGAATAGAAGTGGTGAGAGAGGACATCGATTATCATGCTGAAATTACAAGAGAAGAATTTGGATTCTCACTATTAAGAATGTTCTCTCAGCTTTAGTTTTTTTCATAGAAACCCTTCATTCAGTCAAGAAAGCACCTTTCTTTTCCTGGTTGCTGAGACTTTCTATCATGAATGGAGGTTGTACTTTGTTGAGTGTGTTTTCTGCTTATATTGTTATGATATGGTTTTTGTTCTGTAGCAATTTAATAAGGTAATGTACATGGATTATATTTGAAATGTTAAAGCACCCTCATGTTTTCGTGAATAAACAAACTTCATCATGCTATATTACCTTTTAAAATATTGTTGGGGATTTTTTTTTTGCAAATATTTTATTAAGGATTTTTGCCTTTATATTCAAGGGGCATTTAGGAATATGCTTTCTTGCCATTCTAACTGGTGTAAGGTGGTATCTCAATGTGGTTTTGATTTGAATTGCCATGATGGCTAAAGATGTTGAACATTTTTTCATGTGTCTGTTAGCCATTCATAAGTCTTCTTTAGAGAAGTGTCTGTTTGTGTCTTCTGCCTGGTTTTTGACTTGATTATTTGTTTTTTGGGTGTTGAGTTTGACAAGTTCTTTATAGATCTTGGATACCAGCCCTTTATCCGTAGTGTCATTTACAAATATCTTCTCCCATTCTGTGGGTTGCCTCTTTGTTTTGTTGACTGTTTCCTTTGCTGTGCAGAAGCTTTTTTTTCTTGATGAAGTCCCACAAGTCCATTTTTGCTTTTGTTTCCCTTGCCTTTGGAGATGTGTCATGAAAGAAGTTGCTGTAGCTGATGTCGAAGAGGTTACTGCCTATATTCGACTCTATGATTTTGATGGATTCCTGTCACACATTGAGGTCTTTCATCCATTTAGAGTTTATCTTTGTGTATGGTGTAAGAGAATGGTCGAGTTTCATTCTTCTGTATATAGCTGTCCAATTTTCCCAGCACCATTTATTGAAGAGACTGTCTTTTTTCCATTGGATATTCTTTCCTGCTTTGTTGAAGATTAGTTGACCATGGAGTTGAGGGTCCATATCTGGGCTCTCTATTCTGTTCCGTTGATCTATGTGTCTGTTTTTGTGCCAGTACCATGCTGTCCTGCTGATCACAGCTTTGCAATATAGCTTGAAATGAGGCAAAGTGATGCCCGCAGCTTTGTTTTTCTTTTTAAACATTTCCTTGGCGACTCGAGGTCTTTTCTGGTTCCACACGAATTTTAGGATTGTTTGTTCCAGCACTTTGGAAAATGCCATCGGTATTTTGATTGCGACAGGCGTTGAAAGTATAGATTGCTCTGGGGAGCATAGACATTTTAACAATGCTTAGTCTTCCGATCCATGAGCATGGAATGTTTTTCCAACTTTTTGTGTCTTCTTCAGTTTCTTTCACAAGTGTTCTGTAGTTTCTAGAGTATAGATCCTCTACCTCTTTGGTTAGGTTTAGTCCAAGGATTCTTGTGGTGTTTGGAGCTATTTAAATGGAATTGACTCCCTAACTTCTCTTTCTACAGTTACATTGTTAGTGTATTGGAAAGCAACTGATTTCTGTGCATTGATTTTGTATCCTGGCCATTCCTGAATTGCTATATGAGTTCTAGTAATTTTGGGGTGGAGTCTTTTGTGTTTTCCACATAAAGTATCATGTCATCTGTGAAGAGGGAGAATTTGACTTCTTCCTTGCCAATTTGGATACCTTTTATTTCTTTTTGTTGTCTTATTGCTGTTGCTAGGACTTCTAGTACTATGCTGAAAAATAGAGGTGAGAGTGGGCAAAACTGACAAGGCAAGAAACAAATGTTGGAGAGGATGTGGAGTTATTACAGCCACTTTGGAAAACAGTGTGGAGGTTCCTCAAAAAGTTAAAAATAGAGCTACCCTATGACCCAGCAATTGCCCTACTGGGTATTTACCTCAAAGATACAGATGTAGTGAAAAGAAGGGCCACATGCATCCCAATGGTCACAGCAGCAATGTCCACAATAGCCAAACTGTGGAAGGAGCCAA
>NW_024424008.1:18456710-18507699 GCF_017311325.1 Ursus maritimus | reverse complement strand
AAACCCTTCATTCAGTCAAGAAAGCACCTTTCTTTTCCTGGTTGCTGAGACTTTCTATCATGAATGGAGGTTGTACTTTGTTGAGTGTGTTTTCTGCTTATATTGTTATGATATGGTTTTTGTTCTGTAGCAATTTAATAAGGTAATGTACATGGATTATATTTGAAATGTTAAAGCACCCTCATGTTTTCGTGAATAAACAAACTTCATCATGCTATATTACCTTTTAAAATATTGTTGGGGATTTTTTTTTTGCAAATATTTTATTAAGGATTTTTGCCTTTATATTCAAGGGGCATTTAGGAATATGCTTTCTTGCCATTCTAACTGGTGTAAGGTGGTATCTCAATGTGGTTTTGATTTGAATTGCCATGATGGCTAAAGATGTTGAACATTTTTTCATGTGTCTGTTAGCCATTCATAAGTCTTCTTTAGAGAAGTGTCTGTTTGTGTCTTCTGCCTGGTTTTTGACTTGATTATTTGTTTTTTGGGTGTTGAGTTTGACAAGTTCTTTATAGATCTTGGATACCAGCCCTTTATCCGTAGTGTCATTTACAAATATCTTCTCCCATTCTGTGGGTTGCCTCTTTGTTTTGTTGACTGTTTCCTTTGCTGTGCAGAAGCTTTTTTTTCTTGATGAAGTCCCACAAGTCCATTTTTGCTTTTGTTTCCCTTGCCTTTGGAGATGTGTCATGAAAGAAGTTGCTGTAGCTGATGTCGAAGAGGTTACTGCCTATATTCGACTCTATGATTTTGATGGATTCCTGTCACACATTGAGGTCTTTCATCCATTTAGAGTTTATCTTTGTGTATGGTGTAAGAGAATGGTCGAGTTTCATTCTTCTGTATATAGCTGTCCAATTTTCCCAGCACCATTTATTGAAGAGACTGTCTTTTTTCCATTGGATATTCTTTCCTGCTTTGTTGAAGATTAGTTGACCATGGAGTTGAGGGTCCATATCTGGGCTCTCTATTCTGTTCCGTTGATCTATGTGTCTGTTTTTGTGCCAGTACCATGCTGTCCTGCTGATCACAGCTTTGCAATATAGCTTGAAATGAGGCAAAGTGATGCCCGCAGCTTTGTTTTTCTTTTTAAACATTTCCTTGGCGACTCGAGGTCTTTTCTGGTTCCACACGAATTTTAGGATTGTTTGTTCCAGCACTTTGGAAAATGCCATCGGTATTTTGATTGCGACAGGCGTTGAAAGTATAGATTGCTCTGGGGAGCATAGACATTTTAACAATGCTTAGTCTTCCGATCCATGAGCATGGAATGTTTTTCCAACTTTTTGTGTCTTCTTCAGTTTCTTTCACAAGTGTTCTGTAGTTTCTAGAGTATAGATCCTCTACCTCTTTGGTTAGGTTTAGTCCAAGGATTCTTGTGGTGTTTGGAGCTATTTAAATGGAATTGACTCCCTAACTTCTCTTTCTACAGTTACATTGTTAGTGTATTGGAAAGCAACTGATTTCTGTGCATTGATTTTGTATCCTGGCCATTCCTGAATTGCTATATGAGTTCTAGTAATTTTGGGGTGGAGTCTTTTGTGTTTTCCACATAAAGTATCATGTCATCTGTGAAGAGGGAGAATTTGACTTCTTCCTTGCCAATTTGGATACCTTTTATTTCTTTTTGTTGTCTTATTGCTGTTGCTAGGACTTCTAGTACTATGCTGAAAAATAGAGGTGAGAGTGGGCAAAACTGACAAGGCAAGAAACAAATGTTGGAGAGGATGTGGAGTTATTACAGCCACTTTGGAAAACAGTGTGGAGGTTCCTCAAAAAGTTAAAAATAGAGCTACCCTATGACCCAGCAATTGCCCTACTGGGTATTTACCTCAAAGATACAGATGTAGTGAAAAGAAGGGCCACATGCATCCCAATGGTCACAGCAGCAATGTCCACAATAGCCAAACTGTGGAAGGAGCCAAGATGCCCTTCAACAGAGAAATGGATAAAGAAGTTGTGGTTCATATATACTCAAGCCATCAGAAAGGTTGAATACCCACCATTTGCATCGACATGGATGGAACTGGAGGGGATTATACTAAGTGAAATAAGTCAAGCAGAGAAAGACGATTATCATATTGTTTCACTTACATGTGGAACATAAGGAATAGCATGGAGGAAATCAGGAGAAGGGAAGGAAAAATGAAGGGTGGGTGGGAATCAGAAGGGGAGATGGACCATGAGAGACTATGGACTCCGGGAAACAAACTGAGGGTTTCAGAGGAGGGGGGGGGATGGGTTAGCCAGGCACATATTGCATGGAGCATTGGGTGTTATACTCAAACAATGAATCATGGAACACTACATCAAAAACTAATGATGTACTGTATGGCCACTAACATAACATAATAAAATAAAATTTTTTAAAAAAGTAAAGTGCTTGAAGTTGAGCTGGCAGAGAGAGAGAAAAAAAAAGGAATATGCTTTCTTGTACAGTTTTTGTTTGATTTTGGAATCAATTGTTTTCTCAATTGTCTTTCTGTTTTCAACTTCACTCATTTCTGCTGTAACTTTTATTAGTTTCTCATTTCTGTTTGCTCTATGTATAACCTGCTTTTATTTCTCTAGTTTAAATTGAACCTTACATTATTGGTTTTAGATCTTTCCTTTCCACATATGCACACGCATATGTGCATCTAATGCTATAATTTTTCCACTAAGAACTAATTTATCTGTATCCCAAAATTTTGACATTTTTCATTGAAGTTAACATATTTTAAAATTTCTCTTGTGATTCTTCTTTCTTCTTTCTTTCTTTCTTTCTTTCTTTCAAAATTTTTATTTAAATTCTAGTCAGTTAACATATAGTATAGTATTAGTTTCAGGAATAGAATTTGGTGATTCATCACTTACATATAACACCCAGTGCTCATCACAAGTGCCCTCCTTAATCCCCATCACCTATTTAACCCATCCCCCACCCACTGCCCTTCGTTTCTGTTTATTAGTTGGCATTCTAGTAGCATGGATGTATATGGGTTCCTATTCTATTCAGTGGGTTATACTTCATTAATAGTATTACTTATTCCATTCTCAAATGATCCCAGATTATGCCTATGGGAGCTCCTTGTATTTTATGGTTCTTTCTTTGACCAATGGATTAGTATGCTTTTTTTTTTTTTTTAATTTTCAGTATCTTGAGATTTTCCTGATATCTTTTATATAGCTAATTCCCATTCTGGTCTAAGAACATACTTTGTAAGATTTCTATTGTTTTAAACATGTAAGGCTTTGTCTGGGCTTTGCCCAGAATATGATCTATCTTTTTTTTAAAATGTTTTTTATTATATTATGTTAGTCACCATACAGTACATTCCTGGTTTTTGATGTAAAGTTTGATGCTTCATTAGTTGCGTATAACACCCAGTGCACCATGCAATCTATCTTGATTCATGTTTCATGTACATTTGGGAAAACATATAGTCTGTGTTGTTGGGTGGACTGATTTATAAATATTTGTTAAGCCCAGTCAGTTGGTAGTGCTCTTTAGGGTGTCCGTATCCTTATAATTTTCTACCAACTTATTTTATTAATTACTGAAAGAGGAATGTTGAAATCTCCAAAGATATTAGTGAATTTCTCTTTTTCTCTTTTTGTGTATATCAGTTTTTGCTTCATGCATCATGAAATTCTTTTGTTTCATTCATACACACTTAGGATTTCTATGTATTCTTAGATAGTTGACCTCCATATCACTGTGTAATACTTTCTTAATCCTAAACTTTCTTCCTTGTTCCTATGTCTTCTTTAAAATTAACAGAGCTACTCCAGCTTTCTTTAGATTAGGGTTCCTGTGTCTCTTTCTTATCCTTTTACTTTCAACCTAGGGCTTTACACTTAGAGTAGGTTTATTGTAGACTGCACAGAATTTCAGATTATGATTTTTTTAAAAAAGATTTTATTTATTCATTTGACACAGAGAGAGAGAGACAGCCAGTGAGAGAGGGAACACAAGCAGGGGGAGTGGGAGAGGAAGAAGCAGGCTCCCAGCGGAGCAGGGAGCCAGATGCAGGGCTCGATCCCAGGACCCTGGGATGATGCCCTGAGCCGAAGGCAGACGCTTAACAACTGAGCCACCCAGGCGCCCCACCAGATTATGTTTTATGCATTCTGACAATCTTTGTTTTTTAACTGGTGAGCTGAAAGCATTCATATTTATCATAGTTATTGACATAATTAAATTAAAATGTAACATTTGATGTCTGTTTTCCATTTTTCTCTCTTTCCCACTTACTCTTTTCTGCCTTCTTGAGATTAAGTGGGCATATTTTTTATACGTTTTTATTTAAATTCCAGTTCGTTACATGGATGGAGCTAGAGAATATTATGCTGAGCAAATTAAGTGGACATTCTAAAATATAAAACTGTTTAGAAGAGATCAAATTTCCACCTTTTTCATTTTTTAAAATAAACTATTTTCAGAGAAGTTTTAAGTTCACAAAAAAAAATTTCAGGACAAAGTACAAAGAGTTCCTGTATACCACACACTTACAACCTTTTCTACTATAGAGAGCCCAGCCAGAGTGGCACACTTGTTACAATTGATTAATCTACGTGGACACATCATTAGCACCCAAAGTCTGTAATTTACATGAGGAGTCACTCTTAGTGTTGTACATTCTATGGGTTATAACAAATACATAATGACATGTATCCCCTATTGTAGTATCATACAGAATAGTATTACTGCCCTAGAAATCCTCTGTACTTCACCTATTCATCACTTTCCTCACCACAACCCCTGGAAAACACTGATATTTTTTTTTCTTGCTGTCTCCATAGTTTTGCCTTTCCCAGAATGGCATATAGTTGGATTCACATAGCACGTAGTTTTTTCATAGTGGCCTCCTTCACTTAGTAATATACATTTAAGTTCTCTCCTTATCTTTTCATGGATTGACAGCTCCTTCTCTACAGTGTTGAGTACTATTCCACTGTCCGGATATCCTAAAGTGTATTTATCCATTCACTTACCTAAGGACATCTTGATTGCTTCCAAGTTTTGGCAGTTATTAATAAAGCTACTATAAACATGTGCAGAGTTTTGTGCAGACATAAGATTTTTATTTATTTGGGTAAATACCAAGGAGCACAATTGCTGGAAGAGTACTCTCAAACTCTTCCAAACTGCTTATACCATTCTGCATTTCCCAACATCAGTGAATGAGAGTTCCTGTTGCTCCACCTCTTTATCAACATTCGATGTTGTCAGTATTCCATGTTGGGCCCCTTAATTGTTTTAATTTGCAAATCCCTAATGACACACAATGTTGAATTTTCTATACACATATCTTCTGTAGGGAGGTGTCTGTCAGAGGTTTTGTCCATTTTTAAGTTGTTTTCTTATTACTGAGTCTCTTCTTTATCCAGACCTTAGTTTCTGGTTTATTTCACCTTCCATCTGTCTAAAAGAACTTCTTTTAACATTCCTTACAAGGTGGAGATCCTGGCTATATATCCCCTTAGTTTTTTTTTTCATTCTGTCCTTTTTAAAAAAAGATTTTATTTATTTTTTTATTGGAGAGAGAGAGAGGGAGAGAGAGAGAGAGAGAGAGTGTGTGTGTGTGTGTGTGTGTGTGTGTTTGTGTGTGAGCACGAATGGGGGTGGGGGGCAGAGGTAGAAGGAGAAGCAGACTCCCCGCTAAGCAGGGAGCCCAACCTAGGGCCCAATCTCAGGACCCTGAGATCATGCCATGAGCCAGAGGCAGATGCTTAACCAACTAAGCCACCCAGGTGCCCCTCATTCTTCCTTTTTTTAATTTGAATCTGAGAAAGTCTTTATTTCTCCTTCACTTTTAAGTGATGATTGGGCAGTATACATATTTCTAGGTTTGTGTTTATTTTCTGTCAGTGTTTTAAATATTTCACTCTACTCTCTTCTTGCCTGCATGGCTCCTGAAGAAAAGTCGGATATACTTTGATTCTATGTCAGTAAGACATTTTTTTTCTCCTGACTGATTTCAAGATTTATTCTTTATATTGGATTTTTTTAGTTTAAATATTACATTTTTGTAATTTATTCTGCTTGGTGTTCTCTGAGCTTCCTGATGTGTAGTTTGGTGCCTAACATTAATTTTGGAGAATTCTCAATCAGTATTACTTCAGATATTGCTTGTTCCTTTCTTCTCCTTCTGGTATTCCCATCACAGGTATGTTATGGTTTTGTAGTTGTCCTACAGTTATTGGGTATTCTTGGGGTTATTTGCTTTCCTTTTCCTCTTTGCTTCTAAATTTAGGTATTTCTATCGATATATCCTCAAGTTCCAATTCCTCAAGAATGTCTAGTATACTAATGAGCCCATCAAAAGCATTCTTCATTTATGTTACATTATTTTCACCTCTAACATTCTTTGAAATACTTTCTTAGCACTTTTGTCTCCCTGCTTCATTATCTGTTCTTGTATATTGTCTACTGTTTCCATTAAAGCCCTTAGCATATTAATCATATGTTTTAAAATATAAATTTCTCGCTTAGCATTATCTCCTCCAGTCCCATCCATGTTGCAGCAAATGTTGAGAAATCGTTCTTTTTGATGGCTGAGTAATATTCCATTGTATATATGGACCACTTCTTCCTAATCCGGTCATCCATTGAAGGGCCTCTCGGCTCCTTCCACGATTTAGCTATTGTGAACAATGCTGCTATGAACATTGGGGTGCATATGGCCATTCTCTTCACTACATCTGTATCTTTGGGGTAAATCCCCAGTAGTGCAATTGCTGGATCACAGGGTAGCTCAATTTTTAACTTTTTAGGGGACCTCCACACTGTTTTCCAAAGTGGCTGTACCATCTTGCATTCCCACCAACAATGTAAGAGGGATCCCCTTTCTCCACATCCTCTCTAACATTTGCTGTTTCCTGCCTTGTCCATTTTTGCCATTCTAACTGGTGTAAGGTGATATCTCATTGTGGTTTTGATTTGAATTTCCCTGATGGCTAAAGATTTTGAACATTTTTTCATGTGTCTGTTAGCCATTTGTATGTCTTCATTGGAAAAGTGTCTGTTCATATCTTCTGCCCATTTTTTGATTTGTTTATTTGTTTCTCGTGTATTGACTTTGAGAAGTTCTTTGTAGATCTTGGACACCAGTGTTTCATCTGTAGTGTCATTTGCAAATATCTTCTCCCATTCCGTGGGCTGCCTCTTAGTTTCTTTGACTGTTTCCTTGGCTGTGCAAAAGCTTTTTATCTTGATGAAGTCCCACAAGTGCATTTTTTCTTTTGTTTCTCTTGCTTTTGGAGATGTGTCATGAAGGAAGTTGCTGTGGCCAATGTCAAAGAGGTTGCTGCCTATGTTCTCCTCTAGGATTTTGATGGATTCCTGTCTCACATGGAGGTCTTTCATCCATTTGGAGTTTATTTTTGTGTATGGTGTGAGAGAGTGGTCAAGTTTCATTCTTTTCCATATAGCTGTCCAATGATCCCAGCACCATTTATTGAAGAGACTGTCTTTTTTTCCACTGGATGTTTTTTCTTGCTTTGTCAAAGATTAGTTGCCCAAAGAGCCAAGGGTCCCTTTCTGGGTTCTCTATTCTGTTCCATTGGTCTATGTGTCTGTTTCCATGCCAGTACCATGCTGTCTTTGTGATCACAGCTTTGTAGTACAGCTTGAAATCAGGCAACGTGATGCCCCCAGCTTTGTTTTTCCTTTTCAACAATTCCTTGGTGATACGGATAAGTCAAGCAGAGAAAGACAATTATCATATGGTTTCACTCATTTATGGAACATAAGAAGTTGGAGGATCGGTAGGAGAGAAAAGGGAAGAAGCAAGGTGGGATAAACAGAAGAGGGATTGAACCATGAGAGACTATGGATTCTGGGAAACAAACTGAGGGCTTCAGATGGGAGGGGGGGAAATGGGATAGGCTGGTGATGGGTATTAAGGAGGGCACATATTGCATGGTGCACTGGGTGTTTTACACAAGTAATAAGTCATGGAACTTTAAAAATAAGTAAGTAAATAAATAAATAAATAAATAAATAAATAAATAAATAAATAATCAATGTTAAAAATAAAAAAATAAGAAGTAAATACATACAAATAAAATTTAAATTTCTCACCTTATATGTCCACCATTCTTGCGATATCTGACTCTGATTCCAATGCCTCTTCAATCTCTTCAAACTGTTTTTTTCTAGTTAGTGTGCCTTGTAATTTCTTGATGAAAGGCTGACATGATATACTAGGTAAAAGGAATTGTAGTAAATAGGCCTTTAGCAACGTGCTAGTAAGGGGGTGGGGGGGGGAGGAGATGCATTCTGTAAACTTCTGAGTAGGTCGGTCTCTTAGTGATCCTGTGTCCATGGGCAGTAGAGGTCAGCAGTGCTTCTCTGTTCCCCTCTTTGTTTGAAACAGATTGATGTCTAGAGGTGGCTGGACTTCGGTCATCCTTTCTCCCAGGGAGGTTGGCTCTGGTTAAATAGTTTCTCCTTTTAAGGAGGACAGTCCTCTCTAAGAAGAACAGAATGTTCTGATATACTTCCAAATGGTTACTTTCCCCCCCGCCCCCCTGCCAAAGCAGCAGCAGTTTTTTCCCCCAATATTCACTGTGAGGACCTGGTGAAATTCCTAGAGGTAAAACTCACAAAAGTGTGGGTTCTTCCTATGAGTGGGTCCCCCTAGAGTTTTTAACTCTTGGGCTTCTGCACACCAAGCCTCTAGCCATTCATCAACTGCAGTGCAGGTTTTCTTACCCCAGCACCATGTCCCATGGACAGTTCTGCTGGTGAATTTCTTCTCTGGTAAACTGACACTCTCTGTATCTGCCTATGTGACTCTCCAATTGTACCTAAGAAGAGTGATCTCACTCTCTAATGAACCTAAGAAGACTGGTTGATTTTTCAGTGTTTTGGCTTTTTACTTCTTGGGATGCAGTGTGATTTCAGAGCTTCTCACATGTTGTACCAGAAACTGGAAGTCTATGCCTGTACTTTTCAAGTTTCATTTTACTGCTTCATGTGACTCACTCATTATTTATACCTCTATTTTAATTATTTTTAGTGTCTGCCTTAGAGTTTAAAATAGAGGCATCCTCATTTTCTTGCAGAGCACAGATACTGAGATATTTACAAATTGAAGATGTGGCAGCCTTTTGTCCAGCAAGTCTATCAGCACTATTTTTTCCAATAACATCTGCTCATTTCATGTCTGTGTGTCAACGTTTTAGTCATTCTCACAGAGTTTTTCTTTTTTTTAATGTTATGTTAGTCACCATACAGTACATCCTTAGTTTTTGATGTAGTGTTCCATGATCCATTGTTTGCGTATAACACCCAGTGCTCCATGCAATACGTGCCCTCCTTAATACCCATCACCAGCCTAGCCCAATTCCCCACCCCCTCCCCTCTGAAACCCTCAGTTTGTTTCCCAGAGTCTATAGTCTCTCGAGGTTCATTCCCCCTTCTGTTTACCCACCCTTCATTCTTCCCTTCCTTCTCCTACCGATCTCCCTGCTATTCCTTATGTTCCACAAATGAGTGAAACCATATGATAATTGTCTTTCTCTGCCTGACTTATTTCACTTAGCATAATCTCCTCCAGTCACATCCATATTGGTGAAAATGTTGGGTAATCGTTCTTTCTGACGGCTGAGTAATATTCCATTGCATATATGGACCACATCTTCTTAATCCATTCGTCTGTGGAAGGGCATCTCACCTCCTTCCACAATTTAGCTATTGTGCACAATGCTGCTGTGAACATTGGGGTGCATATGGCCCTTCTCTTCACTATGTCTGTACCGTTGGGGTAAATACCCAGTAGTGCAATTGCTGTGTCATAGGGTAGCTCTATTTTTAACTTTTTGAGGGACCTCCACACTGTTTTCCAAAGTGGCTGTACCAACTTGCATTCCCACCAACAGTATAAGAGGGTTCCCCTTTCTGCACATCCTCTCCAACATTTATTGTTTCTTGCCTTGCCAATTTTTGTCATTCTAACTGGCATAAGGTGGAATCTCAAGGTGGTTTTGATTTGAATTTCCCTGATGGCTAATGATTTTGAACATTTTTTTCATGTGTCTGTTAGCCATTGATATGTCTTCATTGGAAAAGTGTCTGTTCATATCTTCTGCCCATTTTTTGACTTGATTATTTGTTTCTCATGTATTGAGTTTGAGAAGTTCTTTATACATCTTGGATATCAGCCTTTTATCTCTAGTTTCATTTGCAAATATCTTCTCCCACTCTCTGGGTTGTCTCTTTGTTTTCCTTTGTCTTTCCTTTGACTGTTTCCTTGGCTGTGCAGAAAATTTTAATCTTGATGAAGTCCCACAAGTTCATTTTTTCTTTTGTTTCTCTTGCCTTTGAGACATGTCATGAAAGAAGATGCTGTGGCTGATGTCAAAGAGGTTACAGCCTATGTTCTCCTCTATGATTTTGATGCATTCCTGTCTCACATCGAGGTCTTTCTTCCACTTGGAGTTTATCTTTGTGTGAGAGCGGAAAAGTTTCACTCTTTTGTAAATAGCTGTCCAATTTTCCCAGCACCATTTATTGAAGAGACTATCTTTTTTCCCCTGGATGTTTTTTCCTGCTTTGTCAAAGATGAGTTGACCATAGGGCCGAGGGCCCATTTCTGGAGTCTCTATTCTGTTCCATTGGTCTATGTGTCTGTTTTTGGGCCAGCACCATGCTGTCTTTGTGATCACAGCTTTGTAGTATAGCTTGCAATCAGGCAACGTGATGCCCCCAGCTTTGTTTTTCTTTTCCAACATTTCCTTGGCGATGCGGGGTCTTTTCTGGTTCCACACGATTTTAGGATTGTTTGTTCCAGCGCTTTGAAAAATGTCATTGGTATTTTGAATGGGATGGCATTGAAAGTATAGTTTGCTCTGGGCAGCATAGACATTTTAACTATCTTTATTCTTCCGACCCATGAGCATGGACTGTTTTTCCATCTTTTCGTGTCTTCTTCCATGTCTTTCAGCAGTGTTCTGTAGTTTCTGGAGTATAGATCCTTCATCTCTCTGGTTAAGTTTATTCTGAGATATCTTATGATTTTTGGTGCTATTGTAAATGGAATCAATTCCCTACTTTCTCTTTCTTCAGTCTCATTGTTCGTGTATAGAAATGCAACTGATTTCTGAACATTGATTTTTGTATCCTGCCACATTACTGAATTGTTCTATGAGTTCTAGTAATTTGGGGGTGGAGTCTTTTGGGTTTTCCACATAAAGTATCATGTCATCTGTGAAGAAAGAGCGTTTGACTTCTTCTTTGCTAATTGGAATACCTTTTATTCTTTTTTGTGGTCTGATTGCTGTTGCCAGGACTTCTAGTACTATGTTGAACAAAAATGGCGAGAGTGGGCATCCTTGTCGTGCTCCTGCTCTTAAAGGAAATGCTTTCAACTTTTCCCCATTGAGAACGATATTTGCTGTAGGCTTTTCATAGATGTTTTTATGAAATTGAGGAATGTACCCTCTATCCCTACACCCTGAAGGGTTTTAATCAGGAAAGGATGCTGTATTTTGTCAAATGCTTTTTCTGCATCAGTTGAACGGATCATATGGTTCTTGTCTCTTCTCTTCTTAGTGTGATCTATCACACTGATTGATTTGTGAATGTTGAACCACCCTTGCATCCCAGGGATGAATCCCACTTGGTCTCGATGGATAAATCTTTTAATGTACTGTTGGATCCTATTAGCTAGGATCTTCTTGAGAATTTTGGCATCCATATTCCTCAGGGATATCGATCTGTAATTCTCCTTTTTCATGGGGTCTTTGTCTGGTTTTGGGATCAAGGTAATAGTGGCCTCATAAAATGAGTTTGTTAGTTTTCCATCTGTTTCTATTTTTTGAAACAGCTTCAGGAGAATAGGTATTATTTGTTCTTTGAATGTTTGCTAGAACTCCCAGGGGAATCCGTCAGTCCCTGGACACTCGTTTTTAATCACTGCTTCATTCTCTTCATGATTAATCGGTCTGTTTAGATAATCAATGTCTTCCTGTTTCAGTCTTCGTAGTTTATAGGTTTCTAGGAAGGCATCCATTTCATCCAGGTTGTTTAATTTATTGGCGTGTAGTTGTTGATAATAGTTTCTAATGATTGTTTCTATTTCCTTGGTGTTGGTCGTGTTCTCTCCCATTTTAATCATAATTTTATTTATTTGGGTCCCTTTTCTATTCTTTTGAATAAGTATGGACAGTGGCTTATCAATCTTTAATATATATATATTATGTTAGTCACCATACAGTACATCCCTAGTTTTTGATGTAAAGTTCCATAATTCATTACTTGCGTATAACACCCAATGCAACATGCAATACATGCCCTCCTTACTACCCATCTCCACCCTATCCCATTCCCCCACCCTCTCCCCTCTGAAGCCCTCAGAGTTTGTTTCCCAGAGTCCATAGTCTCTCATGGTTCATTCCCCCTTCTGATTACCCCCCCCTTTCTTCTGCCCCTTCTTCTCCTACTGATCTTCCTACTTCTTATATACCACAAATGAATGAAACCTATGGTAATTGTCCTTCTCTGCTTGACTTATTTCGCTAAGCATTATCTCCTCCAGTCCCGTCCATGTTTCAGCAAATGTTGAGAAATAGTTCTTTTTGATAGATGAGTAATATTCCATTCTATATATGGACCACATCTTCTTAATCCAGTCATCTGTTGAAGGGCATCTCAGCTCCTTCCACGATTTAGCTATTGTGGACAATGCTGCTGTGAACACTGAGGTGCATAACGCCCTTCTCTTCACTATGTCTGTATCCTTAGGTTAAATCCCTAGTAGTGCAATTGCTGGATCATAGGGTAGCTCAATTTTTAACTTTTTTGGGGACCTCCACACTGTTTTCCAAAGTGGCTGTACCAACTTGCATTCCCACCAACAATGTAAGAGGGATCCCCTTTCTCCACATCCTCTCCAACATTTGCTGTTTCCTGCCTTGTCCATTTTTGCCATTCTAACTGGTGTAAGGTGTTATCTCATTGTGGTTTTGATTTGAATTTCCCTGATGGCTAAAGATTTTGAACATTTTTTCATGTGTCTGTTAGCCATTTGTATGTCCTCATTGCAAAAGTGTCTGTTCATATCTTCTGCCCATTTTATGATTTGTTTATTTGTTTCTTGTGTATTGACTTTGAGAAGTTCTTTGTAGATCTTGGATACCAGTGTTTTATCTGTAGTGTCATTTGCAAATATCTTCTCCCATTCCATGGGCTGCCTCTTAGTTTTTTTTGACGGTTTCCTTGGCTGTGCAGAAGATTTTTATCTTGATGAAGTCCCACAGTGCATTTTTTTCTTTTGTTTCTCTTGCCTTTGGAGATGTGTCATGAAAGAAGTTGCTGTGGCCGATGTCGTAGAGGTTGCTGCCTATGTTCTCCTCTAGGATTTTGATGGATTCCTGTCTCACATCAGGGTCTTTCATCCATTGGGCGTTTATCTTTGTGTATGGTGTGAGAGAGTGCTCAAGTTTCATTCTTTTGCATGTAGCTGCCCAATGTTCCCAGCACCATTTATTGAAGAAACTCTCTTTTTTCCACTGGATTTTTTTTTCTGTTTCGTCAAAGATTAGTTGTCCAAAGAGCCGAAGGTCCATTTCTGGGTTTCCTATTCTGTTCCATTGGTCTATGTGTCTGTTTTTGTGCCAGTACCATGCTGTCTTTGTGATCACAGCTTTGTAGTATAGCTTGAAATCTGGCAACATGATGCCCCCAGCTTTGTTTTTCCTTTTCAACAATTCCTTGGTAATTCGGGGCCTTTTCTGGTTCCACACAAATTTAAGGGCTGTTTGTTCCAGTTCCTTGAAAAATGTCCTTGGTATTTTGATCAGGATGGCATTGAAAGTGTAGATTGCTCTGGGTAGCATAGACATTTTAACTATGTTAATTCTTCTGATCCATGAGCACGGAATATTTTTCCATCTTTTTGTGTCTTCTTCAATGTCTTTCAAGAGTGATCTGTAGTTTCTAGAATATAGGTCCTTTACCTCTCTGGTTAAGTTAATTCGGAGATAACATATGATTTTTGGTGCTACTCTAAATGGAATGGATTCCCTAATCTCTCTTTCTTCAGCCTCATTGTTCATGTATAGAAATGCCACTGATTTCTGAGCATTGGATTTGTATCCCGCCACATTACTGAATTGCTCTATAACTTCTAGTAGTTTGGGGTGGATCCTTTTGGGTTTTCCATATAAAGTATCATGTCATCTGTGAGGAGAGACAGTTTGACTTCTTCTTTGCCAATTTGGAGACCTTTTGTCCCTTTTTCTTGTCTGATTGCTGTTGCAAGGACTTCTAGTACTATGTTAAATGATAATGGAGAGAGTGGGCATCCTTGTCGTGTTCCTGATCTTAAGGGAAAGGCTTCCAGCTTTTCCCCTTTGAGAATGGTATTCACTCTAGGCTTTTCATAGATGGTTTTTATGAGATTGAGGAATGTCCCCTCTATCCCTACACTCTGAAGGCTTTTAATCAGGAAAGGATGCTGTATTTTGTCGAATGCTTTTTCTGCAACTATTGAGAGGATCCTATGGTTCTTGACACTTTTCTTGTTGGTATGATGTATCACACTGATAGATTTGTGAATGTTGAACCATCCTTGCATCCCAAGGATGAATCCCACTTGGTTCTGATGGATAATCCTTTTAATGTGCTGTTGGATTCTATTAGCCAGGATCTTGTCGAGGATTTTGGCGTCCATATTCATTAGGGAAATCGGTCTGTAATTCTCCTTTTTGAGGGGGTCTTTGCCTGGTTTGGGGATCAAGGTAATACTGGCCTCATAGAATGAGTTTTGTAGTTGTCCTTCTGTTTCTATTTTTTGAAACAGCTTCAGTAGAATAGGTATTATTTCTTCTTTGAATGTTTGGTAGAATTCCCCAGGGAATCCATCAGGCCCTGGAGTCTTGTTTTTCGGGAGGTTTTTGATCACTGCTTCAATTTCTTCATAATTGGTCTGTTTAAATCATCAATTTCTTCCTGTTTCAGTTTGGTAGTTTATAGGTTTCCAGGAAGGCATCCTTTTCTTTCAGATTATTTAATTTATTGGCATAAAGCTGTTGATAAAAGCTTCTAATGATCCTTCCTATTTCATTGGTGTTGGTTGTGACCTCTCCTTTTTCATTCATAAGTTTGTTAATTGCGGTCGTTTCTCTTTCTCTATTCTTTTGAATAAGTCTTGCCAGTGGCTTATCGATCTTATCTAATCTTTCAAAGAACCAGCTTCTGGTTCTGTTGATCTGCTCTACTGTGCTCCTGGTTTCTTATTCATTGATCTCTGCTCTAATCTTAATCAACTGCTTTATCGTGCATGGATTAGGCCTAATCTTCTATTCCTGTTCCAGCTTCTTGAGGTGAGAATATAAAAACTGCATTTTAGATTTTTCTATTCTTTTGAGGGAGCCTTGGAGGGCTATGTATTTTCCCCTTAGGACTGCCTTTGTAGTGTCCCTTAGGGTTTGGACCATTGTGTTTTCATTCTCGTTGGTCTCCATAAATTGTTTAAAATAATTTTTGATTTCCTGGTTTATCGAATCATTCTTGAGCAGTATGGTTCTCAGTTTCCAAGTGTTTGAGTTTCTTCCAAATTTTTCCTTGTGATTGAGTTCCAATTTCAATGCATTGTGGTCTGAGAATATGCAGGGAATGATTTCAATCTTTTGGTATCAGTCGAGACCTGTTTTGTGGCCCACCATGTGATCTATTCTGGAGAACGTTCCATGTGCATTCGAATAGAATGAGTATTCTTTTGTTCTGGGGTGTAGTGTTCTATATATATCTATGAAGTCCATCTGGTCTAGTATGGCATCCACGCTCTTGTTTCTTTGTTGCTTTTCTGCATAGGTGATCTGTCTATTGCTGCTAGTGGAGTGTTGAGGTCCCCTACTATTAACGTATTTTTATCTATTTGTCTCTTTATTCCGGTTAAGAGCTGTCTCGTGTATCTTGCTGCTCCCCTGTTAGGGGCGCAGATATTTATAATTGTCATATCCACTTGTTGGATACATCCTTTAAGAATAATATAGTGTCCTTCTGCACCTCTAACTATAGTCTTTAGTTTAAAATCCAATCTGTCTGATATGAGAATTGCTACCCCAGCTTTCTTTTGAGGTCCGTTGGCATGAAAAATGGTTTACCATCCCTTCACTTTCAGTCTGGATGTATCTTTAGGTTCAAAATGAGTCTCTTGTAGACAGCATATGGATGGGTCATGTCTTTTTATCCCACCTACAACCCTGTGGCATCTTATGGGAGCATTTAGGCTATTCACATTGAGACTGATTATTGAAAAATATGATTTTAATGATGTCATGTTGCCTGTAAAGTCTTTGTTTCTATAGATTGTAACTTTCTGTTCTGTATCACTCTTGGGGCCTTCTTACTTTTATGGAACCCCCCCTGGATATCTCCTGTAAGGCTGGTTTCGTGGTTACGAAATTGGTCAGTGACTGGTGATTCTGGCAGGTCCTCATCTCTCCATCAATTCTGAATGACAGCCTTGCTGGATAAAGGATCCTTGGCTGCATGTTTTTCTCTGAAAGAGCATTAAAAATGCCCCCCAACCCTTTCTCTCATTCCAGGTCTGTGTAGACAGGTCTGACGTAATCCTAATATTTTTGCCTTTGTACGTGAGAAATTTCCTTGCCCTGGCCAATTTCAATACTGTATTCTTGGATCTAATATTTGTGACTTGCACTATGACGTGACGTGACGTGGCGTAGGTTTGTCATGGTTGAATTTGGGAGGGGTCCTCTCTGCCTCTTGGACACGAATGCTTGTTTCCTTTGCTAGAATGGGGAAGTTTTCAGCTACAATTTGTTCAAATATCTCTTCTAAACCTCTCTCTTTCTCCACCCCCTCAGGGATGCCGATGATTCTGACATTGTAACATTTCATTGAGTCAGTAATCTCCCGTAACCTACATTCTTGAGATTGGATTTTTTTGAGCCAAGTTTCTGTTTTACCTTTCTCTTCTACCATCCCATCTTCCAATTCACTAATTCGATCTCTGCCTCATTTACCTGGCCGTCAGAACGTCTAGTTTTGACTGCATTTGATTCATAGCATTTTTAATTTCTGCCAGATTCGCTCTCATTTCCACCCTTAGAGATTCTATATTCTCATTAATATTTTCGTTAATACCTTTTTCAAGCCTACACATCATCTTGACCATTGTTACTCTGCACTCCATTTCTGACCTTTTGGTTATATCCATATCCATATCCATCAGTTCTGTGGCACAGGCCACAGACTTATTATCTTTTCTTGCTGGGGGGGATTTCTCCTTCTTGTCATTCTGATGAGGAGAGGTTACAGGGATACCCAGAGCCCAAATTATTGACCAGGACCCAGGCAGTGTGCACTTGTTTTTTAGGGATGTTAGGGATGTGGGCTTCTTGATTTTTCAGCCTGCCTTCTGGGGGAGGGGCCTGCCATGCTGGTACTCAGGCAACCCTGTTTGAGAGTCTCCTGTCCCCCAGGGGATGGGGATGGGCACATGGCTGGTATTTCCGGCTTTTGTTCTCTGGCAGCTTTCCTGGCGGTTTTCTGTGACTGTACTGAGAGTCAGAGCAGCAATGGTCGTACTGCCTGTCTCAGAACAGAGAGATTGCAGTCCACTCTCCACTGAACTCATCTGGCCTCTTTAACTCTGTTTCTGTTGGTGCTGCTAAAAACCCTGCAGCCGGCTTCCCAGCCCTCACTTCCAGGGCCGGCACGTCTCTGCTTTGTGTTTCTAACACCGCCAGCTACCAGCCACCCCTGCACGGGCTCCGGAGCCTGCTGTTTCAGTTTGGTTCAGGGGCACTCTGGAGCACAGGTTTTTAGTCTGGTCGCTGGTGCACTCCTGAGCTCTTGGTCCCCAGCCTCCAGTGAGCACACTAGAGCGCTGGCAGTTTGACGCGCGACGCTTTCCCAGGTTCAGTCTCCTGTTCTCTCGTGCGCCCGTCCACAAGTCCGGCTGCTCCCCAGTGCAGGTGGCTGCTTTCCCAGCGCCCGAGCGCAGAGGCTCCCTCCCCCTTCTGTTTCTCTTCCGATATCGTGCGCAGATTCACGGCTCCCCGCTTTCTACCTCAATAATCAGTGCTGAAGATGTTCAGTTGTAGAGATCCAGATGTATCTTTCTGCGTCTCAGGCTGATTCCGTGGGTTTTCTGGATGGTCTGGTACCTATCCAGCTCAGCTCAGGGGACCAGCTGAAAAAGGGGACCCCTAATCCTCCACCATCTTAAGCGGCTTATCGATCTTCTTTGTTCTTTCAAAGAACCTGCTTCTAGTGTTGTTGATCTGCTCTACTGTGCTCCTGGTTTCTAATTCATTGATCTCTGCTCTAATCTTGATCAATTGCCTTCTCGTGCGTGGGTTAGGCCTGTTCTTCTGTTCCAACTCAGCTTCTTAAGGTGAGAAGATAAGGACTGCATTTTAGATGGTTCTATTCTTTTGAGTGAGGCTTGGATGGCTATGTATTTTCCCCTTAGGACCACCTTTGCAGACCGCCCATAGGTTTTGGACTGATGTGTTTTCATCATCATTGGTTTCCATAAATTGCTTAAATTCTTCTTTAATTTCCTGTTTTACCCAATCATTCTTAAGCAGGATAGTTCTTAGTTTCCAGGTGCTTGGGTTTCTTAAAAATGAGTTTCTTCTTCTTTCCTTGTGATTGAGTTCCAGTTTCAAAGCATTGTGGTCTGAGAATATGCAGGGAATAATCTCAGTCTTTTGGTATCTGTTGAGACCTGTTTTGTGACCCAGTATATGGTCTCTTCTAGAGGAAGTTCCATGTGCATTCAAAAAGAATGCGTATTCTGTTGTTCTGGGGTGTAGTGTTCTGTATATATCTATGAGGTCCATCTGGTCCAGGATGTCATTCAAAACTCTTGTTTCTTTGTTGATTTACTGCTTAGATGATCTGTCTATTGCTGAGAGCGGTGTTGAGGTCCCCTACTATTAACGTATTATTATCTATATGTCTCTTTATTCTGGTTAAGAGTTGGCTTGTGTATCGAGCTGCTCCCCTGTTGGGGGCATAGATATTTATAATTGTCATATCCTCCTGTTGGATACACCCTTTAAGAATAATATAGTGTCCTTCTGTATCTCTAAGTACAGTCTTTAGCTTAAAGTCTAATCTGTCTGATATGAGAATTGCTACCCCAGCTTTCCTTTGAGGTCCATCGGCATGGAAAATGGTTTTCTATCCCTTCACTTTCAGTCTGGATGTATCTTTAGGTTCAAAATGAGTCTCTTGTAGACAGCATATAGATGGATCATGTCTTTTTATCCCACCTGCAACCCTGTGGCATTTTATGGGAGCATTTAGGACATTCATGTTGAGAGTGATTATTAAGAGATATGATTTTAATGATGTCATGCTGCCTGTGAAGTCTCTGTTTGTTTAGGTTGTAAATTTCTGTTCCGTATCACTCTTGGGGTCTTTTTACTTTTATAGAGCACCCCTTAATATGTCTCATAGGGCTGGCTTGGTGGTCACGTATTCTTTCAGTTTCTGCGTGTCTTGGAAGGTCCTTGTCTCTCCATCCATTCTGAATGACAGCCTTGCTGGAAAAAGGATCCTTGGCTGCATGTTCTTCTCACTTAGTGCTCTGAATATGCCTTGCCAAGTTTACCTGGCTTGCCAGGTCTCTGTAGGTAGGCTGATGTTATTCTGATGTTCCTCCCTCTGTACGTGAGGATTCTCTCCCCCCGGCCTCTTTCAAGACTTTTTCCTTGGACCTAAGATTTGAGAATTGTACTATTATGTGACGTGGTGTTGGTCTGTTCTCATTGATCTTGGGAGGGGTCCTCTCTGCCTCTTGGTTGCGAAAGCTTGTTTCCCTCGCTAGATTAGGGAAGTTCCCTGGTAGAATTTGTTCAAATATCTCTTCTAGACCTCTCTCTTTCTCCACCCCCTCGGGGACGTGGGTGATTCTAACATGGGAAGGTTTAATTGAGTCAGTAATCTCCCATATTCTTATTTCTTGAAATTGGAGTTTTTTAAGCCATGTTCCCTCTTTGTTCTTCTTTTCTATCATCTCATCTTGCAACTCACTAATTCCTTCTTCTGCCTCATTTACCCTGGCCATCAGAGCATCCATTTTAGTCTGCATTTGATTCATAGCATTCTTAATTTCCACCAGATTAGCCCTCCTTTCCGCCCTTAGAGATTCTATATTCTTGTTAATATTTTTGTTAATTTTTTTTTTCAAGCCTACACATCATCTTGACCATTGTTACTCTGAACTCCATTTCTGACAATTTGGTTATATCCATATCCATTCAGTTCTGTGGCACAGGCCACAGTCTCTGTTTCTTTTCTTTGTTGGGGGTGCCTCCTCCTTGTCATTTTGATGAAGTGTGGTTGCAGCAATGTACAGAGCCCAAATTATTGACCAGGACCCAAGCAAGGTGCACTTGTTCTATAAGGACCTTAGGGATGTGGGCTTCTTGACTCTTCAGCCTGCCTTCTGGGGGAGGGGCCTGCTGCACTGATACTCGGGCAACACTGTTTGGGTAGAATTGCCCTGTCCCCTGTTGGGGGGTGGTGGGAATAGGCACAGTGCAAATTGGTTTTTCTGGGCTTTTGTTCTCTGGTGGCTTTCCCTGGTGGCTTTCTGTGACTCTTCTGAGAGTCAGAGCAGCAGTGGCCAGTATCCTAGCCTCTGTCTCAGAAGAGAGAGATCACAGTCTGCTCTTCACTGAGCTCTCCTGGCCACTCCAACTCCATCTCTGTCAGTGTTGCTAAAAACTCCGCAGCATGCCGGGTTGTCCGTCCCACAGCCATTCTCCCAGTCCTCGCTTCCAGCACCAGCATGTCTCTGCTCTTTGTGCTTCTAACACCACCAGCCTCCCCCCGGTTCCCGTGCGCGCTCCCAAGCTCCTGGTTTCAGTCTGGTTTGAGTGTGCGCACTCCAGAGCTTTGGTTTTCAGTCTGGTCGTGCGTGTGCTCCCCAGCTCCCGGTTTCAGACTTGTTCGGGTGTGTGCTCAGAACTCCCAGTTTTAGTCTGGTTTCGCCACTGCTACCGGTCCTCAAGCCGGCCGGCTCCCCAGCACAGGAGGCTACTGCTTCCCGGTACCCGAGGCTACTGCTTCCCGGTACCCTCCCCCTTCTGTTTATCTTCCAATATCTGCGCAGATTCACAGCTCCCTGCTTCATACCTCAATACCAAGTGCCGGAGATGTTTGTTTGTAGAGATCCACATGTATCTTCCTATGTCTCAGGCTGATTTTGTGGGTGTTTAGGATGGTCTGCTAGATATCCATCTCAATTCAGGGGACCATCAGTCTCACAGTGTTTCTAACTTTACCATTACTATTATATTTGTTATGGTGCTCTGTGATGACAGATTATGACTTGCTGAAAGCTTAGATGATGGTTAGCATTTTTCAGCAATGAAATAATCTTTTATTAAAATATACAAATTTTTTTAGACATAAAGCTATCGCACACTTAGAAGACTACAGTAGAAAGTAAATCTAACTTTTATAGCTGTGAGGGAACCAAAAAATTCATTTGACTCACTTTATTGCAATATTGGTTTTATGGCAGTTGTTCAGATCCTAACCTGCAATATCTCCAAGGCATTCCTGTAGACTTCCTTACGTAATTTTGTCCACCTTCAGTAATTCTATGCCTCTTTACATGTGATATCAAAACCTGATCATAGTCCTAATTCCTCTTTCCTATGTCTGGGGTCGTTGTTGTCATTTCACTTTTACATATGTCATAAACACATAGTACATTGTGACTATCTTTGCTTTAAATAGTTATTATTAAAGAAAATATTATAATACCTCACATTTCGTCTTATTTATTTCATTTCTAGTGTCCTTCATTTCTTTCTGTAGATTCAAGTTTCCACCCAGCATGACATTCTTTTCTCTGAAGAAGTTTGTACAACTTTGTGCATGTATTTTTTGTACATTTTGATGGACTGATACCGATTCCCTTAGTTTTTCTTCCTTTAGAAAATTAAAATATCTCCTACCTTTGAAGGATGTTTTCAGTGGATATAGAATTGTGGCTTGACAGTTGTTTTTTTTTTTTTCAACGCTTTAAAAATATCATCCATTGTCTTCCTGGTTGCACAGTTTCTGGCAAGGTTATTGGTATAATTCTTATCTTTATTCCTCTGTCTATAATCTCCCCCCTCCCCAATTACTGTGGCTGCCTTCAAGACTGTCTCCTTGTTATTGTTTTCATTCAGTTTGAATATGACTTGCCAAGGTGTTGGGGGTTTTGTTGGTTCATTTGTTTGTTTTGTATTTTTTTTCTGTTTGATATTTTCTGAACATCATGAATCCCCTTTTGGTATATATCACTAATTTCAGAGAACTTTCTAAAATTATTTCTTCAGATGTTTCCTCTGCCCTGTTCTCTTTGTTTTCTTTCTGGGAATCCAATTATGCATATGTCATATCATTTAATGTTGCCTTATCGCTCTTTGATGCTCTATTCTGTTTTTATTTTCCACTCTTTGTCCTCTTTGTGTTTGGATTGCGTGTTTTGTATTGACCTATTTTTGTGGTCACTGACTTTCCTTGGCTGTATCACATGTACTATGAAGCCCAACAATGACATTTTCTGTAGACTCTGTTTCTAGTTATCTGGGTCTGTCCTACAGTTTTCATCTCTCCTGAAATGACACATGTATCTTGCATGTTTTTGACATTTTTTATCAAAGCCTTTAATATACTAATCACAGCTATTCTAAAGTCCTTGTCTGAAAGCTCTAACATTTGTTTTGTTTCTAAGTCTGGCTGTGATGAGTACTTTGTCAGTTCGGGTTGGTTTTTTTTTTTAATGCCTTTTGATATGCCTTATCGTTTTTTGTTGACTCCCTGACATTTTATATGACAATAGATACTGCACTATGATAAGTAGATACTAACTGTCCTTTTCATGTTTCTTGGTAAGCACACACTTTCTTCTGTTAGGCCTTTACTATGGGGATTTGTGTTAATCCAGTCAGGATTTGACATGGGTTTCTTATTGCTCTGGTTACCAAAGTTAGAGTATGTTAATGTTATGGGTTCCAGAGACTTCCAATACCTCTGCTAGAGGTTTTCTCTACCTCACACAGTTAGCAAGTTGGGCTTGATAACTTTTTGTTGTAAATTCTTTCTTGCACTCCTCACTGTGGGCTATTTAAAGGCAACTCTGGCCTCTACCCACTAGATGCCAATAATATCCCTCAAATTGTGACAACCAAAATTGTCTCTATATTTAGAGTACCAAATTTCCCTGGTTGACTCTGGGTAGCCCTCAGTTGAGAAGCACTACTTTAAAGATATTGGCTCTGGATCCTCTCTTTGTGCCGCTTTCCAAAGAGACTCTATCTCTTTCATCTCTCCATCTGTATTGCCTTCTACATCTATGATCCTAAGGTGCCTTTGCACACTTATTTTCGGTCACGTTTGGTTTTTTAGTGGCTAATTAAAACGACTTTATCTTCATACCAACATACATGGCGTGTAGTAGAATCTGCTCTAGATAAACATGCACAGGTCCTTTTTCCTCTGTAAAGTGTACCTGCCTCTATGCAGAATCTATCTTAGTTGTTTGACTTGCTACCTCAATTCTCTAATGGTTTCAACACACGTCATTAATGTTTAGTTTGTCTAGCATTTTTCTTGCAGTAGGGGGGCAGCAACAATCTTTCCAGCTTTCCACATTTCTGAACTGAAATGGGAAGACCCCATTATCTTTATCATGTCCCTACATATCCCCCAAATATCCTTATTGGCTGTTAATTTTTTTCAGTCTGGGGGTGGGTCAAGGATGGCCCATTCTGGTGAATTTTCATACTTTACTCACCTATCATGTATAATCATTTCAAACCATTTTCTCCTAAGAAGCTAGGATTATCTGAATAGCCCAGGATTATTGTTTCACATAATATCTCCTAAATGTATTTGTCTAACATTCCTTCATGTTTACTTGCCAATTAAATGTTTCTGGGAGGGATGCTACAGATGTGCTGTTTTGTCCTTAAGTGGTCTACATCTATGAATGTATGAGATCCATGGCCACAGTTTGGTTACTTGGTTAATGTGTCAGCCAAATAATTGCCTTGTAAAGGTACTTTTTTCTCTTTCACATTTAGGAACCAGTATGTGGGGTACAACTTTGTTGGTATATGAATACTCTCTTCCCAAAAGTTTTTATCTTAGTTATTTTAGCATCTATTGATGATTATTGCTTGATTCAGTTAGTGTGACGGTGTCTTTTAAAGTGGTTATTTTCTACCTTTTCTTTTAGGTCTCTCCAGGAAAGGTAAGTCATGTTTAGTGGCATTCTTGCAAATCTAGAAGGTTTTTCCCATCCCCTTGTTAGCCTCAGAGTATTGGCTACTATCCTGAGGCTTTGAGATCATAAAATAGCTATGCAAATGGGCACTGTATCCAAGTAATGTCCAGAAATAACAACAACAACAACAACAACAACAAACACAAAACAGATTTCTCTTCCATCTTTCTTCTACAGCAAGAAATATTTTTATAGACTCTCCTAGGAGTCTTTGTTTCTTATTCCACTGGTCAGAATTGGAGAACATACCTTATGCTAGCCAATCAGAGAGAGGAAAAGAAAGGAAAGCTGTGATAATTTTGGATCAAATACGCCTGCTATGGCTAGGGGTGAGCCAGAACCTCTGATGTAGAAAAGACAACATGGTTGACAAATCCTGAATTTCTAATGGGAACTGAGAAGCGGGGCTACAGGGCATGGCTGGAATACAACCATGCCAGGCTATCAGTCTGGAGGACTCTCCTTCTGCCTCACCATCTTATTCCCAGCACCACCTATGCTACTATTGTGCATGTGTGTATTAATGAGAGATGGCTTAACTCAATTCACTTTCCTTTTCCTTTTATTTCCTCAGAAACATGGATTCTACTTTTGTGCAGAATGTCCCCAGGTAGAGCTTATCTGCTACATCTGCAAGGACTATTTCACAGACCCTCTCACCCTTAGCTGTGGGCACAACTTTTGCACTCCTTGTCTCTCTGCCTCTTGTGAGGCCGATGCTCAGCATCTACTCGCTGCCCTGTGTGCAGGGCAGTATCCTCCAAATAGACTTCAAAGCATTATTTTTGCTGTGAAACAAGTTCATGCTTCCAAAGAATCAGTTGCCTGCCAGTTCAAACTCTGCCAAGCGAGTCTGTAGGATACACCTAGTAGTAAAGGACCTCTTCTGTCCAAGTGACAAGAGCCCGCTGTGTTTGCACTGCTCCAATTCCCAAAGGCATGCCACTCACAGACACTCACCAATATTGCAGGCTGCTGAGCAGTGCAGGGTAAGTACTGCCACTGTGAAATGTGGAAGACTCTGTGTCTTATCAGGCAATGAGCAAAAGTTGATTTTTATTTTTTTCTCTTTGCTTCAAGCAAATAGAATTTCAGAATACCATGTGCCAAGGCACTGTTCGAAAACTAGGAATACAACACTGAAGAAACTAGACAAACATCTTTGCTCCCCTAAAGTTTAAATTCTTTTGGGCTGAGGGAGAGGAATGATGATGAGTTGAGGAGGGTTCAGTATTTCAGTGTAACTAACAGGGTGGGTAATCTCTAGAGGCAGGGACAGTCATTGGCTACTTCTACCATGATGACAATGAGCATCTTCTAGTCATAGCAGATTTAGAAACAATGTATTCTAATCATGCCATAGAAAAAGTGAAGGCCATCACTTCAAAATTATATATGAATCAAGATTCACTTCGAAAATTGTCCATGTTACATGTAATGTAAGTACTAGATTCCTCAGATAATGATTGCATTTTCCAAATTTAGGAACTCCATTTTGGTCAATCTCCCAGAGTTGACTATTAGTGTTCCCAGGAAAAACCATTGCCGTATCTGCTTTCTTTACTTTTTATTTTTCTCATGTCTATCCCCTTATCACTTTTCAGGGTATCTGAAATATGCTGTATTTGTTTTCTAGTGCTCAAATTTGTAGTTCTTTTACAGGAGAAACTTCTGATGCAAATGAAGTCTATTTGGAAAAGCAGACAGAGAAATCAGAAAATCTAAACAAAGAGTACAACTTATTTAGAGTATGGCAGGTAAGCGGTAGGCCCTGTTTCCCTTGAGCCATCTTGGGGCAGATACCATGTAACTGACAGTGGAAGAATTTAAATTAAATCATAATGTACCTGAGCAGGTAACAGAAAAGAGCTACATATGTTTCTCTACAGGAAAACATCACCTTCAGTGCAGGATTTCACACTGAGCCCATCATGTAACTAAAAGACTTTTCCTGATTTTTCTGGAATAAGCAATATCTACCACTAATACATCATCAGGGATAAGAAACTGCACTATCCCATGACAGAATGCAGTGATCACGGGGATGGAGTAAATACAGAGTTCTGTAGGAACTTGGCAAACTTTGAATGTTAAGAAAAGCTTCTCAAACAAGTAAAACTGAATGTGATGCTTGTATGTTAGTAGAATTTGTAATTTCCTGGGTATTGATGGCAGAGATCGAGGGACAAGAAAAGTAAGATGAGACAAACCAGACAACCCATGAAATTGTTCAAGACCTGCTCGCTGCTCCTACTGATTAGTGCATGGGGTGACGAGGCAGATGGTATTAGATTGTGGCTAGAAATGTCATTATGCCCAGGTCAAGAATACAAATGCCTAGCTATGGATTTTGGATTGTGTCATTTGTTGATTCATGAAGAGGAACTGAAAACCTGAATCTGAAGATGAAAACTACACCTTTCTTTTCAAAGAACTGGAGCAATACTGAAGGAGACATATAAAAAGATAATATTAGAGAATAAAAAGTCATTAAACAGTTATCTGTGCATGGTGCTATGAAAATGCCAAAGGGGAAGAAGAACATTATGTTGATCATTTAGGATGGATTTCTTTTATTTTTTTAAAGATTTATTTATTTTAGAGAGAGAGAGAGCACGGGGGCAGGGTTGGGGAGTGGTAGGGAAGGGCAGAGGGAGAGAGAGAATCTCAAGCAGACTTCATGCTGAGCACACAGCCTGAGACAGGGCTTGATCTCATAACTCTGAGATCATGACCTGAGCCAAAATCAAGAGTCCCACACTCAACTGACTGAGCCACCCAAGAACCCCTAGGGTGGATTTCTAATGAATCATTCATTCATATGAGGACCTGTGATGTGCTGCTCACTGTTCTAGGCCAACAAAAAGATGCAGGAATGGGTAAAAAGAGAAACAAATCACTGACCCCAGGAGTTTATAATCAGTAAAAGAACTTGATCCAGATATTTAAGAAGTAAAATTTATGATATATCACATTTATGAAGTGCTTGGGTAAAATGAAAGCAGAAAATGGATATAAAGAGTGCAGGCTTGGGGAACGTATGCTGGTGATGGAAGACTCATGGCCAAGGTTATATCTGGGCAGAGATCGGAAGGAGCTGGTCAGGGTGGGGAGATGGGGGATGAGCACCTCTCTGAGAACACAGCTTTCTGGAGCAGGAGACAGAAAGGATTAGTAACAGAAATGAGTAGGAAATAATGTCAAATGTGGAAAGAGGGTGCAGTAGCATAAGGATGAATCATATCATTTGGATTTAGTAAAAATCGGCCCTTGGCATGTTGGAATGTGTAGTTCAGGAAAGAGTGGGGAACAGAAGCAAGGAGTCATTGCTTGGATGAATAACTGAAAATTTCACCCATGGGTACAGTGAGTTTGATCACATTTGGTCAATAAGTCTGGCTTTTATGGCAATAAAAGTGCTAGCATAGAAGATAGATAAAAATAATTTTAACAAGGATGTTTAGTGTTGGTATTTCCAAAATAATTTGGTAACTCTGCATATGTTTAAAGGCTGTGTGAAAGAGGAGGCAGAGAGTGAGAAAAAGTGGCTGAATGAGTGAACTGGAGACAGACCCACAGAACAAGGGGGACAGAGACACGGAGATGTAGGAGACAGAGGAGAGGCAAGAACAAGTATGTAGGGTTGTAATCTAGATGATAATGTCTCTAAGGAGACAAGACAGGGATGGACCAGTCAAGAGGAGGTAGGTGTGGTCCTGAGGCAGGCAGAGCCAGGCTCTGAGTGAAACAAGAGTGTTTTGGAAATGAAGTAATTTAGAAAGATCGTGTGTGATGTCCTCTGTTTGCCTGAGGAAGTCAATTGTTGCTTTTGCTGAGAGCAGATAGTCAGTTTATGAGTATGAGCACTGAAAAAAGGGATTATGATTTTGATATTATGAATTATATGGAACAATAAAAAATTGATCTTAAATTTCTATTTTACATGAAAATGTGGAAGTTTGAGGGTAAGTAGCTGGAAGCACTTCTATGATCTGAGTATTTGCTCCAGACCATAATTTGTATGTTCAAATTCTAGCCCCCAAGGTGATGTTAATAGGAGTGGGGGCTTTGAGTTGATTAGGTCATGAAGCCAGAGTCCTCAGGAATGGGGCGAGTGTCCTTCTAAAGAATCCTGGAAATGTCCCTTGCTCCATCTGCCATTTGAGGATACAATGAAAAGATGGCTATGTAGGAGAGTGGCTCTCACCAGACACACACCTGCCAGCACCAATCGTAGACTTCCCAGCATATAGAATGGTGAGAAATTACTTTCTATGTTTATTTCCTACCCGGTCTATGGCGTTTTTGTTAAAGCAGTCCAAACAGACTAAATAAGAACACTGTACATAGCACACAGACCAAAGATAATGAAAGAAGAATAAAACCATCAGATATATGACCTAATTAAACCAATGTCATTTCAGGGTTTTGTAAATCTACGGATGATGATGATCAGGGCTGAATATCCCAAAGGTATACCAGTATCTCCACGAAGAAAAGCAAAAACATTTAGAGAGCCTGGCAGTTGAAGGCAAGATAATTTTTAATCAGCTCTGGAGAAATGTCTAGAATGTGTCATATGGGAAACTCCTGAGAAAGATGTATGAGGAGCTAAAGGAAATGTGCTGCAAAACAGATGTGGACCTGTTCCAGGTAAGGACGGAGGAAAGATATCAGGATGTTGAATACCAGCCTGCTCAGAAATCATTTAGGTCCACTGAAGTCTGTCTTCTTGGACCTCCATTATTTTCCTGTTTCCAGGAAAATTCTGCCTCCTTTAACTTCGTGATGGCAGGCTTTGCTCCTCCACTTTAACCTCGAAGCTCAGGGTCACATTCACCTTATACAGAAGGAAAACTATGTAGAAAATTTCATGGAACAGATCCAGGGAAAAAAGTCCTTCTCAATTCTTCTACTAAGATTTCAGTTTCTAACCACTGCAACAGAGCACTTATGAATAGATCATTCAATTCTGTATCTGGACTTGTCAATACACAGAAATGTGGGATGTATCCATTCTTTCTATTTTGAAATTGTAGATTTGGAGCCCATGCATCCTCATAAGAACTTTGGGGAAACCTCTGTGAATCTCACCGTAGATTAGAACAAACACAGCCAACTGTTTCTTCTAAGAACATCTTCTGTTTTAAATTTTATCATGATCATGACTTTATCAACTGTATGCAAATGTAAGACCGAGTTTCATCTTTATAAGGATAAGTAAAAGAGCAAATTGTTTTCAAGAAAGAAAAGTGTAGATACAGAATTTTCCAGTCCAGTCTCATAGTCTCAAACTAGAGTAAACGTATCTTGAGCTCAAGCTAAGCCTTCCACTCTTTGTCTTCACAGGATTTGGAGACATCGTGAAAAGGTAAGTTTGCCCCTCTATTCAAGTTGGTTTATGGTGACAGTGGTCAGGCTATTTCTGCTGAGATGGACACACCCTTTTTGTGACAAGTTTCTTTCTGTCTGCATTTAGAAATAAATGCAGTCTTATCTAAACACTTCTAGGTTTTATATAGACCACCCTTTCATAAAAGTGGGGGTTGGGAAAGATGTGGTTTTGGCTGCAAGGCTTAAAGCAGAAGTTGCCAAAAGACAATTATTTTTCCTGTCTCTAATTTTCAAAATCCTAATTATTTGAGGATTATTCCAGGTCTTCTATAGGAAGGCAAATAAGATCAGAGGGGCAGAAGGTAGAAGGATGGTGGGAAGAGGGGACAGGGAAAGTCCCCAGGAAAAGCATCCTAGAGAGCTTAGGCTCCATATGTACCAGGCAGCAAGTTCCAAAATTTTGGCACCTATTGGATTTCGAGAACTAAAAGAGAGCGGCCATGTGGCTCCCTAGGGAAGGCGAAGGAGAAAAGAGATACAATTGTGAGTGAAGTGACATATCTTACTGAGATTGAAGTGGTAAGAGCAGGGTAGCTAATTATAAAATACAAGAACAACTGCAGTATTCCTCGATTTGTGGAGTTGAATTCATACCATTTGCACCTAACTGAGAGGATTCTGATGGAGCAACTTCAAGGGATTGCATGATACCTCTGGACATGTTAGTAAGTGGCTCTTCTTCTTTGCAGGAGTCAGTTAATGCAGCTGCACATTCCCCAGCCTGTAGACCCTCAGCTGAGCTCATGGACCATCACGGGGATGTCTGAAAGGCTTAACAACTTCCGAGGTGAGAAGGGGCACCCTGGTGAGACCTCACTATTTCCTCCAGGAGGAGATACACCTGGAGGACTTCTCCTCATTGCTCTATCAGTCTTTTCAGAGAACAGGGAAGTGGGTAAATATGAATACCCTTATAACTAACCGTATTTTATTGTTAGTTAACAAGTAAAAGCTATCTGAAGTCAGTCAAAAGCAATTGAATATGACAATTTTCTTATGATAATTTGCAGTGAGTTTAAAACAATGAAAGCACATGGCATTAAAACTACACATTAATTCAGTGTCTTTCAACCTGTAGTTGTTAACTATGGTTATATGTGGTTGTTCAGATTCTTAGATGCACCCTTAGTTGTTATTTAAATATTTATTTAAAAATTTAAAGAATGTATTTGAAACATCACAAGATTTAAAAAAGGGATAAAAGTATATTTATAAACAATAGGTACAACCAGAAAACAAATGGAACATATGATTTGTGTGTGGAGGGACAGATGTAGGTGGTGAGCCTGGCAGACAGGAGAAGCAGACCTGGGATGGGATAGGTTGGATTCGGATTCCATGGTGTATGAGTTAGAAATTCAGAGAGAGCGGCGCCTGGGTGGCTCAGTTGTTAAGCATCTGCCTTCAGCTCAGGTCATGATCCCAGGGTCCTGGGATCGAGCCCCGCTTCAGGCTCCCTGCTCAGCGGGAAGCCGGCTTCTCCTTCTCCCATTCCCCCTGCTTCTGTTCCCTCTCTCGCTGTCTCTCTCTGTCAAAGAAATAAATAAAATCATTTAAAAAAAAGGAGAAGAAATTCAGAGAGAAGAAAACACTTCTTAAGAAAAAAAAGAAGGCAAATATGGATTTTCAGTTTATTTTATCTTTGCTTGTTCACATGTTTGAGCAAGGTGATCACTATTTAGGACTAACAAGAATAACAATATCATATTTTAAAGTGATATGTAATATATTTATTACTGTTATTATATTTATCTTATTTTGTGCTAGTTGATTAATGAGAAGACTTAAGCAAGTGAAGGGCCATATTGGTATTTACTTGACATGTATGAGCAGGCTCCTAAGTTTTCAATGAGCTAGTGAAAATAAAGCCAGAGGCTGACATCCTACATGTTTCTGTATTCTCAAAATTGCCTTTCATCTAGTTCTATGAATAGACATTTACTTGCTCTGTAAATAGGCAAGAAGCCCTTGCTGATGTCTCTGGATTTCCAGTGACACACTCTGTATAGTCACTTGTGATAAAGGAGTGTTCTGGAGCAGTTAGTATGGACTCTGTCATGAAAGCTAACTGTTATACGTGTTCAGAATTTTATGAGGAATTACTAAATGGTAAGTACCTTGAAACTGGCCATGGTGGGTTGGGAGTGTTCTCAAGAAACAAAACAAACTAGTTTTGTTTGGTTTTAGAGATGTGCTTGTTTGGCATTTGCCAGAAGGCTACTGCACTTGTCCGAGAACTTTTAAATTCTGTTCTTTGACTTCGTTGTTTTCTTTTTGCTGAAGTGTATCTTACATTGGACCATAACATAAGCAATTATCGTGTGGCTCTGTTTGAAGACCTGAGACATTTGCAATGCGGTCCCGACCATCAAGACATGCCTCACAGTCCAGCAAGTCCACAGTACATGCCTTTGTGGGGAGCTCAGACCTTCACCTCTGGCAAACATTACTGGGAGGTAGATGTGGGAAACTCTCATAACTGGATTATAGGACTTTGCAAGGAAACCTGGATAAATCGCAATGATATGCTGCTCAACTCTGAGGGTATCTTTCTACTTCTGTGCATCCAAGTGGACGACATCTGCCACCTCTTCTCTGCCTCCCCACCATTGCGCCACTATATCCAAAGACCCCAGGGCTGGATAGGGGTGTTTCTAGATTATGAATGTGGTATAGTAAGCTTTGTTAATGTTGCCCAAAGCTCCCTCATTTGTAATTTCCTCTCATGCTCCTTTTCTTGCCCTCTCAGACCCTTCATTTGCCATGGACCCAAATGATCAGGAACAGCTCACAAACCTGACCAAGGTCTTGGGAATTTTAATAGTTGGGGAGGGTCCTATCCTGGTGACTTCTTGAATGGGAAAAATCATTTATACCTCATGGACTTGAACTTCACCTTGCCTTCAGGAGATATATTTATATTGTTTTTTTTTTAAAGTGGTGACAATGTGAAGGATGCACATTTGTCTTTTCTATCTTATTTAAATAAAAGTAATCTATATTGTGTGGGATATGTGCTCTTTTCATTTGCTATCTGAGCTTCCTAGAGGTGAAAGAATGCATGGGTGTGGAAGCTAGCTAAATGGATGAATGCAAAGCACAGAGAATTCTCCTTCCAGACAGTTCTCATCAAAAACCCAGTGTCACTATGGAATAATCTTCTTCCTCCATTTATCTGGCTAAGTCCCTCCTCCAACAGCTCTCCCTCTACTGGATTAGATTAGGTCGCATTGTAACAAGACCTCAAGAACAGCTTATTCTCTTCCCTTTGTAAAACTCACAACAGAATTCAGCTCTTTTCTAGTTTTCAAATCACAAGATGGATGGCCAATGTCAGCCTTCATCGTAGCACACTCCTAGAATGAGTCAGCGGCCTGGGGACACGAGAGATACAGCAAAATAGTTGGATAAATAAATAAAGGAATGCATAAAAAATATTAAAAGCAAAGACTCCAGAACCAAAAAGTTATGATGATGCAGACACAGTAGGATAGGAAGTGCTGGGAAATATTATTGAGTAGAGAAATGAATTATGTTAATGTTCAGATTCACAGGTCAGAAATTCCTTTTAACTGAAAAGAAAAATATACATAGTGCATAATTTGACTCATTGGTGTTGCTGTAAGTATTCTCAGTAATGAGCACAGTAGTCCTGTCAAATTTTACCAGAGTGATAGTGGTTACAGATGATAAGATCTTGGTGCTTGGATACTGAAATATTTTTAAGGAAATTACATAAATAGTAAAAAAAAAAAATACACACGTGACACGTGTCTTTCTCTGCTTGACTTATTTCACTTAGCATAATCTCCTCCAGTCCCATTCATGTTGCTGCAAATGATGGGTAATTGTTCTTTCTGATGGCTGAGTAATATTCCATTGTGTATATGGACCACATCTTCTTTATCCATTCGTCTGTTGAAAGGCATCTCGGCTCCTTCCACAGTTTATGCTGCTATGAACATTGGGGTGCATATGGCCCTTCTCTTCACTACATCTGGAATAGCAGGGAGATCGGTAGGAGAAGGAAGGGAGGAATGAAGGGGGGAGTAAACAGAAGGGGGAATGAACCACAAGAGACTATGGACTCTGGGAAACAAACTGAGGGTTTCAGAGGGGATGGGGTGGGGGATTGGGATAAGCTGGTGATGGGTATTAAGGAGGGCACATATTGCGTGGAGCACTGGATGTTATATGCAAAAAATGAATCATGGAACACTACATCAAAAACTAATGATGTACTGTATGGTGACTAACATAACATAACGAAAATTTTTTTAAAATACACACACACACACACACACACACACACATTTTGGAGGATGTGTAAACCTCAGTTCTCAACCACACAAAATATCGAATAGCCAACATTCAAATTTCACTTCAAAAAATGCTCCAGACTTAGATCTCAGAAGTTCACAAAGTAATCAGACATTAAAGTCATTCTCTCTAGGGATATGAGGTACAAAATGACAACTAGTGCTAGCACTGCAATATGATATACAGAAAGATAGTTAAGAGAATAAATCCCAAGAGTTCTCATCACAAGGAAAATGTTTTTTTTTCTTTTCCTTTGTGTAAAGAAAAATCAATCTGTCTCTCACCCTCTCTTTCTCCTTCCATCCCTTCCTCTTCTGCTCTCTTTCTCTTCTAAAAGAATCTTGAGTAGTGAATATTCTCACAATTAAATTCACTTCTGTGAAAATGTAGTAGCAAAGAAACTACACCTAGATTTTTCAGAGTGTTGCCTAGGGATTCTTATTTATTTATGATATGTTAGTCACCATACAATACATCATTAGTTTTTGATGTAGTGCTCCATGATTCATTGTTTGCATATAACACCCAGTGTTCCATGCAATACATGCTCTCCTTAAAATAATGCTAAGTGAAATAAGTCAAGCAGAGAAAGACAACTATCATATGATTCCTCTATTGTATAGAACAAGAAAAAAGAGAAGATGCCATAGGGGAAGGGAGGGAAAACTGAATGGGAAGAAATCAGAGAGGGAGACAAACCACCAGAGACTCTTGACTCCTAGAAACAAACTGAGGGTTGTGGAAGGGAGAGGGTAGGGGGAGGAGGTAACTAGGTGATGGGCATTAAGGAGGGCATGTGATCTGATGAGGACTGGTGTTAAACGCAACTAATGAATCATTGGACACTACATCAAAAACTAATGACGTACTGTATGTTGGCTAATTGAATTTAAATTAAAAAATATTATTATTAAAAAATATATATGTATAAATATCAAAAAATACTTGCCCCCTTTAACACCCATCACTGGGCTAACCCATCCCCTGCCCCCCTTCCCTTTAAAACCCTCAGTTTGCCTAGGGAGTCTTTGGGGGTTCTTTTGTTTTTTGTTTTGTTTTGTTTTTGAAGTGACTGGTCCTGGAAAGGACAAGGATACTATTTATTTATTTATTTATTTATTTATTTATTTATTATAATAATATTTTATTATATTATGTTAGCCACCATACAGTACAGCATTAGTTTTTGATATAGTGTTCCATGATTCATTGTTTGCATATAACACCCAGTGTTCTATGCAATAGGTGCCCTCCTTAATACCCATCACTGGGCTAGCCTATCCCCCACCGCCCTCCCCTCTAAAACCCTCAGTTTTCCTAGGGATTCTTTGAAGCAATCTGATGATCTCCTCATCTCTTGGAAGGTTCCAAGAACTGCTGCATACTTAACAGTTTTGTGTTGACTCCTGGCACTGGCCAAAATGGAATAAATCCTCTACAGTCTATCCCCACAGATGACAGCTAGAAACTCTGAACGGACCACCGAAAGTAAAGACTCTCTATATGAGGACTCTGAGAAGTTGAAAATAGATTGTGAAATGAGGAGACAGATTAACACTTGCGTATTTACCCATATTGGGACTGATTTTTGTGGGATTCTTGTTCTTCTTCTCTTTCCTGGCATTGACTGGATGGAAGGAAGAACATTTCTCTGAACTGCACAGCAGGTATATACGGCAAAAGCCCCAACACAAACACCCACTTTCTAGCCAAAGGACCAGGAAAAGAGGCCTCTGTAAACATAAAGTGTGGGAGAAAATCCTTTTCGTTTTCCTTTTCTTCAACCAGAGGTGCCCTGAGGTCAGCCCCAGTCACAAAGCTGCAAAAGGGTGCCAACAGGGAAAGGGCAGACATGGCAGCAGGGGACATGGGCACCTTTGCCCCAAGAAAGAGTCCTTTCTTTTTGGCCAGCGGAACTAGGGAAAGGGGCCCCTGTTGTCCCCATGTGGGGGTGAAATCTCCTTTACTGTTCAATGTTGTTACTTTGACATGAAAACATGCATGGGGGCGGGTCAGGAGAGGGGATGACGAGCTGTGCCAGTGTGGGTGCTGCCATGGGAAGGAAAAGACAGGTGGGGACAGTGCAGCAATGGGAAGTCTACCCAGGCCACCATGGGGGCAATAATCATCGATGGGACTGCCATGATGATCAGGATTCAAGGCTGGATTAGTGCCCAATTACATCACCTCATTCATCCAGTTCAGTGTTCTGGGCAGTAGCGTTCAGCCTTGGCAGTAGGGTTAACTCTGGGTGAGTCTCTGGCTTTCAAGGCTTTCTTTTAAACTGTATAGGAAGGAACCAGAAACTTCTAATGGGGGCTGGATTTCCCTACAACCGGGGCAGTGCCCTCCTGTGTACTCTACCCGGTATTCCCTGTAGTGTGAGGATTGTCCACTCAGCATGGTGGGAACTATCGCTAGCCCTGTGTGCCCTGCAGGTATTACTCCATCTTCTCCTTGGGGAGGTTCTTTCCCTGACCTGCAAGCATTCACTGATCTGCACCCACCTGTAGACTCCAGCTGTGGGCCCTCTGTAGCTCTCTAGAGTATTGCCTCTGTGCAGCTCTCCCTTCAGCAGTACCCAGTCCTGGGAACTCCAGCCACCTTGACTTTCCCAACCTTCCAACCCTGTCTCCTCAGCTCAGGGAGACCAGTGGGCTGTCTGGGAAACTCCTCTTTGTGCTATGTCTGGAAATCTCCAGGGGGTGAAATGGGACCATCTTTGGAGTCCCCTACTTTGTTCTCTCTCTCTCTCTCTCTCTCTCTCTCTCTCTCTCTCAGTTTCCTCTGCTACTTATCATCAAATGTCTGAAAACCGTTGTTTTATACCACATTTATGGGCTTTTCTTATTTGAGATGGAAGAACAAATCCCATCCCTGCTACTCCATCTTTGCTTAAAACCCAAGTCAGAGGGGGAATTTATTAAACTAAAGATTCACTTTCTTCAATAGATACAGAACTATTAATTTTGTTTACTTTTATTTCCAGTGAGCTTCAGTAGTGTCCATCTTTCAATGAATTTACCATTTCATCTCAGCCGTCAGACTTGTTAACATTGGCCTTTGATGGATATTTACTTTACAGAATAATCTATGTAAGCCGGGTTTGGGTGGTGTTGGGTTGGAGGCTTCCACCTGAGTTTCTAGAGACAAGACTCTGCCTTTGTTGCACAACAAGGAGTGGCCCCTCGGGTGGTATGGGATGAGTGCCCCTCCATCACATCCCCATGGCAAGAAGTTAGGGGCTGAGGACCTCTGGCAGTGGATGCACTCTCCTCTTTGTGTGTCCACTATTTTAGAAGTATCAACCAGGACTGCCAGGCATTGTCTAATGCCTTTGGATAGAACCTTCCTGATTCTTCAGAGCCCTACCCATCCTTGGTATGATCCTAATCCCCCCTCTGCAGGAAGAACCTTGAATGCCCTTCCCCAATATCACCAGCCTCTCTCCACCATGCCCCAAATACCAGAAGCCAGATGCCCTAGGCATTGTCACTTTGAAAATAAATACAGCCAAAGCCTTCAAAACTCTCAGTGTCAGCCACCTTACCTCTCTGCTATGACTGCTAAGCATTCCTTTCTTCACTGCGATGGGCAGAGGGACCCATTTCCATGGCCCCCAATCCAGCACTGTGCTGGGCTACTCTGGATGTCTAGGGTTTCAGGGAGGTGAAATTTCTGGTCCCAAGGGAGTCAGGCTGTACTAAGAGAAACTGAGACTAGAATGGGAGGAAGTGTTTTTAAAAAGGCAATCAAGTAAATACCTAGTAGTGCAATTGCTGGATCGTAGAGTAGTTCTGTTGTTAACATTTTGAGGAATCTCTGTACTGTTCTCCAGAGTGGCTGTACCAGTTTGCATTCCCACCAACAGTGTAAGTGTGTTCCCCTTTCTCTGCATCCTCGCCACCACCTGTTGTTTCTTGTGTTGTTAATTTTAACCATCCAGACAGGTGCGAGATGGTATTTCATCATGGTTTTGATTTGTATTTCCCTGAGAATGAGTGATGTTGAGCATCTTTTCACGTGTCCATTAGCCATCTAGATATCTTTTTGGAAAAGTGTCTATTCACATCTTCTTCCCATTTCTTAACTGGGTTATTTGGTTTTTGGATGTTGAGTTTGGTAGGTTCTTTGTTGATTTTTGATACTAACCCTTTATCAGATACGTCATTTGCAAATATCTTCTCCCATTCCATAGGTTTCCTTTTAGTTTTGTTGGTGGTTTCCTTCACTGTTCAGAAGCTTTTTATCTTGATGAAGTCCCAACAGTTCATTTTTGCTTCTGTTTCCCTTGCCTCTGGAGATGTGTCTAGTAAGAAGTTGCTCTGGCCAAGGTCAAAGAGGTTGCTACCTGTGTTCTCCTCTAGGATTTTTATGGTTTGCTGTCTCACATTAGGGTCTTTCATCCATTTTGAATTTATTATTTTTTGTGTGTATAGTGTAAGAAAGTGGTCCAGTTTCATTCTTCTGCATGTTGCTGTCCAGTTTTCCCAACACCATTTGTTGAAAAAACTGTCTTTTTTCCCATTGGATATTCTTTCCTGCTTTGTCAAAGATTAGTTGACCATAAAGTTGTGGGTCCATTTCTGGGTTCTCTATTCTGTTCCATTGATCTATGTGTCTGTTTTTGTGCCAGTACCATACTGTCTTGAGGACTACAGCTTTGTAATACAGCTTGAAATCCAGAATCATGATTCCTCCAGTTTTGTTTTTCTTTTTCAGAATTGCTTTGGCTATTGGGGGCCTTTTGTGGTTCTGTACAAATTTTAGGATTGTTTGTTCTAGCTCTGTGAAAAATACTGGTGGTATTTTGATGGGGATTGCATTAAATGTGTAGATTGCTTTGGGTAGTATAAACATTTTTTAAAGATTTTCATTATTTGAGAGAGAGATTGTGTGTGTGAGCTAGAGAGAAAAGGAGCAGGGGGAGAGAGGAAGAAGCAGACTCCCTGCTGAGCAGGGAGCCCAACATGGAGCTCCATCCTGGGACTCTGGGATCATGACCTGAGCCGAAGGCAGATGCTCAACCGACTGAGCCACCCAGGGACCCCGGGTAGTATAAACATTTTGACAATGTTTACTCTTCCAATCCATGAACATGGAATGCTTTTCCATTTCTTCATGTCCTCTTCAATTTCTTTCATAAATGTCTATAGTTTTCAGAGTATAGATCTTTTACTTCTTTAGATTCATTCCTAGGTATCATCATTTTTGGTGCAATTGCAAATGGGATCAATTCCTTGATTTCTTTTTCTGCTGCTTCATTATTGGTGTACAGAAATGCAACCAATTTCTGCACATTGATTTTATATCTGTGACTTCGCTGAATTCATGTTTGAGTTCTAGCAGTTTCTTTGGTGGAGTCTTTGGGTTTCCTACATAGAGTATCATGTTGTCTGCAAATAGTGAAAGTTTGACTTTTTCCTTGCCACGTTGGGCGCATTTATTTCTTTTTGTTATCTGATTGTTGAGGCTAAGACCTCCAGTACCATGTTAAATGTAATGGTGAGAGTGGACATCCTTGTCTTATTCCTGACCATAATGGAGAGGCTCTCTGTTTTTCCCCATTGAGTATGTTAGCTGTGGGTTTCATATATGACCTTTATGATGTCATATCCCTACTTTGTTGAGGGTTTCTATCATGAAAGGATGCTGTATTTTGTCAGATGCTTTTTCTGCATCTATTGACAGGATCATATGGTTCTTATACTTTCTTTTATTAATATGGAATATCACATTGATTTGTGAATATTGAATCACCCCTGTATCCAAGGAATAAACCCCACTTGATCATATTGAGTAATTATTTTAATGTACTGTTGAATTCAATTTGCTAGTACTTTATGAAAATTTTTGCATCCATGTTCATCATGAATATTAGCCTGTAATTCTCCTTTTTAATTTATTTAAGATTTTTTTTATTTATTTATTTATTTATTTATTTATTTATTTATTTATTTGAGACAGAGAGAGAGAGGGTGAGAGAAAGAGAGCATGAGCTGGGGGAGGAGCAGAGGGAGAGGGAGAAGCCAACTCCTCGCTGATGAAGGAAGCCCGACTTGGAGCTCAATCGCAGGACCTTGGGATCATGACCTGCAGATGCTTAACTGGCTGAGCCACCCAGGCGCCCCTGTAATTCTCCTTTCTAATGGGGTCATTGTCTGGTTTTGGAATCAAGGTAATGCTGGCCTCATAGGAGTTTGGACGTTTTCTTTCCATTTCTATTTTTTGGAACAATTTGAGAAGAATATGTATTAACTCTTCTTTAAATGTCTGGTAGTATTCCCCTGGAAAGCCATCTGGCTCTGGACTTTTGTTTGTTGGGAGATTTTTTATTACTGATTCGATTTCTTTGCTGGTTATGGATCTGTTCAAATTTTCTATGTCTTCCTGATTCAGTTTTTGTAGTTGGTATATTTCTAGGAATTTGTCCATTTCTTCCAGATCACCCAGTTTGTTGGCATATAATTTTCCCTAATATTCTCTTATGATTATTTGTAATTCTGTGGTATTGATTGTGAACTCTCCTCTTTCATTCTCTATTTATTTGGGTCCTTTCTCTTTTCTTTTTGATAAGTCTGGATAAGGGCTTATCAATCTTATTGATTCTTTCAAAGGGCCAGCTCTTAGTTTCATTGATCTGTTCTGTTGTTTTGATGGCTTTCTATATCATTTACTTCTGCTCTAATCTTTATTATTTCCCTTCTCCTGCTGGCTTTAGGCTTTATTTGCTGTTCCTTTCTTAGTTCCTTTAAGTGTGAAGTTAGATTGCATATTTGAGACTTTTCTTGCTTCTTGAGGTAGCCCTGTATTGCAATATACTTCCCTCTTAGGACTGCCTTTGCTACATCCCAAAGGTTTTGGACTGCCATGTTTTCATTTTCATTTACTTCCATGTACTTTTTTAAATTCTTCTTTAACTTCCTGGTTAACCCATTCATTCTTTGATAGGATGTTCTTTAACCTCCATGAGTTTGTGGTCTTTATCAATTTTTTTCTTGTGGTTGACTTTCTTGTGGTTTTTTTTTTTCTTGTGGTTTCATAGCATTTGGACTAAAATTATGCATGGTGTGATCTTGAGCTTTTCATACTTGTTGAAGGCTGATTTGTGAGCCAGTATGTCATCTATCCTGGAAAATATTCCATGTACACTTGAAAAGAATGTGTATTCTGCTGCTTTAGGGTGAAATGTTCTGAACATATCTGTTTAGTACATCTGGTCCACTGTGTCATTCAAAGCCATTGTTTCCTTGTTGATTTTCTGCTTAGATGATCTGCTGTAAGTGGGGTGTTAATGTCCCCTACTATTATTGTATTATTGTCAATGAGTTTGTTTATATTTGTTATTAATTAATAACATATTCATATATTTGTGTGCTCCCAAGTTGGGGGCATACATACTTACAATTGTTAGATCTTGATGGATAGACCCCTTAATTATGCCACAGTGCCCCTGCATTTCTTGTTACAGTCTTTGTTTTAAAATCTGGTTTGTCTGATATAAGTATCCTACTCTGGATTTCTTTTGATATCTACTAGCATGATAGATGGTTCTCCATCCCCTCACTTTCAATCTACAGGTATCTTCAGGTCTAAAATGAGTCTCTTATGGCAACATATAGATGGGTCTTGTTTTTTTATTCATTCCGATACCCTACATCTTTTGATTGGAGTATTTAGTCCATTTATATTCAGAGTGATTATTGAAAGATATGAATTTAGTGCCACTGTGTTATCAGTGAAGTTGGTGTTTCTGGTGATGTTCTCTGTTCCTTTCTAGTCTTTGCTGCTTTTGATCTTTTTTTTGGACTCAGAGAGTCCCCTTTAATATTTCTTGCAGGGCTGGTTTAATGGTCATGAGCACCTTTATTATTTTGTTTTTCTGTGAGTCTCTTTCTCTCTTTTTCTATTCTGAATGACAGCCTTGCTGGATAAAGTATCCTTTGCTGCATATTTTTCCCATTCAGCACATTGAATATATCCTGCCATTCTCTTCTGGCCTGCCAGATTTCTGTGGGCATATCTGTGGCAAATCTGATCTGTCTTTTCATGTAGGATAAGGACCTTTTTTTTCCCCCTTGCCACTTTCAGGATTCTTTCCTTGTCTGTGTATCTTGTGAATTTGACTATGATATGTCTTGGCAATGGCTGGCTTTTGTTGAATTTAATAGGAGTTCTCTGTGCTTTTTGGATTCCAATGTCTCTGTCCTTCCCCAGATTGGGGAAGTTTTCTCCCATAATTTGTTCAAATAAACCTTCTACCCCCTTTTCTCTCTCTTCATCTTCTGGGACTCCTATGATATGAATGTTATTATGTTTTAAGAAGTTGCTGAGTTCCCTAAGTCTACCTCTGTGATCCAATACCTTTCTTTCCCTCTTCTTTTCAGCTTCATTGTTTTCCATAATTTTATTTTCTATGTCACTGATTTACTCCTTTGCTTCATCTATCCTCATTGTTATGGCATCCAATTGGGTTTGCATCTCAGTTATAGCATTTTTAATTTCAGCCTGACTAGATTTTAGTTTCTTTATTTCTGCAGTAAGGGATTCTCTAGTGTCTTCTATGCTTTTCAAAGCCCAGATAGGATTCTTATAATTGTTGTTTTAAAATCTAATTCAGATATCTTACTTATATCTCTATTGAATAAGTCCTTGACCATTATTTCTACTTCTTCTTTTTTTGTGGGGCAAATTCCCATCTTGTTATATTGTCCAGAAAAAAAAAAACAAACCTAGATCCTAGGTGTGTTTTGGTCTGCTTGTTAAAAGAAGCTAGATCCAAAAAATAAAAGTTAATACATATATAAAAATAGTATTTTATATTGTATTATACAATATATATATAAAAAAATAAAAATTAAAAGATAAAAAGTAAGCTTGGTCCTATTTCCCCTAGAGCTGAAGCTTTGGAGCACTCTATGATCAGTACACTTGGCACATGTTGAGCAGTTTGTACTGGTCTCCTGGGGGAAAGGCCTTTTGTGCTGATTCTCAGGCCAACTTCCCCCGGTGCAAATGCACCTCCAGGATGCAGGGGGGGCAGAGGTTGGTGTAGCAGCTCTGGTCTCCGCCTGGTGGCGGTGTTCAGCTCACTGAGGTTGGTCAGTCCCGGTGGGCCGGCTGTAAAAATGGCTTGGTCCACTCTGCTCTCTTGTCTCTGGAGCCAGGAGATGGTGCCTGCCACTCTACAGAAAGCCCTCACAGTTGAGCAATCACCCCTCCTGTGTCCCCAGCTTCTGTCAGATCCCCGCCTTCACACTGTCTGTGTCTATGCTGTCTGCTTGCCAGGCAGTACAGCACTCCTGTGTTTTTGTTTTTGTTTTTTATTGTTATTATATTATGTTAGTCACCATACAGTACATCCCTAGTTTTTGATGTAACGTTCCATGATTCATTACTTGCGTATAACACGCAGTGCACCATGCAATACGTGCCCTCCTTACTACCCATCACCAGCCTATCCCATTCCCCCACCCCCCTCCCCTCTGAAGCCCTCAGTTTGTTTCCCAGAGTCCATAGTCTCTCATGGTTCATTCCCCCTTCTGTTTACTCCCTCCTTTCTTCTTCCCCTTCTTCTCCTACTGATCTTCCTACTTCTTATGTTCCATAAATGAGCACTTCTGTGTTTTATCTCAGGTATGGCTGTGTTTCAAAACTCTAAACTTCAGAGACCCTGGTGGCACAACCCCATGATGATCCTCTGGGGGAGGGTCTGCAGCACCGTGGCCAGTGATGGCTTGTCTCAGAAAACAGTCACGAGATGGCACAATGGTTCAGAGTTTATAGTAAATCATAGCACAAAGCCAGCGCTAATGTTTACTACCCTGTCTTTGTTCCTATGCTGGTCTGTGAGGCTGCTCAATGGTACCCACTGGGTCTTTTGCCCACTGAGAGGCTGTATGACCTCTACCAAATACACTCCAAGCAGGGGAACTGCTTCTCTCCCCATGCAACCCAGAGGATCCTCATACCACACTGCCTGCTCCCGGGACTCTGCCCTCCTTCCTTGCTGGAGCACCACTCAGCTTGCCACGCATGACCCTGGCAATGGCACTGACCTCGGAAACTTCAAACTCTGTGCCTCACTATTTATTTTAAAAAATTGTGATATTTAAACCCTCTCCTTTTCCCCAGTAAATGGTTTTGGGGAAAAGTATTACCTAGGCAATCCCCTGCACATGTTTTCACTCTTTTCGCCCTCTCTCTCTCTCCCCCTCCTCTCTCCGAGGTCAGGCCTCTCTCCCCCTGCAATGCCGGTGGCTCTTTTCTCCCCCAAATCAACTCTCCCCGGTTCCTATCTTCCACAGGGTGGTCATGGTTTCTGCTTGTAGAAATGCAGCTTTGCTCTCTCAGTCCTGTGATCAATTTATTGGGTGTTTAGAATGATTTGATAATTACCTAGCTGTATTCAAGGGAGGAGGCAAGCTTAGGGTCACCCTATTCCTCTACCATCTTAACTCCTATCCCAAACACTTCTATCTTAATGACAGAAGGTGCTAGTTGACAGACGCTTTCTACCACTGTAGTTTCACAAAGTATATGGCACTTCCCAAGTGCTTCCACACATTTATTTGCAAACACTTCTATCTTAATGAAAGAAGAAACTGGTTGAAAGATGCTTTCAACACAGTGTAATTTTACAGAGTTAAGTATATGGCAAATTAAATTCATTTCTTAACTCTTTCCTTATTATCCTTATCTGGAGAATATAAATTATTTGTCTTTCTATTCTGCTTATAATTATTGTGAGGACTGAAAGACTAATTAATTTAAACTCCCACCATTCACTGCCTACACATGGCATGCTTTCTACAAATGCTAGTTGTTTTTTATGACATATTCTCACTAGTATTTTCATGAATTATTGTTAAATATTAAGAATTAATGTCAATTCTTTTTAAGGGTATGTCATAAAGTAATTCATGCTCAAAAACACATTGTATGATACTGATCTTCTACAGTGGAAGGAAATGAAACACAAATTACTTAAACTTCACTTCAACTTTGCTGTTTTTATTTATATTTCTGCAGTGAAAGTTTGCTACTCTCCCTTATTGTTGTATTTGTTCATCTCAATTTTTATTCTAATATACAATTAAACTAAATAAAATATAAGGATGATTAAGTGTATGATGTCATTAAAACATTAGTACCACAGAATTATATGTTCATATTGCTTCTGTTAAGCAATCCATCATGCAACTCGTCTGCCATTAAACTCCTAGGTGTTGGCTCAGACATTCTCAGACTTTTGTAGGTATCCTCTCACTAAAGGAGACATTACCAGACTTCTACAAATCCCTGAGCCACATTTGAAACTCTGTTTGTATTTATTGTATGCCAGACCTTCCAGTAAGTGAAATAAATACAAGAATATTTAGCATTATGTATATGATTCTTGATAAAAAAAGAAATGTAGTATAAGTATACTTGCTGTTATAATATTTTAATGTACCATCTCTTTGAAACTTTTAAGATTGATTAACTTTAGAACCATTTTAAATGTAATTTGTCTCTTGAGTATTCATTATTTTCTATAGCAAAAACTTTCACTGTCCAGTCTGGTACATGAAAATTTAAGCTATCTCTGACCACAGGTACCTTCATTAAAATTACTGAAAATTCCCAGATGTAGAATTATTATCTATATTGATGTCATTCTGTTTAGATAAGTATCTCTTTTGTGTCTCTGTTATAATTTCCTGAGCCTATAAATTTTGAAAGGAGTCTAATGCACATCTTTTTAAAATAATACTCCATTTAATTTTGGTTGCATTTGGTATGCTTTTTAACAGTGGTAGAGCATGTCCTTATTTGTTATCTTGTAACATCTATGAACTTACGCAAACACTTATTGAATGTCGATTATATCTTAACCTCTATGCCACCTACTTGAAATATATCTGTACATAAGGCTGGCATATCCTTCTTCTCCTATAATAGGTAAACTAGAGGAGAAGGACAATATTAGCTTGTGGACTTTACAAAGACTATAAGGTCTTCTGAGTCCACATAATCAGGAGACCTCAATTAGCCCAGAGGCTTTAAAAACTGTTCCACAAAGAAGAGATTTTAAAACCGAGCCGTGGTAAAGAAACATGCCTAAGCAGATGCAGAGCAGAGAGAAGAGAATTCCAAGTCTGTCAGTGAGAAGAAACCTGTGCTCCTGCTTAAGTCCGGTTAGCTGAGAAACCCACTCAGATATTCTTTGCCTCCAGTTACCTTAAAAAGCAAGTGAAAACACAAGACATAGAATAAAGATCATTGTTTTCTAAGAGAGGTTGTTTTTATTTAAAGAAAATGGAAACAAATGTAGACACAACTACCAACCTTTTAAAAGTAATCACTGTGTTTGATAAAGGAGGAAGGGAAAGAAAATCAAGCAGGCATTTCCCCGAGATACCTTGGATAAGGCCTTCCTGACACTTGGGGTCAGATTCTAACATATCCCTCATTATGAGGGTGTAGAGCAGAGAAAAGGTTGGAGAGGGCAAGAGAAGGAACAGGAGAGGAAACTGCAAATGAGGGCGCTATTGGCCACATGCACAAAGGTCACTACACCACACTCATAATCCAGGAACACCTCCACATGGCCCAGAGGCCTTTCCACATACTGAGGCAACAGCGGGGAGGAGGTAAAGAGACTGCATTGATTGTCTTCTTTGATACAAAAAAGGAGAAAAATTCCTTCCAAGTCAAGCACCATATCATTCCTCATTGCCCAAGAATCATCACAAAATCCAAGGACTCAGTTCCAACAGTTCCCCACATCCACCTCCCAGTAAAGTTGACCACAAGCAAATGTCTGGGCTCGCCAGGTGAGAAAATATTTAGATCTTGTTGTATTAGAGACAACATCAGGATGATCAGGACTGAACAGGAAATGTCTCAGATCTTCACACAGGGAGATATGACAGGTGGTTATTTCATTTTCAAAAGGGGGGGGCACTGCAGGAGGAAGGAAACAATCATGTTAACATACAGTGTTGAGTCCTGATAGACACTATATAATAGTGTCTGGGTTTCTAGCTTATCCCTGGAAATGAGGGCCAGGGCAATGAGATAGCTCTAGAAATCCACTGTAGGCCAAGGTCTACTGGACTGTCTTCCTAATGGGCAAATCTTTAACCATACAAAAATAGAAGAAATTTATGAATTTTCTTTTTTTTTTTTAAAGATTTTATTTATTTATTTGACAGAGATAGAGACAGCCAGCAAGAGAGGGAACACAAGCAGGGGGAGTGGGAGAGGAAGAAGCAGGCTCATAGCGGAAGAGCCTGATGTGGGGCTCGATCCCATAATGCCGGGATCACGCCCTGAGCCGAAGGCAGATGCTTAACCGCTGTGCCACCCAGGCGCCCCATGAATTTTCTTAATATATATGAAGAAGAGGGATATCGCTAAACTCTGTTTTTTTTTTCCTCTGAAACATTTGAAATTGGAGGTCATTAGCAATTCACAGTAAGAGAAGTAGCCAGCTCATCTTCTCAGAAAATAATAATACCTCCTAATAATAATAACTCCTAAAGAGTGATCATTTTGCCTCATATTTAAGTATTTTTTACCAAAATATGCCAAGGTAAAATAAACTGAAAGAAAAATTCACATTTTTTTTAGAAGTAGAAAGTTTGGAGCACCTGGATGGCTCAGTTGGTTAAGTGACCTACTCTTGATTTCAGCTCAGGTCACATGCTACGTGTGGGAGCCCCAAACCCTAGATTATCCTCCCCCATGCCTCTTCTCTCCCTCCTCCCACTTTATGCTTCGTGGAAATACCTATTTCTGCCACAGAACCCTCTCATGGTTTCAGGCCATATCCTTAATGTGTTCTTACATTTCTAAGAATTAAAATCAGGAATGGCATTTGTCTTCATGCAAGTCATGCACAGAATCCTGGCAACTGAACAGGCCTCCACAGACCCCTGTCCAACCCCACCTGACACAAAAACAACAAACCCTTTTCTATCTTTGGAGACGTAGAAAAATAGATGTTATGAAATACGTTTTATTATCATAACAAATTATGCTCCTATTTCAACATCAACAGTCTGAAACTATTAAACAATTCTCAAACCTTTAGTATAGAGGCAAACTTATCTTTTTAATGTGTCTTAAAATGCTATAAAGAGTAACACAGAGAAAGTTTTAGTATACACCACAAGATTCACAGTAGAAACTTCATTACTTATCCCTAAGGGTGGGTAAACCCCAATTCCAGCAGATTGTATCATGTATATGAAAACAGAAAGGGAAAATTAATTGTATAGATTCCCAAATTTTTCATTTCTACTGGGTCTCCATACAAATCCATACATCTTCAACAAGTTTCCTGGTCGTGGTTGGTCAGTAATTGAATATATATTAGAATTTGAGAAGGAGGTATTCTCTGGAAGTTTTTTTGCTTGCTTTTTCACAGACTTTTACAGATTTTAGCCTGGTCATCAGCATCACTGTGACAGGTGACACCCTTACCACAGTATCAGAAAGCATCATTGCACAGTCCTGAGGGAGGGCAAAGAGAATATGGACACGATCCAGGCAGCACCGTGACTCTCCATTTCTCAGTCTTTACCCAGAGCAGCTCCATGCCTGGTTTACGGCACATTTTCTTGAGGTCCTCATAAATTCGTCTAAGGAGTTTTCCCGTGAGGGCCATGCTGTCCTCACTTTCTCTGAGTTGTTGAAAAATCTCTTTGCTCTCCTTTTCTATTCGCTCTAAATAACGTCTCTCTCTTCCTCGTAAAGCAAGTGATACACCTTCTGATAGCCCGGATCATCTCCCTCCACAGGTCACATAACCCTGAAGGGAGAGGATTAGTTAGATCCATACAGCCAGGCTGGTTTTATCCATGTCTTATCATCTATTTGTCTTCCAACATTTAGCAACTTGGTATATTCCTTGAAAACAAATTTAGGGACGTGTTTCTACCCCCACCCTTTTTTCTACTCATCTGGTAATTTTATTACACTAGAAGCCAAAACCTTGGCTCTAACTCCTTCCCCCAAATATTTACATTTGCATAAATAAAAGGTACTTGTGTTTCAATAATTGTCTTGCATGATATGCTAAGAACCTTCATTACTAAATCCATTTAGTCTCTTTTATGCCCAGATACTTTAGCTACAGACTGACTCTGCTTTGAGAAAATAATAACAAATAATAATTCCTAAAATTTTTCCTTCCACATCCACAAACTGCATGCAGACAAGAACCTTGTGTGTATGAGTACAGCTTAACTCTTCCTGCCCAAGGTTATATTCCCCCTTTCTTAGCTGACATTCAGAGACATTAGCTGTCCTCAGAGACATTGATCAGCAGACAGCCACCTTCTAGTATTAATTCCCCCTTCTGATCTCTTTTCACTTTATCTTACCCTACTTTCCCCCCAACTGGTAAACATCGTTTATTCACTCACATGGTTTTGAAATTATAACAAAACATACTCGATTGACCCAATGTCTTGATTTTTGTGCTGTCTTTTTTACCTCCAACAAAATATATTTCTGGATCACAGGTAAACATTCACTAGACTCATTTATGGAACTCTCAGTCTTTCATGAAATCAGTGAATTCTCCTTTTCATTCTCCTTTTAACCAAGAACCTTCTTTGCTGAATCCACATGGTTTTTTACATGCATGTCACTAAGTTCTTTATGTCATCCTCCCTTCCTTCTATAAAACCTGCATACCCTGGGCTTCAAACAAATCACTGTCTCTTGGTTTCTCTCTAACAATTTACTTTTTCCAGCTCCTCTTTCCCAGCTGGACTTACCAATATAGGCATTCCTCAAGTTATCTTTCTATGTGAAAACTTTATTCTTTTCTTTCTAAAAACTCCTGTGTGAGATCCCTCGGCTCCAATGCCTAGAATACCCTAACAATTGGAAATGACCCTCTTGAGGCACATCTTTCACATGGGCTCCAACCTCATACATCCAACTGCCTACTGCATATTTTATTAGGATATTTCACAGGAACTGGAAGGGTCACATTTCTCAAACTAACATTATCTTAGACCAAACCATCCATGTCACCTCCATTTCTAACCTAGGTGATGTTCCAATGTGAATCAAAACCTGTCTCACCCCTTTAACATTCTACACTCAAACAAATCATATTTTCTGACATTTCTCTACCCTAAGGACTATCCCTTGAATCCTTCCACTTCCCATGATGTGTGGTCAGTTATTCCTGATCAGTTATTCCTCATCTCAATTCTCTCCTACTTGCTTCCTTGACTTTCATTTTGAAGTCTTCCAATCAGTATTCTCCCTCAACTGCAATCTGAATGAATTTGCCAAAAAAAGAATTGTGATAATATCTCTTCCTTGCTTAAACTACTTCAGAAGCTTTTAATTTTATTCAATATGGTTCAACTTCTTATCATATCTTAGATAAACCTTCAGTAAAATTGCAGCTACTTATCTGTGTGCTGTGGGCCCCACTTGGATCATTCTCCTCATTACACCAGTCTTACTACATTTCAGTACTTATTTATTTATTTATTTATCTATTTATTTATTTATTTATTTTTACATTAATTAGATTTTCATTTTTTCTTAATGTGGAATATTTAAGTAGTTTCCAACTAATATTTGTTTATGCTGTGAGAATAATGATCTCTGCTTGAAGAGTCAAAACAAATTGACCTCAGATGAGATTGGTCAGTAAGAAAAAACGTTTTATATAGATAAGAATTTCTCACTCTTTTTTTTTTTGTAATGCAAATATTTTTATTTTGAATTTTTTAAAATATTTTTATTATATTATGTTAGTCACCATACAGTACATCTCTGGTTTTTTATGTAAAGTTCGATGATTCATTAGTTGCATATAACACCCAGTGCACCATGCAATACGTGCCCTCCCCACCACCCGTCACCAGCCTATCCCATTCCCCCACCTCCCTCCCCTCTGAAGCCCTCAGTTTGTTTCTCAGGGTCCATAGTCTCTCATGCTTCATTCCCCATTCTGATTACCCCCCCTTTCTTTATCCCTTTCTTCC
>NW_024424008.1:18454036-18455070 GCF_017311325.1 Ursus maritimus | reverse complement strand
TCCTTGGTGATTCAGGGCTTTTTCTGGTTCCACACAAATTTAAGGGCTGTTTGTTCCAGTTCTTTGAAAAATGTCCTTGGTATTTTGATCGGGATAGCATTGAAAGTGTAGATTGCTCTGGGTAGCATAGACATTTTAACTGGCACCCCAGGACCTCTCCATGAGCATGGACTGTTTCTCCATCTTTTTGTGCCTTCTTCAATGTCTTTCAAGAGTCGTCTCTAGTTTCTAGAATATGGGTACTTTACCGCTCTGATTAAGTTAGTTCTGAGATATTGTATGATTTTTGGTGCTATTGTAAATGGAATCGATTCCCTAATTTCTCTTTCTTCAGTCTCATTGCTTGTGTATAGAAATGCAACTGATTTCTGAGCATTGATTTTGTATCCCGCCACATTCCTGAATTGTTCTATGAGTTCTAGTAATTTGGGGGGAGTCGTCTAATGAAAGGCATCTCAGCTCCTTCCGAGCTTTTAGTTCATCTTTTATTTTTAAATTTTTTATTATGTTGTGTTAGTCACCATACAGTACATCATTAGTTTTTGATGTAGTTTTCCATGATTCCTTGATTGAGTATAACACCCATTGCTCCATGCAATATGTGCCCTCCTTAATACCCATCACTGGCCTACCCCAATCCCTCACCGCCCTCCCCTCTGAAGCCCCCAGTTTGTTTCCCAGTGTCCATAGTTTCTCGTGGTTCATTCCCCCTTCTGTTTACCCACCCTTCATTCTTCCTTTCCTTCTCCTACCGATCTCCCTGCTATTCCTTATGTTCCACAAATGAGTGAAACCATATAATTGACTTTCTCTGCCTTACTTATTTCACTTAGCATAATCTTCTCCAGCCCCGTCCATGTTGCTGCAAATGTTGGGTAATAGTTCTTTCTGATGGTTGAGTAATATTCCATTGTATATACGGACCACATCTTCTTAATCCAGTCATCTGTTGAAAGGCCTCTCACCTCCTTCCACAATTTAGCTATTGTGCACAATGCTGCTGTGAACACTGGGGTGCATATGGCCCTTCTCTT
>NW_024424008.1:18436080-18451844 GCF_017311325.1 Ursus maritimus | reverse complement strand
TGTCTATTGCTGAGAGCAGAGTTTTGAGGTCCCCTACTGTTGACTTATTATTATCTGTATGTCTCTTTATTTTGGTTAACACTTGGCTTATGTAGTTGGCTGCTCCCATATTGGGGGCACAGATATTTATAGTTTGATCCTCTTGTTGGTTAGACCCTTTGAGAATGATATGGTCTTCTGTATCTCTAACTACAGTCTTTAGCCTAAAATCTAATTTGTCTTATAGGAGAATTGCTACCCCAGTTTTCCTTTGAGGTCTGTTGGCATGAAAAATGGTTCTCCATCCCTTCACTTTCAGTCTGGATGTATCTTTAGGTTCAAAATGAGTCTCTTGTAGACAGCATATGGATGGGTCATGTCTTGTTAATCCCACCTGCAACCCTGTGGCATTTTATGGGAGCATTTAGGACATACACATTGAGAGTGATTATTGAGAGATATGATTTTAATGATGTCATGTTGTCTGTGAAGTCTTTGTATAGATTGTAAATTTCTGTTCTGTGTCACTCTTGGGGTCTTTTATAGAACCCCCTTAATATTTCTTGTAGGGTTGGCGTGGTGGTCACATATTCTTTCGGTTTCTGCCTGTCTTGGAAGGTCCTTGTCTCTAACATCCACTCTGAATGGCAGCCTTGCCGGATAAAGGATCCTTGGCTGCATGTTCTTCTCACTTAGTGCTCTGAATATGCCTTGCCAAGTTTTCCTGGCTTGCCAGGTCTCTATAGACAGGTCTGACGTTATTCTGACGTTCCTCCCTCTGTATGTGAGGATTCTCCTCCCCCTGGTTGCTTTCAAGATTGTATCCTTGGATCTAATATTTGTGAATTTCACTATTATGTGAAGTGGTGTAGGTGTGTTCTCACTGATTTTGGGAGGGGTCCTCTCTGCCTCCTGGACACGAATGCTTGTTTCCCTCGCTAGATTAGGGAAGTTTTCGGCTATAATTTGTTCAAATATCTCATCTAGACCTCTCTCTTTCTCCACCCCCTTGGGGATGCTGATGATTCTGACATTGGAATGTTTCATTGAGGCCGTGATCTTCCATAATCTACATTTTTGAGATTGGATTTTTTGGAGCCAAGTTCCCATTTTTTCCTTCTTTCTATCATCCCATCTTCCAATTCACTAATTCTTCTGCCTCATTTACCCTGGCCATCAGAGCATCCAGTTTAGACTGCATTTGATTCATAGCATTTTTAATTTCTGCCAGATTCGCTCTCATTTTTGCCCTTAGAGATTCTATATTCTCGTTAATATTTTCATTAATATTTTTTTCAAGCCTACACATCATCTTGACCATTGTTACTCTGAACTCCATTTCTGACAATTTGGTTATATCCATATCCCTCAGTTCTGTGGCACAGGCCACAGTCTCTGTCTCCTTTCTTTTCTGGGGATTCCTCCTCCTGGTCATTCTGATGAGGAGAGGTTGCGGGGATGCACAGAGCCCTAATTATTGACCAGGACCCAGGCAGTGTGCACTTGTTTTATAGGGTCCTTAGGTATGTGGGCTTTTTGACTTTTCAGCCTGCCTTCTGGGGAGGAGGGGACTGCCACGCTGATACTCAGGCAACCCTGTTTGGGTAGAGTTGCCCGGTCCCCTGCGAGGGGGCGTGGGGATGGGCACAATGTGAACCGGTATTTCTGGGCTTTTGTCCTCTGGCTGCTTTCCCTGGCGGTTTTCTGTGACTCTTCTGAGAGTCAGAGCAGCAGTGGCTGTATCCTAGCCTCTGTCTCAGAACAGAGGCAGTCAGCTCTCCACTGAGCTCTCCTGGCCACTTTAACTCTGCTTCTGTACGTGCTGCTAAAAACCCTACATTGTCGCGGGTTGTGCGCCCCACAGCCACTCTCCGAGCCCTCGCTCCCAGGGCTGGCACGTCTCTGTCCTTTGTGCTTCCAACACCGGTTCCCACATGCGCTCCCCAGCTCCCTGTTTCAGTGTGGTTCGCACGCACTCGGGAGCTCCGGTTTTCAGTCTGGTCGCGCACACGCATTGCCGGGCTCCCGGTCTCAGTCTGCTTTCTCCCGGGTGCCAGTCCGCAAGTCCAGCCCGCTCCCCAATGCAGGAGGCTACTGCTTCCTGGCGCCAGAGTGCCACAGCTCCCTCCCCTTTCTTTTTATCTTCTGATATCTGTGCACAGATTCACAGCTCCCCACTTTGTACCTCAATACTCAGCCCCGGAGATGTTCGTTTATAGAGAACCTGATGTGTCTTCCTACATCTCGAGCTGATTTAGTGGGTGTTCAGGATGATCTGGTAGATATCCATCTCCATTCAGGGTACCAGCTGAAAAAAGGTCCCTACTCCTCCGCCATCTTCTTTCCTCCTCCTTTAGTTCATCTTAAATGCAGTCCAGCCACTTAGCATGCTTACTTCAACTGTACTTCTCATAAACAGGTCATGCTTGATTTTTAGATCTGACTTCAAATGTCTCTACTCTCATTTATTTTCCTTTATTGTCTTCACAATGGAGAAACAAAGGCAGGCGTGGGGGAAAATAATAAGTTCAGTTTGAGATGTGTTTAATTACTCTTCCTAAAAAGGTATTTCCCCAAATAGCCACATGCCTTAATTTCTGACCTCATGCAGATGTCTGCCTAAAATGTAATCCTCAGAGTAAGGCTTTTCTGATCACCATATTGAAATTCAGTTTGTCAAAGCTACTTTCCTTATTTACTTTCCTACTGTATTTTTCTCAAAATCACTTAGCATGGTGATTCATACTCTAAGTTTTATATTTTGACTAGTTAAATACCTTGCCCAACTACCTCCTGAGCTCCTTGAGTGCAAGGAAATCTGTTGCTGTTGTCTATTTCTAGGTTGGCTTAGAACAGTTACTGAGACACTGTAGGTACTGGATATTTCAAGGAAAAAATATTGTAAGTTATGCCCTTAAGGATATCACCTTTAATGAAAATAGTTTTGTTATATCATCTTGTTATTCACACAGCCCAATTTTGATTCCTTTATTAGTGGTGACAAGGTTCTTTAATACTCTGTTTCTATGTTTCTATCAGGAAATCTTTACTTCTTCAAAAATGTAGCTAAACTTTTGTTTCACCTCTCATTAGTGGTGTTCAATCCATATTTTTTAATCCAGAAGTGATAGATCCACATTCCTCAGTCATTCATTTAGGTCACACTTTGAAATAACCAATGCTACATTACTAGCCACATCTCTCAACATTTCATCTCTTATAATACATGTGTTGACCAATATGAATTTTATAGGATTTCAACTAACTTTAGGATTGCTCTAGTTATTAGGTTTGAACTTGAGTGTATTTACCTGCTTGATATCCCCATGAGTTTGTTACTTCATATTGTCCAATCACCAAAATAATCAAAAAATATCCTCTACACATTCAATAATTTCTTTACTTCTAAGAAAACCTACGTTTACCTCATCTACTAATTATTGTCTCCCTTGATGATAGTTATTCTTCAATACCTGTTGGTTTGATATTATCTTACCAGAAATAACATCCATCAGCTGGTTGTTTTGATTTTAGGAAGAAATCATAACAAATTGGCATACTTCCTTATAGATGATTAGATTTGCTATTGGTTGCCCACTCATTGAAGACTATGAACATTTTATCTCAAGTATGATCACTGTATTCAAGGCTGGTGCTGAAGAAAACAGAATCCCTTGCTTACCTCCCATGTTCTGATTTTGCTGGTCTCTCTTTTTTTTATTTCTCTGGTTTTTCTTGCATCTTTTCCCACAGAGATCTTATTTGTTTCAGGAGCTTTTGCTACAAAAGAACCAAGAATGTGAGCATCAGAAAAGCTGTTATTGAAACGGTCATATCCTAACATGAAGAGGGGCAGGGAATGCAAGATAAATGATTACTAAAGAGGGCAAAGTGCCAGCGCATTTTATTGTTAAGCCCAATGTCAAATATGGAGGACTTTTATAACCACGGAGTAAACCTACAGTTGGAAACGTTGTCTCACTATGGAGGAAACTGGCCCTCAAACTTAATGTCACCAAACCATATTCATTAAATGGAAATTGTCTCAGCTTTTAATTGTCCTGTTGCTAGTTATTATCTCCTAGTATCCTATTATGTTAGCAAAGAGATAGTGTTTCTAAGTAGACTCTGTTAGATTAGGCTTCTTGCAATGGTGGTCATAGTGGACAGTAACCATTCCTAAAAATAACAGATTTGTTCACCTTGGTCTTACGCTGAATTGTCACAGTTCCAACTGTGATCAACATCATCACCATCGACTTGAGTTGTAAGATTTTAACTGTGAAAATGTAAGTGCTATAGGATTGAGACTATCTTTTTTGCAATAGCTGACCCAAGTGTCTGGCACATAATGTCAGTTAATATCTGTTCTATATGATGCATGGATGAATAAAAATTACTTTTGCTTCCTGATAATCTCTCAAATCTCTCAAATATCAGATCCTCCAGATTCAAACTTGTCTCTCAGCCATTGCTTACCCGGTATTCCTCAGCAGTCCAATCAATGGAACAATGTCTATGGGCCACATGCTCCTTAGATTTACAGCAGAGCAAACAGAGCAGATCCTTTCTAACCTCACAGAAGTTCTTTGTTTTCATGTGCATCTCACACATCTTTTCTATAGAGCTCAGTAAGTGGTAAGGTCTTGCCTGCCTGGCAAGGAATACCCGTGTCTCCAAAACAATGTTGGTTGTAAAGTCACCTATAGTGACTGGGTCTATTAAATAATTCACACATATGGAGCAAATGATCTCATTATGGTCAATGTTGGAAGCCATGTCTCTAAGAAAAGAAGTGAAGAAAGAGGAAATGAGTTTGGCATGGGTCTTGAAAGAAGCACATATTCAAAAGCATTATAAATACTGAGAGGTATGAGCATCATTTCCTTCCTGTATGTATGGATATCCTAGCATATACAGCAGGACATGCTATGTTTTTTCATGCAACAGAAAGACAATGTTGAAGAAGAGAGTCCTCATGTTCTTCAGCCAGCATAGTGATTTGTTGAACATGGCCTTCCTGTCAGAGTTCCAGCTCCCTTGTACAATTCCAATTTTGTTCACTTATGTCCTTTCTTCTAAACAGACCTGGGAATGTAGTACAGATCCAATTGCCAGCCATGGAGTGTGCGTCATATTTCCCCAAATGCAATCATCCTTATCACTTTGCCAGTAATTGGTTAGAGGTCACTTGACCCTATTTAGCCAATGAGATTTGAAGGAAATACTATTAGGAGGATTTTGTGAAGTGGCTGCTGGCTCCTGAAAAAAAAAAAAAACGTAAGGAAGAGTCAAGTTAACTGTTTCATGTTCCTCTGGACAGTGTTTGAATGTGAGGCATGGGACTGTCATTTTGTGACCACAATGTGCATTTACCTAGAGACTAAAACATACACCCTGAGCATGACAGAAAAACAGAACAGCTGGGTGTTTGACAATGTCATCAAGGCATTAAATTAAGCAGCTCTGGGACTGACCACCAACACATGTAAGAGAAATTGAGGAAATACAAAAATCCTCCTACAATCATCATCATGAATCACATTTTCTGGCAAGAATCACCAATGGATACGAAAATCATTGTCTAAAAACAGTATTACTCCAAAGATTGTTTGTTAATAAGTGCCTCACTTTATTACCAACTAATATATTAAATTATTTATTTCAATTTTAAAAACGCATACTTTTAGTTACCATAAATTGTGACTAAATATTTTTTAATTAGTTAGTTGCTGTTATGTTTCCCATCTTTGAGAACTTGAGTGGGAGAAGCTGCATATTGGGAAGGCTTAAAACTTATCTTGGGTCCAAAATAGCCACAAAGTAAAAACTGCTTTACCAAATGGTTATAAAATCAAGCTTTAGGATAACTCTTTGAAAAATGGGTAACAATAAAGTGATGATGCCTACAGATATATTTATGAATAACAGTTTGTGAGAGGATATTTATGGACTTCTGTGTGATGAACACACCATTTTCAGTGACATGGGACGTAAAGCCTTCTACTCAAACCTGTCCATCATGAGGAGATAGTTTGAGGGACAGGGAGAAAGTTTAGATCAGCCCTGTGTAGAATGGGCTAGAACCTATCAAGAATTCAGTAGGAATATAATCATTTCTAGATTGATAACATTAATGAAAATAATACCATGAAAATGATAATAGTAGAAGCTAATACTGTTTTCCAACTCCCCTTATCTGGATTATCTGTTTTAGTCTTCTCAACAATGGTAGTAACTTTTTTCTATCTTTACCAACATTTTATAACAAGGAAGCTTGACACAGTGTGACTAAAATAAGTTACTTATCTCAAAGTCACATATTGAATAAAATGATTGATCCCGTATTCAAATGCAGATCCTACTGACAGAAAATGAAAGGAAAGACAAAAAAAGAAAAAGAAAAACTAAATTTTAGTGTCCAAGATTAACATTAAATTAAACAACATTTAAGGATCTCTGAACTGTATTGAGAATAATCTATTATAAGATTTCATGGTAAAAAAGACCATATATTGGGTACTCAGTAGATCAGAGTTTGAAGGATGATATAAAACAAGTTTTTCTAAAAAAGGAAGTTGTTATAATGAGAAATGTATGATGTGCCAATGTGTAATTTGGAAAGAGAAGAGAGAACCATTTTTTTATAAGTTTGTGTATTTCTTAATGATTTTATTTATTTGAGAGAGAGAGCAGGAGCAGGGGCAGGGGCAGAGGGAGAGAGAATGGACAGAAGGAGAGGGGGAAGCAGACTCCCTGCTGAGCAAGGAGTCCACCTAGGGGGCTGGATCCTGGGACTCCAGGGTCATGACCTGAGCCTAAGGCAGATGCTTAACCAACTGAGCCACCCAGGCGCTCCAAAAAGAGAACCATATGATAGTTTACCTTTGGTTACACAACCATGCGACATGTATACATGCTCAATGCACACAACCAAATTTACTTATCTCAATGCCTAGCATATTTCTTTAAGAAGATTCCCTTCTCACACTCTACTTTTTTTAAAAACAAAAAGTTGACCTACTTTAAACTAAATACTGCATACTTTTTCAGATCTTATCTACTACCTTCATTTTGAAAATTTCAAAGCAATTCAATTTATCTCTTCTATCAATCCTGATGCATTCAAGTAATTAATGATAAAAAAGAGACTAGTAATATAATCATGATTCAATCAGACTCATTATCTAGAATTCCAGTTCTCTATTGAATGGAAGTCAAAATGTTTGTCAGCAGTAAATGATGATTTTGTTTTAAAATTCATGGGGAAGAAAGGGATAAAGAAAGGGGGGTAATCAGAAGGAGGAATGAAGCATGAGAGACTATGGACTCTGAGAACCAAACTGAGGGCTTCAGAGGGGAGGGGGGTGGGGGAACGGGATAGGCTGGTGATGGGTAGTAAGGAGGGCATGTATTGCATGGTGCACTGGGTGTTATACGCAACTAATGAATCATCGAACTTTACATCAAAAACCAGGGATGTACTGTATGGTGACTAACATAATATAATAAAAAAAATTAAAAAAATAAAATATATACTTTTTCTTGACTTACGATGAGGCTACATCTGAATAAATCCATTGTAATTTGAAAATATTGTAAGTTGAAAGCACATTTAATACAACTAACCTACTGAACATCATAGCTTAGCCTCGCCTACCTTAAAAGTACTCAGAACGCTTACATCTACAATTGGGCCAAATCAACACGCAAAGTCCATTGTATAATAGAGTATTGAATAGTGGCACCTGGGTGGATCAGTTGGTTAAGTGTCTGCCTTTGGCTCAGGTCATGATCCCAGGGTCCTGGGATTGAGTCCCTCTTCGGGGGGGGGGTACCTGCTCAGCAGGGAGTCTGCTTCCCCCTCTACCCCTTCCCCCTGCTCATGATCTCTCTGTCTCTCTCTCTCTCTCACACACACACACACTCTATCTCTCTCAAATAAATAAAATAAAAATAAAGTGTTGAATATCTCATGTAATGTATTGAATACTATAGTGAAGGTAAGAAACAGAAAGGTTGTGTGGGTGCAGGTGGTTGTAAGTGCATTAGTGGTCATGGTCACTGGCTAACTGGCTGACTGGGAGCTGTGGCTGCTTCTGCTGCTGCCCAGCATTGCCACAGAGTCTTAGAGCATATTGCTGGCCCATGAAAAAACCAAAACACAAAATTAAAAATGGTTTCTGCTGGGTATGAATCCCTTTCTCATCATTATAAAGTCAAAATATCATTGAGTCCCACTATTTTAAGTCCGGGACTGTCCATAAATTCATTTGGCTGTACTAACAGTAACGGGTCCTTATTTTCATGTTCCATGGATGCCGAGAGCCTTCCCCTATCTAAACTTTCTCCTATGGAAAAGTATCAGTTTCCCATAGGTCTTTCTAAACCTGACAATCTAACTCTGAAAACTGAAATCCAAGTCTGAAACTGAAAACTGAGGAGGCATTTTAAATACCCAACCTAACAATGAGTGTTTCTGGAATAATTGAGCATATTGAAGAGACTAGCATTCTATACAGACCTGTTATACAAACATGTACTGAAATATGTACATACAGATAGCATAACATGAGTACATTGGTAGGCATGGATAGATGAATTACTGTCATGGACAACTAATACAATTAGCATCTATTTATTGCATTACCTATAAAACTGCAAGCTATCCAATGGCATTTGTTTTCTGTAACTCACAATTACGTATGAACAAATCAATGTACACAAAAATAACAGAAGAAAAATAATCATATTAATTCATAAAATAAATACAAACAAAAGAGATTGCATCTATATAATGGAGTAAATTTAAAGTAATGAAATCGTTTCTACTATTAAATTCTTTGGGAGCAACTTAAACACATATGGATTAAATTTCCTATTTTTAAGAGAAAACAGCAGGAGTTGCTTTCATGAATATGGAATACTCACCTGTGGATACTATTAATGGAGTTTTGCATTCTTTATCAGTAAAGTGATGCTGTTAAAATCGATTCAAGGAGTAAATGGATGCTCACCTTTCAATAGCAGTAGATTTCTAAAGTCTCCCCAGCCCAGCTGACTCCAAACACAAGGAATATGGAGGGGAATGAAGTTGGCTCTTTGCCTGATGTTTTATAGTCCCTGAACACCATGCCCATTCTCCCAAAGTGATTAAGTTGTCAAACCTTGGGAAAGGTGTTGGGTACATGATTAGATTTTTGTGGAGTGGAAGACACACCCTGATGCAGATGACTGATTGGAAACCTTCTTAAACCTACTTAAGCAAACTGCCACATCTAAACTCTACTGGGAAGCCATGGCTTGAGCTAACCTATGTGATCCACGGACCTGTTGTTTCTAAATAAATGACCCTCCTAAATAAATAAATAAATAAATAAACCCCCAAATATAAACTTTTTATCTGCTTTTAATTAACTACATTACAACCCAATATCATGTGATAATTAAATCCACAAAATATCACAAATCTTTCAATTATGTGCATGTATTGAATAATAAAAGGAGAGGGAGGGAGAGAATATATAGGGTAGTGAGAAAAGGAGCAAAGCCTTAGGGAAAGACCAGCAAGCTATTGTGTGTGCGGCTTTAGACCAAAAGAGGAAAGTAGTAGTATGTTTCCAACCCTAATTGCATCAACCCATTACTACATACTATATTTGGTTATCTATCTGGATGTGCATTCATTCATTCATTCCTTTCTTTTTTTTAAGATTTATTTACTTATTTTAGAGAGAGAGAAATTGTGTGCACACCCATGAGTGAGGGGAAAGGCAGAGGGAGAGAGAGGACCTCAAGCGGACTCCTCACTGACCAAGGAGCCCAATGTGGGGCTCAAGCTCATGATCCTGAGATCATGACCTGAGCTGAAATCAGGAGTCAGCTGCATAACTGACTGAGCCACCCAGGTGCTCCTGCATGCATTTCTTTCTTGATATTTCTTCAGACTGAAAGTTATGCACATTTCATTTATCAGCCCGGTGTAATCAAGCCCCTGCCCAAAAATTCCTGCTACTCCTCTGGCAGAGCTATCCTTCTACTGTTTTATGGATCTTGGCCAAAAAGGTCCATCACTACACTGTCTCATCTAGTGTCCCCCAAGCGTGAGATCCTCCCATGCAGGGGATGCTGAACCCTGGTGCAATGTCAGCCTCCCTCTCCCTTGTCCAGTGCATGAGGAACTTCCAAATCAGACCTGTCAGGCAGGTACTGCCCAGTAACTTCGGATAAGAGTTCTCTGATTCTTTTGAGTGCTGTCCATTCCTAGGGATTCCTGGGTTCTGTCCAAGGTGGGAGCATCCCACACTGCACCCCAAGAGCCTGGGACAAGATCCCTGAGGGAGAATTCATTCTGGAAACAAAGGTGACCTAAGCCTTCAAAACCGTCAAAGCGCCAAACACCTTCTGTCTCCACAGTCACTATCAGCCATGTGGTGCAGTAGGGATCCCGGTTTTGTCCCAGAGTCCTGCACAGCACTTGGCTAAAGCGGGGCAGCCTCGGCTCCAGGAAGGTGTCATCCATGGTCCCACGTGTGTCTAGAAGATGCAGGATTTAGAGCCACTGAGGCCAGAACAGGAGGAAAAATGAACTTTAAAAATACACAATAACAAGGTGTGGCGGGAGCTGCAAGCATTTCTTCCAGTCTCCCCTCTGTAGCTTCCAGAATTGTTGGGAGAGTCACGGTAGAACTTCCAAGAGCCTCTGCGCCTGACCCGCTCAACTGCAGCGCCCCTGATGCCCTCTGTGGTGAGCGTGGCTCCCCGTGGTGCAAGTGCTGGCACAACAGACATCCCTGGTCTCCAGGCTCTGGCACTGCCACCCCCTGGCTTCTTGCTCACCCTTCAGCCTCCAGATGAACTTGGAAGATTGGACCCAGAGCACCCAAACCCGGCTAGAAAACCGCCCCTTACAGCCTCTCATACCATTCCCTCCTCCTCCCCCAAATTTCTCTGCTCAGCCAGGAGAGTTGCTCCACGTCATCACCAAAACTTAATATATTAATATTTAAATGCTCATCCAATGGCAGTGATTGTCATTTTAATTTTATGTCTCTAACTATGAATGAGGTTGAGAATATCTTCACAATTATTGCTTACTTCTCTTTCTCTGAAGTAATGGTTTCAGACGTTTTTCTTAGGGGGAAAGCCCTGTCTCTATTTCACTTCCAAATTGGAAGCATTCTTTACATGTTTTGGGTGCTCATCCTTTACTAGCATTATCCCTCATAGTATTTTTCTCTCAGTATTTCACTTCCATTAGAATGTCTTTTGAGAACAGAAATCCTTAAAATTTTTGCAGTTAAATTGATCAGCATTTACCCTATTTAAATTGTGCCTTTATTTTCTTCATTAGAAAATCCATCTCGAATGCAGAATCAAAAAGATTTTCTTATATTTGCTTCTTTTAAAATGATGAAGTTGCTTTTTCATCTTGAACGTACCTGGAATTAATTTTTGTGAACTCTCACAGCATATTCACTGGAAAGTTTCTCTTTTTTAATCCATTGACAATGCCTGCCCATTCAGTCAACAATCAGGTATCCATACATTAAGTGAGTCTTAGGCTTTCTGTTTTTTTTCTGTGGGTTTTTTGTCTTTCCCCCTACTGATGTCCCACCTCTTAATTGCTAAGGCCATGAGACTATAACATCTGCCACTGATATCTCAGAATGCCTAATGATGTTTTGACCCATAAAATGATGCTCCTCGAATATTGCTAACATTCATATCTAGGACAAAATTTATATGTATGCAAAATTTATATGGATAAATATCTAGCACATATTTGCATGTAACAAGTTAGAATCTTCTCATCATACTTCCAGAATTTGAACTACACCCCCTCAAAAAAACACCTAAAAATCTGATTGCAATGCCTTTTCTGAATAATCTTCAAGAAAGTAAATTAAGCTTGCTACTTTTTCACCTACCTATATATGGAGTGATTTCTTTCAGTATTGTCTGTTTCCTGTATTTTTCAAAATAAAGAAGGGAAGTTTTCCTTCTGTTTAAGTAGTCCACAATTCAAGAAATATGACTGTATATATTCCATGAAAATAATCTATTATCCATTTTATTTTTGAAATCCTGAACATTCCCTTTAAGATCTTAATCCCTTTTAGACTTTTTTCATTGAAAAATATTTAACCAATGCTACTGAATCAAATCGTGTCTAGTGATACCCTAATTCTCAGGTGTAAGAAATTTACTCAGGCTTCGTATCTGTAAACCGGCCTCATTTAGTGTTTCTCAAACCTGAGCATTCATCTGAATTACCTGGAATGACTGATAAACCATGGATTTCAGCCCCCCCCATGCAAAATTTCTTTCTTAAGATTTTATTTGAGAGAGAGCGCACAAGCCAGGGGAGGGGCAGAAAAGCAGACTCCCCACTGAGCAGGGAGCCTGACACAGGACTCAGTCCCAGGACTCTCGGACCATGAACTGAGCTGAAGGCAGACGCTTAACCTACTGAGCCACCCAGGCACCCCACATGCAACATTTTTGATTCCGTAGGTCTTGGGTTTGAGCCAAGAATTGGCATTTCAAACAAAACTCAGGTGATTATGATGCTGGGGAAACTGAATGAAACTTTGAAAACCATGGGCCAAGGTCTTTTTCATCCTCTATCATCCTCAACATTTCCTATCCCCATTGGTTCATCTGTGGCATTTTCAGTGGTTGATAGCATTTCTTCTAATGGTTATCCTCAATTTTTAATCACAAATGTGTGGAATCACATGTATTTCAAAACTATCTCCCTTTCAGAAATGGAACATGGCAAACAGAGTATATATTACGTAAACTGTAGCAAAGATTATTGAGTAGCATACTGCAATCAAACCCTACTGCCAATAAGGCAACCATCTCACTCATTTATTAATTGCTTCACCCATGAAATATTTGTTAAAGGCACATTGTCTCCTAGACACTCTGTTACCTGTTGGCGATACATCAGTGAACAATTTCTTTATCTCTTGCAATTTACACTATCGTAAAAGAAATAGGCCAAATATTTGGAGTTCATATAAAGAAAGGCCTATCTTGGCCCTGAGAGTCAGTGGAGATTTCCCTGAAACACAGATATTTTTTTCTTCTGAGGGTGAATTGATGTGTAAGATACACTAGATTAAGAGGTGGGAGAAGAAAAGTTCAGATTGACATGGGCATTGTAGATAACCAAGTCTGTCTATTCTGAGCAAACTCTGTGTTCCTACACTAGACCATTAAGTGGGAATCACACACTCACAAATTTTTGTAACTCCAGCATACTCCCAAGCCAGGTGAGCAACCACAGCATGTATTCTAGAAGTGGGTTACAGAGATTATTTTAATTTAAAGAAGATGGAAAAAAAAGATGGAATCAAAAATGAAAGAATAGACCACTTGGCCCAGAGGTTTCCTTACTGACAAACACTGGGAAAGTGGATCGGGTACTGTAACAATTACCCTCCTTCACACATAGAAGAAGAAACCTATCCTCAGATTCCATCAGTGGGCCATTCTTCCTTATCCAAGGATCCTTACAGACTCCTAGAGCCCATTCCCAAGAGTCGCCCACATCCAGCTCCCAGTACTGTTTTCCAGATGTGAAGTCATCACCAGTAATGTGTCTTGATCTTCTCCACACAGCAAAATAGTTAATCCTTCAGAACCCAAAGATGCATCTAGACTGTCTTGTCTACATCTCAAACTTCTCACACTGTCCAACAATTTGATATCGAGATTGGTTATTTCTTTTTTGATGGAAATCTCCACTGTGGAAAGAAAAGACTATTCCAGTCAAAATCAGTTTTAAAATTCTCAAGCAGGATGCCGGGTCCAAGATGGCAGAGGATCAGGAGACCTAAAGTTTGTCTGGTCCCAGGAATTCAGCTAGAGCTACCAAACCATTCTGAATACCTATGAACGCAACTGGAGAACAAAGAAAAGAGTAGCAGAAACTCTACGAACAGAAAAGCGACCACTTTCTGCAAGGAGAAGAAAAGATGGCAGAGGAGTAGGGGATCACTTTGTCAGCTGGTCCCCTGAGTCAGGCTGGATATCTACCAGACCATCCTGAAAACCCACGAAATAAGGCTGAGATGAGAAAGATACATCTGGATCTCTACAAACAACTCCAGTGCTGAATATTGAGGTACGAAGCGGGGAGCTGTGAATCCCCACACAGATTTCGTAAGACAAACGGAAGGGGAAGGGAACCCATGAGCTCGGGCACTGGGAAGCAATAGCCACTTGCACTGCAGAGTGGGCTGGACTCGTGGACCAGCACCCGCAAGAGAGCAAACTGAAACCATGAGCCTGGGAATGCGCGTGTGACCAGACTGAAAACCGGAGCTCCGGAGCACTCACTGGAACCAGACTAAAACCAGGAGCTGTGGCCAGACTGAAAACCAGAGCTCCGGAGCACTCACTGGAATCGCACTGATACCAGGAGCTTGGGAGCGCCCGCGCGACCAAACTGAAAACCAGTGCTCCGGACCACATGCGAACCACACTAAAACAGGGAGCTCAGGGAGCTCAGTTACCACTTACCACACGGTAACCGGAGGGGGGGGGGCTGGCTGTGTTAGAAGCACAAAGGACAGAGATGTGCCGGCCCCAGAAGTGAGGGCTGGCAGAGTGACTTTGGGGCGACAATCTGGGAGACTGCAGGGTTTTTAGCAGCACTGACAGAAATAGAGTTAACGTGGCCAAGAGAGCTCAGTGGAGAGTGGACTGCAATCTCTCTGTTCTGAGACAGAGGCTAGGATATGGCCACTGATGCTCTGACACTCAGAAGAGTCACAGAAAACCTCCGGGGAAAGATGCCAGGGAATAAAAGCCCGGAAATACCAGCTCACATTGTGCCCAACCCATCCCCCCTTGCAGGGGACACAGAGACTCTACCCAAACAGGGTTGCCTGAGTAACAGTGCAGCAGGCCCCTCCCCCAGAAGGCAGGCTGAAAAATCAAGAAGCCCACATCCCTAAGGTCCCTATAAAACTAGTGCACAATGCCTGGGTCCTGGTCAATGATTTGGGCTCTGAACAATGCCCCAACCTCTCCTCATCAGAATAACAAGGAGGAGAAATCCCCCCCAGCAAAGAAAAGACAATGAGTCTGTGGCCTCTGCCACAGAACTGATGCATATGGATATGACCAAATTGTCAGAAATGGAGTTCAGAGTAACAATGGTCAAGATGATGTGTAGGCTTGAAAAAGGTATTAATGAAAATATTAATGAGAATATAGAATCTCTAAGAGCAGAAAGGAGAGCGAATCTGGCAGAAATTAAAAATTCTATGAGCCAAATGCAGTCAAAACTAGAAGCTCTGACGGCCAGGGTGAATGAGGCAGAAGACGTATCGGCTAATTGGAGGATGGGTTAGTAGAAGAGAAAGCTAAAATGGAATATTGGCTCAAAAAAATCCAAACTCAAGAATGTAGGTTACGGGACGTTACTGCCTCAATGAAACATTCCAATGTCAGAATCATCGGCATCCCCATGGGGTAGAGAAAAACAGATGTCTAGAAGACTTATTTGAAAAAACTGTAGCAGAAAACTTCCCTAATATGGCAAGGGAAACAAACATTCGTGTCCAAGAGGCAGAGAGGACCCCTCCCAAGCTCAACCATGACAAACCTACGCCATGTCATGTCATAGTGCAATTCGCAAATATTAGATCCAAGGATAGAGTTTTGAAAGCGGCCAGGGGAAAGAAATTTCTCACATACCAAGGCAAAGGTATCGCAATTAAGTCAGACCTGTCTACACAGACCTGGAATGAGAGAAAGGGTTGAGG
>NW_024424008.1:18349095-18436070 GCF_017311325.1 Ursus maritimus | reverse complement strand
GGGGGGGGCTGGCTGTGTTAGAAGCACAAAGGACAGAGATGTGCCGGCCCCAGAAGTGAGGGCTGGCAGAGTGACTTTGGGGCGACAATCTGGGAGACTGCAGGGTTTTTAGCAGCACTGACAGAAATAGAGTTAACGTGGCCAAGAGAGCTCAGTGGAGAGTGGACTGCAATCTCTCTGTTCTGAGACAGAGGCTAGGATATGGCCACTGATGCTCTGACACTCAGAAGAGTCACAGAAAACCTCCGGGGAAAGATGCCAGGGAATAAAAGCCCGGAAATACCAGCTCACATTGTGCCCAACCCATCCCCCCTTGCAGGGGACACAGAGACTCTACCCAAACAGGGTTGCCTGAGTAACAGTGCAGCAGGCCCCTCCCCCAGAAGGCAGGCTGAAAAATCAAGAAGCCCACATCCCTAAGGTCCCTATAAAACTAGTGCACAATGCCTGGGTCCTGGTCAATGATTTGGGCTCTGAACAATGCCCCAACCTCTCCTCATCAGAATAACAAGGAGGAGAAATCCCCCCCAGCAAAGAAAAGACAATGAGTCTGTGGCCTCTGCCACAGAACTGATGCATATGGATATGACCAAATTGTCAGAAATGGAGTTCAGAGTAACAATGGTCAAGATGATGTGTAGGCTTGAAAAAGGTATTAATGAAAATATTAATGAGAATATAGAATCTCTAAGAGCAGAAAGGAGAGCGAATCTGGCAGAAATTAAAAATTCTATGAGCCAAATGCAGTCAAAACTAGAAGCTCTGACGGCCAGGGTGAATGAGGCAGAAGACGTATCGGCTAATTGGAGGATGGGTTAGTAGAAGAGAAAGCTAAAATGGAATATTGGCTCAAAAAAATCCAAACTCAAGAATGTAGGTTACGGGACGTTACTGCCTCAATGAAACATTCCAATGTCAGAATCATCGGCATCCCCATGGGGTAGAGAAAAACAGATGTCTAGAAGACTTATTTGAAAAAACTGTAGCAGAAAACTTCCCTAATATGGCAAGGGAAACAAACATTCGTGTCCAAGAGGCAGAGAGGACCCCTCCCAAGCTCAACCATGACAAACCTACGCCATGTCATGTCATAGTGCAATTCGCAAATATTAGATCCAAGGATAGCATTCAAAAGAATACGTATTCTGTTGTTCTGGGGTGTAGTGTTCTGTTATATATATCTATGAGGTCCATCTGGTCCAGGATGTCATTCAAAACTCTTGTTTCTTTGTTGATTTACTGCTTAGATGATCTGTCTATTGCTGAGAGCGGTGTTGAGGTCCCCTACTATTAACGTATTATTATCTATATGTCTCTTTATTCTGGTTAAGAGTTGGCTTGTGTATCGAGCTGCTCCCCTGTTGGGGGCATAGATATTATTTATAATTGTCATATCCTCCTGTTGGATACACCCTTTGAGAATAATATAGTGTCCTTCTGTATCTCTAAGTACAGTCTTTAGCTTAAGAGTCTAATCACCATGATATGAGAATTGCTACCCCAGCTTTCCTTTGGGGTCCATCGGCATGGAAAATGGTTTTCTATCCTTCTAAACTTTCAGTCTGGATGTATCTTTAGGTTCAAAATGAGTCTCTTTTGTAGACAGCATATAGATGGATCATGTCTTTTTATCCACCTGCAACCCTGTGGCATTTGCATGGGAGCATTTAGGACATTCATGTTGGAAGTGATTATTAAGAGTATGATTTTAATGATGTCATGCTGCCTGTGAAGTCTCTGTTTGTTTAGGTTGTGTAAATTTCTGATTTCGTATTATCACTCTTGGGGTCTTTTGCTTTTATAGAGCACCCCTTAATATGTCTCATAGGGCTGGCTTGGTGGTCACGTATTCTTTCAGTTTCGTGTCTTGGGAAGGTCCCCTTGTCTCTCCATCCATTCTGAATGACAGCCTTGCTGGAAAGGATCCTTGGCTGCATGTTCTTCCTCGCATAGTGTCTGAATATGCCTTGCCAAGTTTACCGCAACTTGCCAAGATCTCTGTAGTGACTGATGTTATTCTGATGTTTCCTCCTGTACGTGAGGATTCTCTCCCCGGCCTCTTTCAAGACTTTCCTTGGACCTAAGATTTGAGATTGTACTATTATGTGGCGTGGTGTTGGTCTGTTCTCATTGATCTTGGGAGGGTCCTCTCTCTGCCTCTTGGTTGCAGCTTGTTTCCCTCGCTAGATTAGGGAAGTTCCCTGGTAGAATTTGTTCAAATATCTCTTCTAGACCTCTCTCTTTCTCCACCCCCTCGGGGACGTGGGTGATTCTAACATGGGAAGGTTTAATTGAGTCAGTAATCTCCCATATTCTTATTTCTTGAAATTGGAGTTTTTAAGCCATGTTCCCTCTTTGTTCTTCTTTTCTATCATCTCATCTTGCAACTCACTAATTCCTTCTTCTGCCTCATTTACCTGGCCATCAGAGCATCCATTTTAGTCTGCATTTGATTCATAGCATTCTTAATTTCCACCAGATTAGCCCTCCTTTCCGCCCATAGGATTCATATATTCTTGTTAATATTTTTGTTAATTTTTTTTTCAAGCCTACACATCATCTTGACCATTGTTACTCTGAACTCCATTTCTGACAATTTGGTTATATCCATATCCATTCAGTTCTGTGGCACAGGCCACAGTCTCTCATTTCTTTTTTCTTTGTTGGGGGTGCCTCCTCCTTGTCATTTTGATGAAGTGTGGTTGCAGCAATGTATACAGAGCCCAAATTATTGACCAGGACCCAAGCAAGGTGCACTTGTTCTATAAGGACCTTAGGGGATGTGGGCTTCTTGACTCTTCAACTACTTCTGGGGGAGAGGGGGCTGCTGCACACTGATACTCGGGCAACACTGTTTTTTGGGTAGAATTGCCCTGTCCCCTGTTGGGGGGTGGTAGGAATTGGGCTTTACAGTGCAAATTGGTTTTTCTGGGCTTTTGTTCTCTGGTGGCTTTCCCTGGTGGCTTTCTGTACGGCTCTTCTGAGAGTCAGAGCAGCAGTGGCCAGTATCCTAGCCTCTGTCTCAGAAGAGAGATCACAGTCTGCTCTTCACTGTAGGCTCTCCTGGCCACTCAGCTCCATCTCTGTCAGTGTTGCTAAAACTCCGCGGCATGCCGGGTTGTCCGTCCCCCAGCCATTCTCCCAGTCCTCGCTTCCAGCACCAGCATGTCTCTACTCTTTGTGCTTCTAACACCACCAGCCTCCCCCGGTTCCGTGCGCGCTCCCAAGCTCTGGTTTCAGTCTGGTTTGAGGTGTGCGCCTCCAGAGCTTTGGTTTTCCAGTCACAATTCGTGCGTGTCTACAGCTCCCGGTTTTTCAGACTTGTTGGTGTGTGCTCCAGAACTCCCAGTTTTTAGTCTGGTTTCGCACTGCTACCGGTCCTCAAGCCGGCCGGCTCCCCCAGCACAGGAGGCTACTGCTTCCCGGTACCCGAGGCTACTGCTTCCGGTACCCTCCCCTTTGTTTATCTTCCAATATCTGCGCAGATTCACAGCTCCCTGCACTTCATACCTCAATACCAAGTGCGGAGATGTTTGTTTGTAGAATCCACATGTATCTTCCTATGTCTCAGGCTGATTTTGTGGGTGTTTAGGATGGTCTGCTAGATAATCCATCTCACTCAATTCAGGGGACCATCAGTCTCACACAGTGTTTCTAACTTTACCATTATATTATATTTGTTATGGTGCTCTGTGATGACAGATTATGACTTGCTAGCTTAGATGATGGTTAGCATTTTTCAGCAATGAAATAATCTTTATTAAAATATACCAAATTTTTAGACATAAAGCTATCGCACACTTAGAGAACTACAGTAGAAAGTAAATCTAGCTTTTATAGCTGTGGGGAGCAAAAATTCATTTGACTCACTTTATTTACGCAATATTGGTTTTATGGCAGTTGTTCAGATCTAACCTGCACAATATCTCCAGAAGGCATTCCTGTAGACTTCCTTACGTAATTTTTGTCCACCTTCAGTAATTCTATGCCTCTTTACATGTGATATCAAAACCTGATCATAGTCCTAATTCCTCTTTCCTATGTCTGGGGTGGTTATTTGTCATTTCCTTTTACATATGTCATAAACACATAGTACATTGTGACTATCTTTGCTTTAAATAGTTATTATTAAAGAAAATATTATAATACCTCACATTTCGTCTTATTTATTTCATTTCTAGTGTCCTTCATTTCTTTCTGTAGATTCAAGTTTCCACCCAGCATGACATTCTTTTCTCTGAAGAAGTTTGTACAACTTTGTGCATGTATTTTTGTACATTTTGATGGACTGATGGATTCCTTAGTTTTCTTCCTTTAGAAAATTAAAATATCTCCTACCTTTGAAGGATGTTTTCAGTGGATATAAATTGTGGCTTGACAGTTGTTTTTTTTTTTTTTTCAACGCTTTAAAATATCATCCATTGTCTTCCTGGATTGCACAGTTTCTGGCAAGGTTATTGAGCTATATTCCTTATCTTTATTCCTCTGTCTATAATCTCCCCCTCCCCAATTACTGTGGCTGCCTTCAAGACTGTCTCCTTGTTATTGTTTTCATTCAGTTTGAATATGACTTGCCAAGGTGTTGGGGGTTTTGTTGAATTCATTTGTTTGTTTTGTATTTTTTCTGTTTGATATTTTCTGAACATCATGAATCCCCTTTTGGTATATATCACTAATTTCAGAGAACTTTCTAAAATTATTTCTTCAAAGATGTTTCCTCTGCCCTGTTCTCTTTGTTTCTTTCTAGGAATCAATTATGCATATGTCATATCATTTAATGTTGCATATCGCTCTTTGATGCTCTATTCTGTTTATTTTCCACTCTTTGTCCTCTTTTGTGTTTTGGATTGCGTGTTTTGTATTGACCTATTTTTGGTCACTGACTTTCATGGCTGTATCACATGTACTATGAAGCCAACAATGACATTTTCTGTAGACTCTGTTTCTAGTTATCTGGGTCTGTCCTACAGTTTCCGCATCTCTCCTGAAATGACACATGTATCTTGCATGTTTTTGGCTTGGTCCTTTTTATCAAAGCCTTTAATATACTAATCACAGCTATTCTAAAGTCCTTGTCTGAAAGCTCTAACATTTTACCATTTTGTTCTAAGTCTGGCTGTGATGAGTACTTTCGGTCGGGTTGGTTTTTTAATGCCTTTTGATATGCCTTATGTCGTTTTGTTTGACTCCTGAGCATTTTTATATGACAATAGATGCTGCACTATGATAAGTGAATACCTAACTGTCCTTTTCATGTTTCTTAGTAGCACACACTTTCTTCTGTTAGGCCTTTACTATGGGGATTTGTGTTAATCCAGTCAGGATTTGACATGGGTTTCTTATTGCTCTGGTTACCAAGTTGAAATTATGTTAATGTTATGAGTTCAAGAGACTTCCAATACCTCTGCTGGGGTTTCTCTACCTCACACAGTTAGCAAGTTGGGCTTGATAACTTTTTTGTTGCATAAATTCTTTCTTGCACTCCTCCTGTGGGCTATTTAAAGGCAACTCTGGCCTCTACCCACTAGATGCCAATAATATCCCTCAAATTGTGACAACCAAAATTGTCTCTATATTTAGAGTACCAAATTTCCCTGGTTGACTCTAGGTAGCCACTCAGTTGAGAAACTACTTTAAAGATATTGGCTCTGGATCCTCTCTTTGTGCAGCTTTCCAAAGACTCTATCTCTTTCATCTCTCCATCTGTATTGCCTTCTACATCTATATGATCCTAAAGGTGCCCCTTTGCACACTTATTTTGATCACGTTTGGTTTTTTAGTGGCTAATTAAAGCGACTTTATCTTCATACCAACACATGGCGTGTAGTAGAATCTGCTCTCAGATAAACATGCTGAGTCCTTTTTCCTCTGTAAGTGTACCTGCCTCTATGCAGAATCTATCTTAGTTGTTTGACTTGCTACCTCAATTCTCTAATGGTTTCAACACCGTCATTAATGTTTAGTTTGTCTAGCATTTTTCTTGCAGTAGGGGGCAGCAACAATCTTTCCAGCTTTCCACATTTCTGAACTGAAGTGGAAGACCCCCCATTATCTTTATCATGTCCCTACATATCCCCAAAATATCCTTATTGGCTGTTAATTTTTCAGTCTGGGGTGGGTCAAGGATGGCCCATTCTGGTGAATTTCATACTTTACTCACCTATCATGTATAATCATTTCAAACCATTTTCTCCTAAGAAGCTAGGATTATCTGAATAGCCCAGGATTATTGTTTCACATAATATCTCCTAAATGTATTTGTCTAACATTCCTTCATGTTTACTTGCCAATTAAATGTTTCTGGGAGAGGGATGCTACAGATGTGCTGTTTGTCCTTAAGTGGTCTACATCTATGAATGTATGAGATCCATGGCCACAGTTTGGTTACTTGGTTAATGTGTCAGCCAAATAATTGCCTTGTAAAAGTACTTTTTCTCTTTCACATTTAGGAACCAGTATGTAGGGTACAACTTTGTTGGTATATGAATACTCTCTCTTCCCAAAAGTTTTTATCTTGATTATTTTTAGCATCTATTGATGATTATTGCTTGATTCGGTTTAGTGTGTGGTGTCTTTTAAAGTGGTTATTTTCTACCTTTTCTTTTAGGTCTCTCAGGAAAGGTAAGTCATGTTTAGTGGCATTCTTGCAAATCATAGAAGGTTTCCCATCCTTGTTAGCCTCAGAGTATTGGCTACTATCCTGAGGCTTTGAGATCATAAAATAGCTATGCAAATGGGCACTGTATCCAAGTAATGTCCAGAAATAACAACAACAACAACAACAACAACAAACACAAAACAGATTTCTCTTCCATCTTTCTTCTACAGCAAGAAATATTTTATAGACTCTCCCTAGAGTCTTTGTTTCTGTATTCCACTGGTCAGAATTGGAGAACATACCTTATGCTAGCCAATCAGAGAGAGGAAAAGAAAGGGAAAGCTGTGATAATTTTGGATCAAATACGGCCCCCTGCTTATGGCTAGGGGTGAGCCAGAACCTCTGATGTAGAAAGACAACATGGTTGACAAATCCTGAATTTCTAATGGGAACTGAGAAACGGGGCTACAGGGCATGTGGCTGGAATACAACCATGCCAGGCTATCAGTCTGGAGGACTCTCCTTCTACCATCTTATTCCCAGCTACCATATGCTACTATTGTACAACATGTGTGTGATTAATGAGATAGAAGCAACTCAATTCACTTTCCTTTTCCTTTTATTTCCTCAGAAACATAGATTTCTACTTTTGTGCCAGAATGTCCCCAGTGAGCTTATCTGCTACATCTGCAAGGACTATTTCACCAGACCCTCTCACCCTTAGCTGTGGGCACAACTTTTGCACTCCTTATTCTCTGCCTCTTGTGGGACGATGCTCAGCATCTACTCGCTGCCTGCCCTGTGTGCAGGGCAGTATCTCCTAAATAGACTTCGAAAGCATTATTTTTGCTGTGAAACAGGATTCATGCTTCAAAGAATCAGTTGCCTGCCAGTTACCAAACTCTGCCAAAGCGAGTCTGTAGGATACACCTAGTAGTAAAGGACCTCTTCTGTCAAGTGACAAGAGCCAGCTGTGTTTGCACTGCTCCAATTCCCAAGGCATGCACTCACAGACACTCACCAATATTGCAGGCTGCTGAGCAGTGCAGGGTAAAAGTACTGCCACTGTGAAATGTGGAGCTGAACTCTGTGTCTTATCAGGCAATGAGCAAAAGTTGATTTTTATTTTCTTCTCTTATGCTTCAAGCAAATGGGAATTTCAAGAATACCATGTGCCCAGGCACTGTTCTGAAAACTAAGGGATACAACACTGAAGAAACTAGACAAAACATCTTTTTGCTCCCCTAAAGTTTTAAATTCTTTTGGGCTGAGGAGAGGAATGATGATGAGTTGAGTGTCAGTATTTCAGTGTAACTAACAGGGTGGGTAATCTCTAGAGGCAGGGACAGTCATTGGCTACTTCTACCATGATGACAATGAGCATCTTCTAATCATAGCAGATTTAGAAACAATGTATTCTAAATCATGCCATAGAAAAAAGTGAAGGCCATCACTTCAAATTATATATGAATCAAGATTCACTTCTGAAAATTGTCCATGTTACATGTAATGTAAGTACTAGATTCCTCAGATAATCGATTGCATTTTTCCAAATTTAGAACTCCATTTTGGGTCAATCTCCCAGAGTTGACTATTAGTGTTCCCAGGAAAAACCATTGACGGTATCTGCTTTCTTTACTTTTTATTTTTCTCATGTCTATCCCACTTACTCACTTTTCAGAATTTATCTGAAATATGCTGTATTTGGTTTTCTAGTGCTCAAATTTGTGGTTCTTTTACAGGAGAAACTTCTGATGCAAATGAAGTCTATTTGGAAAAGCAGACAAGAGAAATCAGAAAAATCTAAACAAAGTACAACTTATTTAGAGTATGGCAGGTAAAGCGGTAGGCCCTGTTTCCCTTGGAGCCATCTTGGGGCAGATACCATGGTAACTGACCAGGTGGGAAGAATTTAAATTAAATCATAATGTACCTGAGCAGGTAACAGAAAAAGAGCTACATATGTTTCTCTACAGGGAAAACATCACCTTCAGTGCAGGATTTCACACTGAGCCCATCATGTAACTAAAAGACTTTTCCTGATTTTCTGGATAAAGCAATATCTACCACTAATACATCATCCGGGGATAAGAAACTGCACTATCCCATGACAGAATGCAGTGATCACGGGGATGGAGGTAAATACAGAGTTCTGTAGGAACTTAGCAAACTTTGCGAATGTTAAGAAAAGCTTCTCAAACAAGTAAAACTGAATGTGATGCTTGTATGTTAGTAAGAATTTGTAATTTCCTGGGTATTGATGATGGCAGAGAGATCGGACAAGAAAAGTAAGATGGGAACAAACCAGACAACCCTTGAAATTGTTCAAGACCTGCTTTCGCTGCTCCTACTGATTAGTGCATGGAGTGCTGAGGCAGATGGTGGTGATTAGAGGTGTGGCTAGAAATGTCATTATGCCCAGGTCAAGAATACAAATGCCTAGCTATGGATTTTGGATTGTGTCATTTGTTGATTCATGAAGAGGAACTGAAAACCTGAATCTGAAGATGAAAACTACCTTTCTTTTCAAGGAACTGGAGCAATACTGAAGGAGACATATAAAAGATAATATTAGAGAATAAAAAGTCATTAAAACAGTTATCTGTGCATGGTGCTTTATGAAAATGCCAAAGGGAAGAAGAACATTATGTTGATCATTTAGGATGGATTTCTTTTATTTTTTAAAGAATTTATTTATTTTTAGAGAGAGAAACCTGCAGGGGCATGGGTTGGGAGTGGTAGGGAAGGGCTGAGGGGAGAGAGAATCTCAAGCAGACTTCATGCTGAGCACAGCCTGAGACAGGGCTTACGATCTCATAACTCTGAGATCATGACCTGAGCCAAAATCAAGAGTCCCACACTCAACTGACTAGGCCACCCAAGAACCCCTAGGGTGGATTTCTAATGAATCATTCATTCATATGAGGACCTGTGATGTGCTGCTCACTGTTCTGGGTAACAAAGATGCAGGAATGGGTAAAAGAGAAACAAATCACTGACCCCAGGAGTTTATAATCAGTAAAGAACAGTCCAGATATTTAAGAAGTAAAATTTATGATATATCACATTTATGAAGTGCTTGGGTAAAATGAAAGCCCAGAAAATGGATATGAAGTGCAGGCTTGGGGAACGTATGCTGGTGATGGAAGACTCATGGCCGGGGTATATCTGGGCAGAGATCTGAGGCTGGTCAGGGTGGGGAGATGGGGGATGAGCACCTCTCACAAAGAGAACACAGCTTTCTGGAACTGAGAGGCCAAGAAAAGTTAGTAACAGAAATGAGTAGGAAATAATGTCAAATGTGGAAAGAGGGGTGCAGTAGCATAAGGATAAGATATATCATTTGGATTTAGTAAATCGGCCCTTGGCATGTTAGATGTGTAGTTCAGGAAAGAGTGGGGAACAGAAACAAGGAGTGTTGCTTGGATGAATAACTGAAAATTTCACCCATGGGTACAGTGAGTTTGATCACATTTGGTCAATAAGTCTGGCTTTTATGGCAATAAAAGTGCTAGCATAGAAGATAGATAAAAATAATTTTAACAAGGATGTTTAGTGTTGAGTATTTCCAAAATGTTTGGCTAACTCTGCATATGTTTAAAGGCTGTGTGAAAAGAAGGCGAAGAGTGAGAAAAAAGTGGCTGAATGAGTGAACTGGAGACAGGCCACAGAACAAGGGGGGACAGAGACACGGAGATGTGGAGACAGGAGAGGCAAGAACAAGTATGTAGGGTTGTAATCTAGATGACCATGTCTCTAAGGGAGACAAGACAGGGTGGACCAGTCAAGAGGAGGTAGGTGTGGTCCTGAGGCAGGCAGAGCCAGGCTCTGGTGAAACAAGAGTGTTTTGGAAATGAAAGTAATTTAGAAAGATCGTGTGTGATGTCCTCTGTTTGCCTGAGGAAGTCAATTGTTGCTTTGCTGAGAGCAGATAGTCAGTTTATGAGTATGAGCACTGAAAAAAGGGATTATGATTTTGATATTATGAATTATATGGAACAATAAAAAATTGATCTTAAATTTCTATTTTACATGAAAATGTGGAAGTTTGAGGGTAAGTAGCTGGAAGCACTTCTATGATCTGAGTATTTTGCTCAGACCATAATTTGTATGTTCAAATTCTAGCCCCCAAGGTGATGTTAACTAGGGTGGGGGCTTTGAGTGTGATTAGGTCATGAAGCCAGAGTCCTCAGGAATGGTGAGTGTCCTTCTAAAGATCCTGGAAATATACTTTCCATCTGCCATTTGAGGATACAATGAAAAGATGGCTATGTAAGTGGGCTCTCACCAGACACCACACCTGCCAGCACCAATCGTAGACTTCCCAGCATATAGAATGGTGAGAAATTACTTTTCTATGTTTATTTCCTACCGGTCTATGGCGTTTTTGTTAAAGCAGTCCAAACAGACTAAGATAAGAACACTGTACATAGCACACAGACCAAAGATAATGAAAGAAGAATAAAAAACCATCCAGATATATGACCTAATTAAACCAATGTCATTTCAGGGTTTTGTAAATCTACGGATGATGATGATCAGGGCTGAATATCCCAAGGCCCATACCAGTATCTCCACGAAGAAAAGCAAAAACATTTTAGAGAGCCTGGCAGTTGAAGGCAAGATAATTTTTAATCAGCTCTGGAGAAATGTAGCTAGAATGTATTGTCATATGGGAAACTCCTGAGAAGATGTATGAGGAGCTAAGAAATGTGCTGCAAAACAGATGTGGACTGTTGCAGGTAAGGACGGAGGAAAGATATCTGGGATGTTGAATACCAGCCTGCTCAGAAATCATTTGGTCACTGAAGTCTGTATCTTCTTGAGACCTCCATTATTTTTCCTGTTTCCAGGAAAATTCTGCCTCCTTAACTTCGTGATGGCAGGCTTTGCTCCTCCACTTTAACCTCGAAGCTCAGGGTCCACATTCACCTTATACAGAAGAGAAAACTATGTAGAAAATTTCATGGAACAGATCCAGGAAAAAAAGTCCTTCTCAATTCTTCTACTAAGATTTCAGTTTCTAACCAACTGCAACAGAGCAGCTTATGAATAGATCATTCAATTCTGTATCTGGACTTGTCAATACCACAATGTGGGATGTATCCATTCTTTCTATTTTGAAATTGTAGATTTGGAGCCCATGCATCCTCATAAGAACTTTGGGGGAAACCTCTGTGAATCTCACCGTAGATTAGAACAAGAAACACAGCCAACTGTTTCTTCTAAGAACATCTTCTGTTTTTAAATTTTATCATGATCATGACTTTATCAACTGTATGCAAATGTAGGAGCCGAGTTTCATCTTTATAAGGATAAGTAAAAGAGCAAATTGTTTTACCCAAGAAAAGAAAAGTGTAGATACTGGAATTTTCCAGTCCAGTCTCATAGTCTCAAACTAGAGTAAACGTATCTTGAAGCTCAAAAGCTAAAGCCTTCCACTCTTTGTCTTCCAGGATTTGGGGAGACATCGTGAAAAATAAAGTTGCCCCTCTATTCAAGTTGGTTTATGGTGACAGTGGTCAAGGCCATTTCTGCTGAGATGGACACACCTTTTTTGTGACAAGTTTCTTTCTGTCTGCATTTAGAAATAAATGCAGTCTTATCCTAAACTTTGCTTCTAGGTTTTTATATAGACCACCCTTTCATAAAAGTGGGGGTTGGGAAGATGTGGTTTTTGGCTGCAGGGCTTCTAAAAGCAGAAGTTGCCAAAAAGACAATTATTTTTCCTGTCTCTAATTTTTCCAAAATCCTAATTATTTGAGTTATTCCAGGTCTTCTATAGGAAGGCAAATAAGATCAGAGGGGCAGAAGGTAGAGGATGGTGGGAAGAGGGGATGGAAAGTCCCCAGGAAAAGCATCCTAGAGAGCTTAGGCTCCATATGTACCAGGCAGCAAGTTCCATTTTTGGCACCTATTGGTTCGAGAACTAAAAGGAAGCGGCCATGTGGCTCCTAGGGAAGGCGAAGGTAGAAAAGAGATACAATTGTGAGTGAAGTGACATATCTTACTGAGATTGAAGTGGTAAGAGCAGGGTAGCTAATTATAAAATACAAGAACAACTGCAGTATTCTCGATTTGTGGGAGTTAATTCATACCATTGCACCTAACTGAGAGGATTCTGATGGAGCAACTTCAAGGATTGCTTATGATACCTCGGACATGTTAGTAAAGTGGCTCTTCTTCTTTGCAGGAGTCAGTTAATGCAGCTGCATTCCCCAGCCTGTGAACCCTCAGCTGAGCTCATGGACCATCACAGGGATGTCTGAGAGCTTAACAGCTTCCGAGGTGAGAAGGGGCACCCTGGTGAGACCTCACTATTTCCTCCAGAATACACCTGGAGACTTCTCCTCTATTTATTGTATCAGTCTTTTCAGAGGGAACAGGGAAGTGGGTAAATATGAATACCCTTATAACTAACCGTATTTTATTGTTAGTTAACAAGTAAAGAAAAAGCTATCTGAAGTCAGTCAAAAGCAATTGAATATGACAATTTTCTTATGATAATTTGCAGTGAGTTTAAAACAATGAAAGCACATGGCATTAAAACTACACATTAATTCAGTGTCTTTTTCAACCTGTGATTTGTTAACTTATGGTTATATGTGGTTGTTCAGATTCTTAGATGCACCCTTAGTTGTTATTTAAACTATTTGTTAAAATTTAAAGAATGTATTTGAAACATCACAAGATTTAAAAGGGATAAAAGTATATTTATAAACAATAGGTACAACCAGAAAACAAATCGGAACATATATGATTTGTGTGTGGAGGGACAGATGTAGGTGAGAGCCTGGCAGACAGGAGAAGCAGACCTGGGATGGGATAAGGTTGGATTCGGATTCCATGGTGTATGAGTTAGAAATTCCAGAGAGCGGCGCCTGGGTGGCTCAGTTGTTAGCATCTGCCTTCAGCTCAGGTCATGGGCATCCCAGGGTCCTGGGGATCGAGGCCGCTTCAGGCTCCTGCTCAGCGGGAAGCCGGCTTCTCCTTCTCCCATTCCCCCTGCTTCTGTTCCTCTCTCGCTGTCTCTCTCTGTCAAAGAAATAAATAAAATCATTTAAAAAAAGGAGAAGAAATTCAGAGAGAAGAAAACACTTCTTAAGAAAAAAAGAAGGCAAATATGGATTTTCAGTTTATTTTATCTTTGCTTGTTCACATGTTTGGTAAGGTGATCACTATTTAGGACTAACAAGAATAACAATATCATATTTTAAAAGTGATATGTAATATATTTATTACTGTTATTTACATATTTATCTTATTTTGTAACTGAGTTGATTAATGAGAAGACTTAAGCAGAGTGAAGGGCCACTCAGTAGTATTTGCTGACATGTGAGCAAGGCTCTAAGTTTTCAATGAGCTAGTGAAAATAAAGCCAGAGAGCTGACATCCTACATGTTTCTGTATTCTCAAAATTGCCTTTCATCTAGTTCTATGAATAGACATTTACTTGCTCTGTAAATAGGCAAGAAGCCCTTGCTGATGTCTCTGGTTTCCAGTGACACACTCTGTATAGTCACTTGTGATAAAGAGGTGATCTGGAGCAGTTAGTATGGACTCTGTCATGAAAGCTAACTATTCGTGCCGAGGGTACATGAGGAATTACTAAATGGTAAGTACCTTGAAACTGGCCATGGTGGGTTGGGAGTGTTCTCAAGAAACAAAACAAACTAGTTTTGTTTGGTTTTAGAAGATATTAACATTTTGGCATTTGCCAGAAGGCTACTGCACTTGTCCGACAGAACTTTTAAATTCTGTTCTTTTGACTTCGTTGTTTTCTTTTTGCTGAAGTGTATCTTACATTGGACCATAACATAAAAGCAATTGTCGTGGCTCTGTTTGAAGACCTGAGACATTTGCAATGCGGTCCGACCATCAAGACATGCCTCACAGTCCAGCAAGTCCACAGTACATGCCTTTGTGGGAGCTCAGACCTTCACCTCTGGCAAACATTACTGGGAGGTAGATGTGGGAAACTCATAACTGGATTATAGGACTTTGCAAAGGAAACCTGGATAAATCGCAATGATATGCTGCTCAACTCTGAGGGTATCTTTTCTACTTCTGTGCATCCAGTGGACGACATCTGCCACCTCTTCTCTGCCTCCCCACCATGCGCCACTATATCCAAAGACCCCAGGGCTGGATAGGGGTGTTTCTAGATTATGAATGTGGTATAGTAAGCTTTGTTAATGTTTGCCCAAAAGCTCCCTCATTGTAATTTCCTCATGCTCCTTTTCTTGCCCTCTCAGACCCTTCATTTGCCATGGACCCAAATGATCAGGAGCAGCTCACAAACCTGACCAAGGTCTTGGGAATTTTAATAGTTGGGGAGGGTCCTATCCTGGTGACTTCTTGAATGGGAAAATCATTTTATACCTCATGGACTTGAACTTCACCTTTTCAGGAGATATATTTATATTGTTTTTTTTTTTTTTTAAAGTGGTGACAATGTGAAGGATGCACATTTGTCTTTTCTATCTTATTTAAATAAAAGTAATCTATATTGTGTGGGATATGTGCTCTTTTCATTTGCTATCTGAGCTTCCTAGGGTGAAAGAAGTGCATGGGTGTGGAAGCTAGCTAAATGGATGAATGCAAAGCACAGAGAATTCTCCTTCCAGACAGTTCTCATCAAAAACCCAGTGTCACTATGGAATAATCTTCTTCCTCCATTTATCTGGCTAAGTCCTCCTCAACAGCTCTCCTCTACTGGATTAGATTAGGTCGCATTGCAACAGAGCCTCAGAACAGCTTATTCTCTTCCTTTGTAAAACTCACAACAGAATTCAGCTCTTTTCTAGTTTTCAAATCACAAGATGGATGTGAGAAATGTCGGCCTTCATCGTAGCACACTCCTAGAATGAGTCCCATGACGGCCTGGGGACCGAGGAGATACAGCAAAATAGTTGGATAAATAAATAAAGGAATGCATAAAAAATATTAAAAGCAAAGACTCCCTTCCCAGAACCAAAAGTTATGATGATGCAGACACAGTAGGATAGGAAGTGCTGGGAAATATTATTGAGTGAAATGAATTATGTTAATGTTCAGATTCACTGGAGTCAGAAATTCCTTTTAACTGAAAAATATACATAGTCATAATTGGCTCATTGGTGTTGCTGTAAGTATTCTCATTAATGAGCACAGTAGTCCTGTCAAATTTTACCAGAGTGATGAAGTGGTTACAGATGATAAGATCTTGGTGCTTGGATACTGAAATATTTTTAAGGAAATTACATAAATAGTAAAAAAAAATACACACGTGACAGTGTCTTTCTCCTCTTGACTTATTTCACTTAGCATAATCTCCTCCAGTCCCATTCATGTTGCTGCAAATGATGGGTAATTGTTCTAACTTTCTGATGGCTGAGTAATATTCCATTGTGTGTATATGGACCACATCTTCTTTATCCATTCGTCTGTTGAAAGGCATCTCGGGCTCCTTCACACAGTTTATGCTGCTATAGTGTAGGTGCATATGGCCCTTCTCTTCACTTACATCTGGAATAGCAGGAGATCGGTAGGAAGGAAGGGAGGAATGAAGGGGAGTAATAGAAGGGAGGGAATGAACCACAAGAGACTATGGACTCTGGGAAACAAACTGGGGTTTCAGGGGATGGGGTGGGGATTGGGATAAGCTGGTGATGGGGTATTAAGGAGGGCACATGTGCGTGGAGCACTGGATGTTATATGCAAAAAATGAATCATGGAACACTACATCAAAAACTAATGATGTACTGTATGGTGACTAACATAACATAACGAAAATTTTTTAAAATACACACACACACACACACACACACACACACATTTTGGAGGATGTGTAAACCTCAGTTCTCAACACACAAAATATCGAATAGCCAACATTCAAATTTCACTTCAAAAAATGCTCAGACTTAGATCTCAAGTTCACAAAGTAATCAGACATTAAAGTCATTCTCTCAGGATATGAGGTACAAAATGACAACTAGTGCTAGCACTGCAATATGATATACAGAAAGATAGTTGAAGAATAAATCAAAGGTTCTGCATCACCAAAGGAAAATGTTTTCTTTTCCTTTGTGTAAAGAAAAATCAATCTGTCTCTCACCCTCTCTTTCTCCTTCCATCCCCTTCCTCTTCTGCTCTCTTTCTCTTCTAAAAGAATCTTGAGTAGTGAATATTCTCTGGTGAATTCACTTCTCTGTGAAAATGTAGTAGCAAAGAAACTACACCTAGATTTTTTCAGAGTGTTGCTAGGGATTCTTATTTATTTATGATATGTTAGTCACCATTACAATACATCATTAGTTTTTGATGTGAATTTGCTTCCATGATTCATTGTTTGCATATAGCACAGTGTTCCGTGCAATACATGCTCTCCCTTAAAATAATGCTAAGTGAAATAAGTCAAGCAGAGAAAGACAACTATCATAAAGCCATGATTCACTCATTTATGGAACATAAGTAGAAGATAGGTAGGAGAAGAAAGGGGATGGGGAGGTAATCAGGAAAAAGGGAATGAAGCATGAGAGACTATGGACTCTGAAGCAAACTGAGGAGGCTTCAGAGGAGAGGGGGTGGGGAATGGGATAGGCTGGTGATGGGTAGTAAGGAGGGCATGTATTGCATGGTGCACTGGGTGTTACACTTAACTAATGAATCATGGAACTTTACATCAAAAATCAGGTCTGCCTTGTATGGTGATAACATAATATAATAAAAACAATATTATTAAAAATATATATGTATAAATATCAAAAATACTTGCCCCTTTAACACCCATCTGAGCTAACCCATCCCCCTTCCCTTTTAAAGCCCTCAGTTTGCCTAGAGTCTTTGGGGGTTCTTTTGTTTTTGTTTTGTTTTGTTTTGAAGTACAGTATGGTCCTGGAAAGGACAAGAGGATACTATTTTATTTATTTATTTATTTATTTATTTATTTATTATTTATTATAATAATAATATTTTTATTATATTATGTTAGCCACCATACAATGCAGCATTAGTTACGATATAGTGTTCCGCTTGATTCATTGTTTACATATAACACCCAGTGTTCTATGCAATGGTGCCCTCCTTAATACCCATCACTGGGCTAACCTATCCCCCACCGCCCTCCCTCTAAAACCCTCAGTTTTCCTAGGAAGGGATTCTTTGGTACAATCTGATGATCTCCTCATCTCTTTGGACCAGAACTGCTGCATACTTAACAAGTTTTTGTGTTGACTCCTGGCACTGGCCAAAATGGAATAAATCCTCACAGTCTATCCCCACAGATGACAGCTAGAAACTCTGAACGGACCACGAGAAAGTAAAGACTCTCTATATGAGGACTCTGAGAAGTTGAAAATAGATTGTGAAATGAGGAGACAGATTAACACTTGCGTATTTACCCATATTGGGACTGATTTTTGTGGGATTCTTGTTCTTCTTCTCTTTCCTGGCATTGACTGGATGGAAGGAAGAACATTTCTCTGAACTGCACAGCAGGTATATCGGCAAAAGCCAACACAAACACCCACTTTCTAGCCAAGGACCAGGAAGAGGCCTCTGTAAACATAAAGTGTGGGAGAAAATCCTTTTTTCGTTTTCCTTTTCTTCAACCAGAGGTGCCCTGAGGTCAGCCCCAGTCACAAAGCTGCAAAAAGAGGTGCCAACAGGAAAGGAGCAGACATGGCAGCAGGGGACATGGGCACCTTTGCCCCCAAGAAGAGTCCTTTCTTTTTGGCCAGCGGAACTAGGAAAGGGGCCCTGTTGTCCCCATGTGGGGGTGAAATCTCCTTTACTGTTCAATGTTGTTACTTTGACATGAAAACATGCATGGGGCCGGGTCAGGAGAGGGGATGACGAGCTGTGCCAGTGTGGGTGCTGCCATGGGAAGGGAAAGACAGGTGGGGACAGTGCAGCAATGGGAAGTCTACCCAGGCCACCATGGGGGCAATAATCATCGATGGACTGCCATGATGATCAGGATTCAGAGCTGGATTAGTGCCCAATTACATCACCTCATTCATCCAGTTCAGTGTTCTGGGCAGTAGCGTTCAGCCTTGGCAGTAGGGTTAACTCTGGGTGAGTCTCTGGCTTTTCAAGGCTTTCTTGCACCCAAGCTGTATAGGAAGGAACCAGAAACTTCTAATGGGGGCTGGTTTCCTACAACCGGGGCAGTGCCCTCCTGTACTCTACCGGTATTCCCTGTCAATTGGATTGTCCACTCAGCATGGTGGGAACTATCGCTAGCCTGTGTGCCCTGCAGGTATTACTCCATCTTCTCCTTGGGGGAGGTTCTTTCCCTGACCTGCAAGCATTCACTGATCTGCACCCACCTGGAGCTCAGCTGTGGGCCCTCTGTAGCTCTCTAGGTATTGCCTCTGTGCAGCTCTCCCTTCAGCAGTACCCAGTCCTGGGAACTCCAGCCACCTTGACTTTCCCAACCTTCCAACCCTGTCTCCTCAGCTCAGGGAGACCAGTGGGCTGTCTGGGAAACTCCTCTTTGTGCTATCTGGAAATCTCCAGGGGTGAAATGGGACCATCTTTGGAGTCCCCTACTTTGTTCTCTCTCTCTCTCTCTCTCTCTCTCTCAGTTTCCTCTGCTACTTATCATCAAATGTCTGAAAACCGTTGTTTATACCACATTTATGGGCTTTTCTTATTGCCCAGAAATGGAGGAAGAACAAATCCCATCCCTGCTACTCCATCTTTGCTTAAAAAACCCAAGTCGAGGGGAATTTATTAAACTAAAGATTCACTTTCTTCAATAGATACAGGAACTAATAATTTGTTTACTTTTGACACCAGTGAGCTTCAGTAGTGTCCATCTTTCAATGAATTTACCATTTCATCTCGGCCGTCAGACTTGTTAACATTGGCCTTTGATGGATATTTACTTTACAGAATAATCTATGTAAGCTGGGTTTGGGTGGTGTTGGGTTGGAGGCTTCCACCTGCAAGGTTTCTAAGAGACAAGACTCTCGGCCTTTGTTGCACAACAAAGAATTAGGCCCGTGCTTGAGGTGGTATGGGATGGTGCCCCTCCATCACATCCCATGGCAAGAAGTTAGGAGCTGAGGACCTCTGGCAGTGGAGTGCACGTCTCACTCTTTGTGTGTCCACTATTTTAGGAAGTGGTCAACCAGGACTGCCAGGCATTGTCTAATGCCTTTGGATGATAGAAACCTTCCTGATTCTTCAGGCCTACCCATCCTTGGTGATGCCTAAGTCCTCCCTCTGCAGGAAGAGGCAATATGCCCTTCCCAATATCACCAGCCTCTCTCCACCATGCCCCAAATGCCAGAAGCCAGATGCTAGGCATTGTCACTTTGAAAATAAATACAATGGCCTTCAAAACTCTCAGTGTCAGCCACCTTACCTCTCTGCTACTTAGTACACTAGGCATTCCTTTCTTCACTGCGATGGGCAGGGACCCATTCCATGGCCCCCAATCAGCACTGTGCTGGGCTACTCCTCTGGATGTCTAGGGTTTCAGGGTGAGGGTGTTTCTGGTCCCAAGGGAGTCAGGCTGCTAAGAAAACTGAGACTAGAATGGAAGTGTTTTTAAAAGGCAATCAAGTAAATACCTAGTAGTGCAATTGCTGGATCGTAAGTAGTTCTGTTGTTAACATTTTGAGGAATCTGTACTGTTCTCCAGAGTGGCTGTACCAGTTTGCATTCCCACCAACAGTGTAAGTGTGTTCCCCTTTCTCTGCATCCTCGCCACCACCTGTTGTTTCTTGTGTTGTTAATTTTCAACCATCCAGACAGGTGCGAGAGATGGTATTTCATCATGGTTTGATTTGTATTTCCTGAGAATGAGTGATGTTGAGCATCTTTTCACGTGTCCATTAGCCATCTAGATATCTTTTTGGAAAGTGTCTATTCACATCCTTTCCCATTTCTTAACTGGGTTATTTGGTTTTTGGATGTTGAGAGTTTGGTAGGTTCTTTGTTGATTTTTGATACTATTCTTTATCAGATACGTCATTTTGCAAATATCTTTACTCCCACATTCCATAGGTTTTCTTTTAGTTTTTGTTGGTGGTTTTCCTTCACTGTTCAGAAGCTTTTATCTTGATGAAGTCCCAACAGTTCATTTTTGCTTCTGTTTCCCTTGCCTCTGGAGATGTGTCTAGTAAGTTGCTCTGGCCAAGGTCAAAGAAGGTTGCTACCTGTGTGTTCTCCTCTAGGATTTTATGGTTTTGCTGTCTCACATTAGGGTCTTTCATCCATTTTGAATTTATTATTTTTGTGTGTATAGTGTAAGAAGAAATGGTCCAGTTTCATTCTTCACCATGTTGCTGTCAGTTCCCAACACCAAATTTGTTGGAAAAAACTGTCTTTTTCCCGTGGATATTCTTTCCTGCTTTGTCAAAAATTCAGTTGACCATAAAGTTGTGTGGGTCCATTTCTGGGTTCTCTATTCTGTTCCATTGATCCTATGTGTCTGTTTTGTGCCAGTACCATACTGTCTTGAGGACTACAGCTTTGTAATACAGCTTTGAAATCCAGAATCATGATTCCTCCAGTTTTGTTTTCTTTTCAGAATTGCTTTGGCTGTTGGGGGCCTTTTGTGGTTCTGTTTACAAATTTTAGGATTGTTTGTTCTAGCTCTGTGAAAAATACTGGTGGTATTTTGATGGGGATTGCATAAATAATGTGGGTACTTTGGGTAGTATAAACATTTTTTTAAAGATTTTCATTATTTGAGAGAGAGATTGTGTGTGTGAGCTAGAAGGAGCAGGGGAGAGAGGAAGAAGCAGACTCCCTGCTGAGCAGGGAGCCCAACATGGGCTTCCATCCTGGGACTCTGGGATCATGGGCCTGGGCAGACAGATGCTCCAACCGACTGAGCCACCCAGGGACCCGGGTAGTATAAACATTTTGACAATGTTTACTCTTCCAATCCATGAACATGGAATGCTTTTCCATTTCTTCGTAATCTCCTTCAATTTCTTTCATAAATGTCTATAGTTTTCAGAGTATAGATCTTTTACTTCTTTAGATTCATTCCTAGGTATCATCATTTTGGTGCAATTGCAAATGGGATCAATTCCTTGATTTCTTTTCTGCTGCTTCATTATTGGTGTACAGAAATGCAACCAATTTCTGCACATTGATTTTATATCTGTGACTTCGCTGAATTCATGTTTGAGTTCTAGAAGTTTCTTTGAGTGGAGTCTTTGGGTTTCCTACTTAGAGTATCATGTTGTCTGCAAATAGTGAAAGTTTGACTTTTTCCTTGCCGCATTAGTAGCATTTATTTCTTTTTGTTATCTGATTTGGTGAGGCTAAGACCACTCCAATGCCATATTAAATCATAATAGTGAGTGGACATCTTTTCTGTATCTTATTCACAGTGTAATGAAATATCCTACTGTTTTTTTGATGATATGTTAGCTGTGGTTTCATATATGACCTTTATGATGTCATATCCCTACTTTGTTGAGGGTTTCTATCATGAAAAGGATGCTGTATTTTGTCAGATGCTTTTCTGCATCTATTGACAGGATCATATGGTTCTTATACTTTCTTTTATTAATATGGAGATATCACATTGATTTGTGAATATTGAATCACCCCTGTATCCGGGGAATAAGCCCCCTTGATCATATTGAGTAATTATTTTAATGTACTGTTGAATTCAATTTGCTAGTACTTTAGCCAAATTTTTGCATCCATGTTCATCATGAATATTGGCCTGTAATTCTCCTTTTTAATTTATTTAAGATTTTTTTTTATTTATTTATTTATTTATTTATTTATTTATTTATTTGTTATTTGAGACAGAGAGAGAGAGGGTGAGAGAAAGAGAGCATGAGCTGGGGGAGGAGCAGAGGAGAGGGAGAAGCCAACTCCTCGCTGATGAAGGAAGCCCGACTTGGAGCTCAATCGCAGGACCCTTGGGATGCACTTGACCCCTGCAGATGCTTAACTAGCTGGAGCCACAGGCGCCCCTGTAATTCTCCTTTCTGTGGTCATTGTCTGGTTTTGGAATCAAGGTAATGCTGGCCTCATAGGAGTTTGGGCGTTTTCTTTCCATTTTCTATTTTTTTGGAACAATTTGAGAAGAATATGTATTAACTCTTCTTTAAATGTCTGGTAGTATTCCTGGAAAGCCATCTGGCTCTGGACTTTTGTTTGTTGGGAGATTTTTTTTTATTACTGATTCGATTTCTTTGCTGGTTATGGATCTGTTCAAATTTTCCTATGTCTTCCTGATTCAGTTTTTGTAGTTGGTATATTTCTAGGAATTTGTCCATTTCTTCCAGATCACCCAGTTTGTTGGCATATAATTTTCCCTATATTCTCTTATAGAGATTATTTGTAATTCTGTGGTATTGATTGTGAACTCTCCTCTTTCATTCTCTATTTATTTGGGTCCTTTCTCTTTTCTTTTTGATAAGTCTGGATAAGGAAGCATCAATCTTGATGATTCAAAGGGCCAAGCTCTTAGTTTCATTGATCTGTTCTGTTGTTTTGATGGCTTTCTATATCATTTAGCGCTTCTGCTCTAATCTTTATTATTTCCTTCTCCTGCTGGCTTTAGGCTTTATTTGCACCAATTCCTTTCTTGGATTCCTTTAAGTGTGAAGTTAGATTGCATATTTGAGACTTTTCTTGCTTCTTGAGAGGTAGCCCTGTAGTGCAACCTATCACTTCCCTATTAGGACTGCCTTTGCTACATCCCAAAGGTTTGGACTGCCATGTTTTCATTTTCATTTACTTCCATGTACTTTTTAAATTCTTCTTCGCTTCTGGTTAACCCATTCATTCTTTGATAGGATGTTTCTTTAACCTCCATGAGTTTTGTGGTCTTTATCAATTTTTTTCTTGTGGTTGACTTTCTTGTGGTTTTTTTTCTTGTGGTTTCATAGCATTTGGACTAAAAATTATGCATGGTGTGATCTTGAGCTTTTCATACTTGTTGAAGGCTGATTTGTGAGCCAGTATGTCATCTATCCTGGAAAATATTCCATGTACTTGAAAAGAATGTGTATTCTGCTGCTTTAGGGTGAAATGTTCTGAACATATCTGTTTAGTACATCTGGTCCACTGTGTCATTCAAAGCCATTGTTTCCTTGTTGATTTTCTGCTTAGATGATCTGCTGTAAGTGGGAGTGTTAATGTCCCTACTATTATTGTATTATTGTCAATGAGTTTGTTTATATTTGTTATTAATTAATAACATATTCATATGTTTATTGTGCTCCCAAGTTGGGGGCATACATACTTACAATTGTTAGATCTTGATGGATAGACCCCTTAATTATGCCACAGTGCCCCTGCATTTCTTGTTACAGTCTTTGTTTCAAAATCTGGTTTGTCTGATATAAGTATCCTACTCTAGTTTCTTTTTGATATCTACTAGCATGATAGATGGTTCTGCTCCATCCCCTCACTTTCAATCTACAGGTATCTTCAGGTCTAAATGAGTCTCTTATGGCAACATATAGGTCTTGTTTTATTCATTCCGATACCCTACATCTTTTTTGATTGGAGTATTTAGTCCATTTATATTCAGTGATTATTGAAAGATATGAATTTAGTGCCACTGTGTTATCAATACAGTGAAGTTGGTGTTTCTGGTAGTGATTTCTCTGTTCCTTTCTAGTCTTTGCTGCTTGATCTTTTTTGGACTCAGAGAGGTCGCATCCTTCTTGCAGGGCTGGTTTAAGCTGGTCATGAGCACCTTTATTTTGTTTTTCTGTGAGTCTCTTTCTCTCTTTTTCTATTCTGAATGACAGCCTTGCTGGATAAAGTATCCTTTGCTGCATATTTTTCCCATTCAGCACATTGAATATATCCTGCCATTCTCTTCTGGCCTGCCAGATTTCTGTGGAGCATATCTGTGGCAAATCTGATCTGTCTTTTCATGTAGGATAAGGACCTTTTTTTTTCCCCTTGCCACTTTCAGGATTCTTTCCTTGTCTGTATCTTGTGAATTTGACTATATGTATTATGTCTTGGCAATGGCTGGCTTTGATTTACAGCAATTTAATAAGGAGTTCTCTGTGCTTTTTGGATTCCAATGTCTCTGTCCTTCCCCAGATTTGGAAGTTTTCTCCCATAATTTGTTCAAATAAACCTTCCCTACCCCCTTTTCTCTCTCTTCATCTTCTGGACTCCTATGATATGAATGTTATTATGTTTTAAGTTGCTGAGTTCCCTAAGTCTCTGTGTGATCCAGCCACCTTTCTTTCCCTCTTCTTTTCAGCTTCATTTGTTTTTTCCATAATTTTATTTTCTATGTCACTGATTTACTCCTTTGCTTCATCTATCCTCATTGTTTAGCTGGCATCCCGAATTGGGTTTTTGCATCTCAGTTATAGCATTTTTAATTTCAGCCTGACTGAATTTTAGTTTCTTTATTTCTGCAGTAAGGGATTCTCTAGTGTCTTCTATCTTTTCAAAGCCCAGATAGGATCTTATAATTGACAAAATCTGAATTACAGATATCTTACTTATGTCTCTATTGAATAGAGTCCTTGACCATTATTTCTACTTCTTCTTTTTTTGTGGGGCAAATTCCCATCTTGTTATATTGTCCAGAAAAAAAAACAAACCTAGATCCCTGGGTGTGTTTTGGTCTGCTTGTTAAGCTAGAATCCAAAAATAAAAGTTAATACATATATAAAAATATTATTTTATATTGTATTATACAATATATATAAAAATAAATTAAAAGATAAAAAAATGAAAGCTTGGTCACTGTTTCCTAGAGCTGAAGCTTTGGAGCACTCTCTATGGAATCAAGTGCACTTGTATGTTGAGCAGTTGTCTGGTCTCCTGGGGAAAGGTAGCACTTTGTGCTGATTCTCAGGCCAACTTCCACGGTCTGCAGTGCCCTCCGGACCCAGGGGCAGAGGTTGGTGTAGCAGCTCCTGGTCTCCGCCTGGTGACGATGTTCAGCTCACTGAGGTTGAGTCAGACCCGGTGGGCCGGCTGGCAAAAATGGCTTGGTCCACTCTGCTCTTTCCTATGGTTTTCCTGCCACTCTACAGAAAGCCCTCACAGTTGAGCAATCACCCTCCTGTGTCCCCAGCTTCTGTCAGATCCCACGCCTTCACACTGTGCGTACATGCTGTCTGCTTGCCAGGCCACGTACAGCACTCCTGTGTTTTGTTTTTGTTTTTTATTGTTATTATATTATGTTAGTCACCATACAGTACATCCCTAGTTTTGATGTAACGTTCCATGATTCATTACTTGCGTATAACACGCAGTGCCAGCTAGCCGCGTGCCCTCCTTACTACCCATCACCAGCCCTATCCCATTCCCCCCACCCCTCCCTCTGAAGCCCTCAGTTTGTTTCCCAGAGTCCATAGTCTCTCATGGTTCATTCTACCCCTTCTGTTTACTCCTCCTTTCTTCTTCCCTTCTTCTCCTACTGATCTTCCTACTTCTTGTGTTCCATAAATGAGCACTTCTGTGTTTTTATCTCAGGTATGGCTGTGTTTAAAAACTCTAAGCTTTGGGAACCTGGTGGCACAACCCCATGATGATCCTCTGGGAGAGATTAAGCACCGTGGCGAAGTGATGGCTTCACTCAGAAAACAGTCACGAGGTGTGTGGTTCAGAGTTTATAATAATCATAGCACAAAGCCAGCGCTAATGTTTACCTTTTCTTCTTTGTTCCTAGCAGGTCTGTGAGGCTGCTCAATGGTACCCACTGGGTCTTTGCTTTGAGGCTGCTTGACTCTACCAATACACTCCAGCAGGAGTGCTGCCTGCCATAGCCGGGAGATCTCTTTTTTGTGCCTTTGGGACTGCCACTCACTTTCCTTGCTAGAGCTGCTCAGCTTTATGTGCGACTTATGGCAATAGCACTGACCTCGGAAGGCTTCCAAACTCTGTGCTCACTATTTATTTTAAGAATTGTGATATTTAAACCCTCTCCTTTTTCCCCCAGTAAGTGGTTTGAGGAAAAGTATTGCACCTAGGCAATCCCCTGCACATGTTTTTCACTCTTTTTCGCCCTCTCTCTCTCCCCTCTCCGAGGAATTGGGCCTCTCTCTCCCCTTGCAATGCCGGTGGCTCTTTTCTCCCCCAAATCAACTCTCCCCGGTTCTATCTTCCACAGGGTGGTCATGGTTTCTGCTTGTAGAAATGCAGCTTTGCTCTCTCAGTCCTGTGATCAATTTATTGGGTGTTTAGAATGATTTGATAATTACCTAGCTGTATTCAAGGGAGGAGGCAAGCTTAGGGTCACCTATTCCTCTACCATCTTAAGCTCCTATCCCAAACACTTCTATCTTAATGACAGAAGGTGCTAGTTGACTCCATTTTGCTTTCTACACTGTAGTTTCACAAAGGGGGTATATGGCACTTCCCCAGGATGCTTCCACACATTTATTTGCAAACACTTCTATCTTAATGAAAGAAGAAACTGATTTGAAAGATGCTTTCAACACAGTCTTAAGTACACAGAGTTAAGTATATGGCAAATTAAATTCATTTCTTAACTCTTTCATATTATCCTTATCTGGAGAATATAAATTATTTGTCTTTCTATTCTGCTTATAATTATTGTAGAGGACTGAAAGACTAAATTGATTTAGCTCCACCATTCACTGCCTACACACTTGGCATGCTTTCTACAAATGCTAGTTGTTTTTATGACATATTCTCCTAGTATTTTCATGAATTATTGTTAAATATTAAAATTTAATGTCAATTCTTTTTTTTTTTAAAGGGTATGTCATAAAGTAATTCATGCTCAAAAACACATTTGTATGATACTGATCTTCACAGTGGAAGAATGAAACACCAAGTATAAACTTCACTTCAACTTTGCTGTTTTATTTATATTTTCTGCCATAGTGAAGAGTTTTTGCTACTCTACACTTATTGTTTGTATTTACGTTCATCTCAATTTTTATTCTAATATTTATGATAAACTAAAATAGAAATATAAGGGTTAAGTCTGTGATGTCATTAGAAACGTAGTACGCAGATATATGTTCCTTATTGCTTCTGTTAAGCAATCCATCATACAACTCGTCTGCCATTAAACTCTAGGTGTTGGCTCCAGACGTTCTCAGACTTTTGTAGAGTATCCTCCTCACTAAAAGGGAGACATTACCCAGGCTTCTACAAAATCCCTGAGCCACATTTGAAACTCTGTTTGTATTTGTGCTTTGTGTTCAGACCTTCCAGTAAGTGAAATAAATACAAGAATATTTAACACATTAATATATGAGTTGATAAAAAGAAATGTAGTATAAGTATGCTTTGCTGTTATAATATTTTCGTAGCCATCTCTTTGGAAACTTTTAAAGTCCAGATTCTTTAGAACAAAATTTAGTATAATTTGTATGTGAGTATTCATTATTTTCTATAACAAACTTTCCACTGTCCAGTGCAGGTGCACTTGGTGGCTACTCTGACCACAGGTACCTTCATTAAAATTACTGAAAGGATTCCCAGATGTAGAATTATTATCTATATTATTGATGTCATTCTGTTTGAGATATAAGTATCTCTTTTTATTGTCTCTGTTCAATTTCCTGAGAGCCTATAAATTTTTAGAGAATCTAAATGCGCATCTTTTTTAAAATAATACTCCATTTAATTTTGGTTGCATTTGGTATGCTTTTGTAGTGGTAGAGCATGTCCTTATTGTTATCTTGTAACATCTATGAACATAAACACTTATTGAATGTCGATTATATCTTAACACTCTGTACACCTACTTGAAATATCATCTGTACATAGGCTGGCATATCCTTCTCCTCCCTATAATAGGTAAACTAGAGGAGAAAAGGACAATATTAGCTTGTGGACTTTGAGAGCTAGCAAGGTCTTCTGAGTCCACATAATCAGAGGAGACCTCAAGTGCTTGAAACTTTAAAAACTGTTCCACGAAGATTTTAAAACTGAGCTGTGGTAAAGCATGCCTAAGCAGATGCAGAGCAGAGAGAAGAGAATTCCAAGTCTGTCAGTGAGAAGAAACCTGTGCTCTGCTTAAGTCCGGATTGCTTCAGAAACCCCACTCAGATATTCTTGCCTCCAGTTACCTTAAAAAGCAAGTGAAAACACAGACATAGAATAAAGATCATTGTTTTCTAAAGAGGTTGTTTTTATTTAAAGAAAATGAAACAAATGTGAGCACAACTACCAACCTTTTAAAAGATAATCACTGTGTTTGATAAAAGGAGGAAGGGAAAGAAAATCAAGCAGGCATTTCCCGAGATACCTTCGGATAAGGCCTTCCTGACACTTGGGGTCAGTTCTAACATATCCCTCATTAGAGGGTGTAGAGCAGAGAAAGGTTGGAAGGCAGAGAAGGAACAGGAGAGGAAACTGCAAATGGGCGCTATTGGCCACATGCACAAGGTCACTACACCACACTCATAATCCAGGAACACCTCCACATGGCCCAGAGGCCTTCACATACTGAGGCAACAGCGGGAGGTAAAGAAGACTGCATTGATTGTCTTCTTTGATACAAAAAGGAGAAAAATTCGGCTTCAAGTCAAGCACCATATCATTCCTCATTGCCCAAGAATCATCACAAAATCCAAGGACTCCAGTTCAACAGTTCCCACATCCACCTCCCAGTAAAGTTGACCACAAGCAAATGTCCAGGCTCGCAGTTGAGAAAATATTTAGATCTTGTTGTATTAGAGAGCAACATCAGGATGATCAGGACTGAACGGAAATGTCCTCAATCTTCCGACGGGAGATATGACAGGTGGTTATTTCATTTTCAAAGGGGAGGCACTGCAGGAGGAAGGAAACAATCATGTTAACATACAGTGTTTGAGTCTGATAGACACTATATATAATAGTGTCTGGGTTTCTAGCTTATCCCTGGAAATGAGGGCCAGGGCAATGAGATAGCTCTAGAAATCCACTGTAGTAAGGTCTACTGGACTGTTCTTCCTAATGGGCAAATCTTTAACCATACAAAAATAGAAAAATTTATGAATTTTGTTTTTTTTTTTTTAAAGATTTTATTTATTTATTTGACAGAAATAGAGACAGCCAGCAAGGGGAGGGACACAAGCAGGGGGATGGGAGAGGAAGAAGCAGGCTCATAGCGGAAAAGACCTGATGTGGGGACTCGATCCCATAATGCCGGGATCACGCCCTGAGCGAAAGGCTAGATGCTTAACCGCTGTTGCCACCCAGGCGCCCCATGAATTTTCTTAATATATATAGAAGAAGAGGATATCGCTAAACTCTGTTTTTTTTCCTCTGAAACATTTGGGGAAGTGCGAGGTCATTAGCAAGTTCACAGTAAAGTAATAGCTCATGCTATCTCAGAAAATAATAATACCTCCTAATAATAATAATTCCTAAAGGTGATCATTTTGCCTCATATTTAAATTTACCACAAATATGCCAGGTAAAATAAACTGAAGAAAAATTCACATTTTTTAGAAGTAGAAAGTTTGGAGCACCTGGATGGCTCAGTTGGTTAAGTGACCTACTCTTGATTTCAGCTCAGGTCACATGCACTACGTAGTGGGAGCCCCAAACCTAGATTATCCTCCCCCATGCCTCTTCTCTCCCTCTACTCCTTTATGCTTCGTGGAAATACCTATTTCACTGCCACAGAACCCTCTCATTGGTTTCAGGCCATATCCTTAATGTGTTCTTACATTTCTAAGAATTAAAATCAGAATGGCATTTGTCTTCATGCAGAGTCATGCACAGAATCCTGGGCAACTGACAAGGCGCTCCACAGACCCTGTCCAACAAGCCTACCTGACACAAAAACAACAAACCCTTTTCTATCTTTGGAGGCGTAGAAAAATAGATGTTATGAAATAGCGTTTTTATTATCATGTAACAAATTATACTCCTTTCAACATCAACAGTCTGAAACTGATAAGCAATTCTCAAACCTTTAGTATAGAGGCAAACTTATCTTTTTAATGTGTCTTAAAATGCTATAAAGAGATAACACAGAGAAAGTTTTAGTATACACCACAAGATTACCATGTAAAACTTCGATACTTATCCTAAGGTGGGTAAACCCCAATTCCAACGAGATTGTATCATGTATATGATAAAGCAGAAGGAAAATTAATTGTATAGATTCCCAAATTTTCATTTCTACTGAGTCTCCATACAAATATCACTACATCTTCAACAAGTTTCTGGTGCGTAGTTGGTCAGTAATTGAATATATATTAGGAAATTTGAGAAGGAGGTATTCTCTGGAAGTTTTTTTTGCTTGCTTTTTCACAGACTTTTTTACAGATTTTAGCCTGGTCATCAGACATCACTGTACAGGTGACACCACTACCACGAGTATCAGAAAGCATCATTGCACTGAAGTCCTGAGGAGGGCAAAGAGAATATGGACAGCAGATCCAGGCAGCACCGTGACTCCCTCGCATTCTCAGTCTTTACCAGAGCAGCTCCATGCTGCAGTTTACGGCCACAATTTTCTTGAGGTCCTCATAAATTCGTCTAAGGAGTTTTCCCGTGAGGGCATGCTGTCCTCACTTTCTCTGAGTTGTTGAAAAATCTCTTTGCTTTCTCCCTTTTCTATTCGCTCAAATAACGTCTCTTCTCTTCCTCGTAAAGCCAAGTGATACTACCTTCTGATAGCCGGATCATCTCCACTCCACAGGTCACATAACCCTGAAGGAGAGGGATTAGTTAGATCCATACAGCCAGGCTGGTTTTATCCATGTCTATATCATCATTTGTCTTCCAACATTTAGCAACTTGTATATTCCTTGAAAAACAAATTTAGGGACGTGTTTCTACCCCCACCCTTTTTTCTACTCATCTGGTAATTTTATTACACTGAGAAGCCAAAACCTTGGCTCTACAACTCCTTCCCAAATATTTTACATTTGCATAAATAAAAGGTACTTGTGTTTCAATAATTGTCTTGCATGATATGCTAAGAACCTTCATTACAAATCCATTTGAATCTAAATCTCAGAACTTTAGCTACAACGACTTTCTTAGACTTGAGAAAATGATAACATAATAAAATTCTATATGTACTTCCAATCACAAACTCTTACGAACCAGAACTTTGGTGTGAGATCATTAACTCTTATCCAAGGATTATATTCTCCTTTCTTGCACATTCTGTAGATAATTAGCTCCTCAGAGACATTGATCAGCCAGACAGCCACCTTCTAGTATTAATTCCCCCTTCTTGATCTCTTTTCACTTATCCTTACCTACTTTCCCCCAACTGGTAAACATCGTTTATTCACTCACATGGTTTTTGAAATTATACAGAAACCATACTCGATTGACCAGATGATCTTGATTTTGTGCTGTCTTTTACCTCCAACAAAATATATTTCTGGATCACAGGTAAGCATTCACTAGACTCATTTATGGAACTCTCACGGTCTTTCATGAAATCAGTGAATTCTCCTTTTCATTCTCACTTTTAACCAAAACCTTCTTTGCTGAATCCACATGGTTTTACATGCATGTCACTAAGTTCTTTATGTCATCCTCCCTTCCTTCTATAAAACCTGCATACCCTGGGCTTCAAACAAATCACTGTCTCTTGGTTTCTCTCTAACAATTTACTTTTTCCAGCTCCTCTCCACTTTTGGACTTACCAATATAGGCATTCTCAAGTTATCTTTCTATGTGAAAACTTTATTCTTTTCTTTCTAAAAACTCCTGTGTGGGAATCCTCGAACTCCAATGCCTAGAATACCCTAACAATTGGAAATGACCCTCTTGAGGCACATGCTCACAGGCTCCAACCTCATACATCCAACTGCCTACTGCATATTTTATTTAGGATATTTCACAGGAACTGGAAGAGTCACATTTTCTCAAACTAACATTATCTAGCAAACCATCCATCGTCCCTCCATTTCCTAACGCTTATGGTGATGTTCCAATGTGAATCAAAACCTGTCTCACCTTTAACATTCTACCTCAAACAAATCATATTTTCTGACATTTCTCTACCCTAAGGACTATCCTGAATCCTTCCACTTCCCATGATGTGTGGTCAGTTATTCTGATCAGTTATTCCATCTCAATTCTCTCCCTATCTTGCTTCCTTGACTTTCATTTTGGAGTCTTCCAATCAGTATTCTCCTCAGCTGCAATCCTGAATGAATTTGCCAAAGAATTGTGATAATATCTCTTCCTTGCTTAAACTACTTCAAAAGCTTTTTAATTTTATTCAATATGGTTCAACTTCTTATCATATCTTAGATAAACCTTCAAAAATTGCAGCTACTTATCTGTGTGCTGTTGGGCCCCACTTGGATCATTCTCCTCTACACCAGTCTTACTTACATTTCAGTACTTATTTATTTATTTATTTATCTATTTATTTATTTATTTATTTTTACATTAATTAGATTTTCATTTTTTCTTAATGTGGAATATTTAAAGTAGTTTCAACTAATATTTGTTTATGCTGTGAGAATAATGATCTCTGCTTGAAGAGTCAAAACAAATTGACCTCAGATAAAGGGTTGGTCAGTAAGAAAAAACGTTTTATATAGATAGAATTTCTCACTCTTTTTTTTTGTAATGCAAATATTTTTATTTTTATTTTTGAATTTTTTTTAAAATATTTTTATTATATTATGTTAGTCACCATACAGTACATCTCTGGTTTTTATGTAAAAGTTCGATGATTCATTAGTGCATATAACACCCAGTGCACCATGCAATACGTGCCCTCCCCACCACCCCGTCACCAGCCTATCCCATTCCCCCACCTCCTCCCCTCTGAAGCCCTCAGTTTGTTTCTCAGGGTCCATAGTCTCTCATGCTTCATTCCCCATTCTGATTACCCCCTTTCTTTATCCCTTTCTTCCTTCGATCTTCCTAGTTCTTATGTTCCATAGATAGAGAAACCGTATGATAATTGTCTTTCTCTGCTTGACTTATTTCCCTTAGCATTATCTCCTCCAGTGCCGTCCATGTTGCAGCAAATGTTGAGAAATCGTTCTTTTTTGATAGCTGAGTAATATTGCATTGTATATATGGACCACAACTTCTTAATCCAGTCGTCTAATGAAAGGCATCTCAGCTCCTTCCGAGCTTTTAGTTCATCTTTTATTTTTAAATTTTTTATTATGTTGTGTTAGTCACCATACAGTACATCATTTAGTTTTTGATGTAGTTTTCCATGATTCCTTGATTGAGTATGAACACCCATTAGTCCATGCAATATGTGCCCTCCTTAATACCCATCACTGGCCTACCCCAATCCCTCACGCTTCCTCCCCTCTGAAGCCCCAGTTTGTTTCCCAGTGTCCATAGTTTCTCGGTGGTTCATTCCCCTTATGTTTACCCTACCCTTCATTCTTCCTTTCGCTTCTCCACCGATCTCCCTGCTATTCCCTTATGTTCCACAAATGAGTGAAACCATATAGATTGACTTTCTCTGCCTTACTTATTTCACTTAGCATAATCTTCTCCAGCCCGTCCATGTTGCTGCAAATGTTGGGTAAGTTCTTTCTGATGGTTGAGTAATATTCCATTGTATATACTGGACCACATCTTCTTAATCCAGTCATCTGTTGAAAGGCCTCTCACCTCCTTCCACAATTTAGCTGTTGTGCACAATGCTGCTGTGAACACTTGGGATGCATATGGCCCTTCTCTTACTTTCATGCCCTGCTATCTTTGGGTAAATGCAACGTCCAATGCATTTCCTGGAGTCATAAGGTAGCTCTATTTTTAACTTTTTGAGGGACCTCACACTGTTTTCCAAAGGCTGTACCAAATTGAATTCCCACCAACAGTGTAAGAGGTTCCCCTTTCTCCATATCCTCTCCAACGTTTGTTGTTTCTTGCCTTGCCAATTTTTGCGTCTAACTGGCATAGGGTGGTATCTCAAAGGCGGTTTTTTTCAAGGGAGGTTTTGATTTGAATTTCCCTGATGCCTAATGATTTTTGAACACTTTTTCGTAAATTGTAACTGTTGCCATTTTGTATGACTTCATTGGAAAAGTATCTGTTCACATCTGCCCATTTTTGATTTGATTAATTTTTCACCGTGTATTGAGTTTGTGAAAGTTCTTTATAGATCCTGGATCCCATAGTCTTTTTATCTGTAGTGTCATTTGCAAATACCTTCTGCCATTCTGTGGGTTGCCTCTTAGATTTTTTTACTGGTTCCTTGGCTGTGCAGAAGCTTTTTATCTTGATGCAGTGCCACAAGTTCATTTTGTTTCTCCTGCCTTTGAGACATGTCATGAAAGAAGTTCCTGTGGCCAATGTCAAAGGGTTCAGCCTATGTTTCCTCTATGATTTTGATGCATTCCTGTCTCACATCGAGGTCTTTCATCCATTTGGAGTTTATCTTTGTGTATGGTGTGAGGGAATGGTCAGGTTTCATTCTTTTGCATATAGCTGTCCAATGTTCCCAGCACCATTTATTGAAGAGACTGTCTTTTTTTTTACACTGGATGTTTTTTCCTGCTTTGTCCCAAGGTGAGTTGCCCACAGAGCCGAGGGTCCATTTCTGGGTCTCTGTTCTGTTCCATGGAGTCTCTATGTGTCTGTTTTTTAGGCTGCCATACCATGTCTGTCTTTTGTGATCATAGCCTTGTAGTATAGTTTGCAATCAGGCAACATGATGCCCCCAGCTTTGTTTTCCTTTTCCAACATTTTGCCTTGGTGATTAAGGGGCCTTTTCCTGGTTCCTACACAAGAGTTAAAGAGCTGTTTGTTCCAGGTCTTTGAAAAATTTCATGTATTTTGATCAGGATGGCATTGAAAGTAGAGATTGCTCTGGGCAGCATAGACATTTTAACTATCTTTATCTTCCGATCCATGAGCATGGACTGTTTCTCCATCTTTTTGTGCCTTCTTCAATGTCTTTCAAGAGTCGTCTCTAGTTTCTACGAATATGGGTACTTTACACGCTCTGATTAAGTACTAGTTCCTGAGATATTGTATGATTTTGGTGCTATTGTAAATGGAATCGATTCCCTAATTTCTCTTTCCTTCAGTCTCATTGCTTGTGTATAGAAATGCAACTGATTTCTGAGCAGTGATTTTGTGTCCCGCCACATTCTGAATTGTTCTATGAGTTCCTAGGAATTTGGGGTATTTGGGTTTTCCATATAGATATCATGTCATCTGCGAAGAGAGTTTAACTTCTTCTTTGCTGATTTGGATCTTTCTATCCTTTTTGTTATGTCATATTGCTGTTGCAAGGACTTCTAGTATTATGTCGAAGAATAATGGCGAGAGTGGGCATCCTTATCGTGTTCCTGATCTTAGGGAAAGGCCAGCTTTTCCCCGATGAGAAATGATTTGCTTTGTGGAACTTTCATAAGTGGTTTTTATAGGAAAGGAGAATGTGCCCTCTGATCCTACACTTCTGAAGTGTTTTAATCAAGGGAAAAGGATGCCTTGTATTTTGTCTAATGCTTTCTCTGCCTCTATCGAGAAGGATCATGTAGGTTCTTGACTCTTTTCTTGTTGATATGATGTATCACACTGATAGATTTGCAATGTTCGAACCACACTTGCACCGGGGATGAATCCCAGCTTGGTCGTGATGCATAATCATTTTAATGTACTGGAATTTGGATCTATACCTAAGATCTCGTTGAGAATTTTGGCATCCTTATTCACCTGGAATATCAGTCTGTAATTTTCCTTTTTGTTGGGCTCTTTGCCTGGGTTGGGGATCAAGGTAATACTGGCCTCATAGAATGAGTTTGGTAGTTTTCCTTCATTTCTATTTTTTGAAACAGCTTCAGGAGAATAGGTATTTTTTCTTCTTTGAATGTTCTCTAGAATTCCTGGGGGAATCCGTCGGGCCCTGGACTCTTGTTTTTGGGGAGGTTTTTGATCACTGCTTCAATCTTTTCATGATTAATCGATCTGTTTAGATAACCAATTTCTTCAAGTTTCAGACTTTGTAGTTTATAGTTTTCCAGGAAGGCACCCATTTCTTCCAGGTTGTTTAATTTATTGGCATATAGTCGTTGATAATAGTTTTTAATAAAGCATTGTGGTCCAAGAATATGAAGGGAATAATCTCTGTCTTTGGGTATCGGTTGAGACCTGTCTTGTGACCCAGTATATGGTCTATTCTGGAGAAAGTTCCATGTGCATTGGAAAAGAATGAGTATACTGTTGTTCTGGGGTATAGTGTTCTGTATGTATCTATGAGGTCCATCTGGTCCAGGATGTCATTCAAAGCTCTTGTTTCTTTGTTGCTTTTCTGCTTAGGTGATCTGTCTATTGCTGAGAGCAGAGTTTTGAGGTCCCCTACTGTTGACTTATTATTATCTGTATGTCTCTTTATTTTGGTTAACACTTGGCTTATGTAGTTGGCTGCTCCCATATTGGGGCACAGATGTATTATAGTTTGATCCTCTTGTTGGTTGAACACCTTGAGAATGATATGGTCTTCTGTATCTCTAACTACAGTCTTTAGCCTAAAATCTAATTTGTCTTATAGGAGAATTGCTACCCCAGTTTTCCTTTGAGGTCTGTTGGCATGAAAAATGGTTCTCCATCCCTTCACTTTCAGTCTGGATGTATCTTTAGGTTCAAAATGAGTCTCTTGTAGACAGCATATGGATGGGTCATGTCTTGTTAATCCCACCTGCAACCCTGTGGCATTTTATGGGAGCATTTAGGACATACACATTGAGAGTGATTATTGAGAGATATGATTTTAATGATGTCATGTTGTCTGTGAAGTCTTTGTATAGATTGTAAATTTCTGTTCTGTGTCACTCTTGGGGTCTTTTATAGAGAACCCCCTTAATATTTCTTGTAGAGGTTGGCGTGGTGGTCACATATTCTTTCAGTTTCTGCCTGTCTTGGAGAAGGTCCTTGTCTCCTAACATCCACTCTGAGGCCAGCAGCCTTGCCGGATAAAGGATCCTTGGCTGCATGTTCTTTACTCACTTAGTGCTCTGAATATGCCTTGCCAAGTTTTCTGCTATGAGTCTCTATAGACAGGTCTGACGTTATTCTGACGTTCCTCCCTCTGTATGTGAGGATTCTCCTCCCCCTGGTTGCTTTCAAGATTGTATCCTTGGATCTAATATTTGTGAATTTCACTATTATGTGAAGTGGTGTAGGTGTGTTCTCACTGATTTTGGGAGGGGTCCTCTCTGCCTCCTGGACACGAATGCTTGTTTCCCTCGCTAGATTAGGGAAGTTTTCGGCTATAATTTGATTCAAATATCTCATCTAGACTCTCTTTCTCCCTCCACCTTGGGGGATGCTGATGATTCTGACATTGGAATGTTTCATTGAGGCCGTGATCTTCCATAATCTACATTTTTGAGATTGGATTTTTTGGACAAGTTCCCATTTTTTCCTTCTTTCTATCATCCACATCTTCCAATTCTACTAATTCTTCTGCCTCATTTAGCCCTGGCCATAGAGCATCCAGTTTAGACTGCATTTGATTCATACGCATTTTTTTAATTTCTGCCAGTTCGCTCTCATTTTTGCCCTTAGAGATTCTATATTCTCGTTAATATTTTTCATTAATATTTTTCAAGCCTACACATCATCTTGACCATTGTTACTCTGAACTCCATTTCTGACAATTTGGTTATATCCATATCCCTCAGTTCTGTGGCACAGGCCACAGTCTCTGTCTCCTTTTCTTTTCTGGGGATTCACCCTCCTGGTCATTCTGATGAGGAGAGGTTGCGAGGGATGCACAGAGCCTAATTATTGACCAGGACCCAGGCAGTGTGCACTTGTTTTATAGGGTCCTTGGGTATGTGGGCTTTTGACTTTTCAGCCTGCCTTCTGGGGAGGAGGGGACTGCCCACGCTGATACTCAGGCAACCCTGTTTGGTAGAGTTGCCCGGATCCCTGCTTGGGCGTGGGGATGGGCACAATGTGAACCGGTATTTCTGGGCTTTTGTCCTCTGGCTGCTTTCCTAGCGGTTTCTGTGACTCTTCTGAGAGTCAGAGCAGCAGTAGGCTGTATCCTAGCCTCTGTCTCAGAACAGAGGCAGTCAGCGCCTTCTCCATGACTCTCCTGGCCACTTTCTCTGCTTCTGTCGTGCTGCTAAAAACCACTACATTGTCGTTCGGGTTGTTGCGCCCCAAGCCACTCTCCGAGCCCTCGGCTCCACAGGGCTGGCCGTCTCTGTCCTTTGTGCTTCCATTACACGTTTATCAGCTCCCAGCTCCCTGTTTCAGTGTGGTTCGCCTTGCGCATCGAGCTCGGTTTTCGTCTGGTGCTGCACACTGCGTACGGGCTCCCGGTCTCAGTCCGCTTTCTCCCGGTGCCAGTCCGCAAGTCCAGCCCGCTCCCACAATGCAGGAGAGCTACTGCTTCCTACAGCCTAGAGTACCCTGCTCCCTCCCCCCTTTCTTTTATCTTCTGATATCTGTGCACAGATTCACAGCTCCCCCACTTTTGTACCTCAATACTCCCAGCCCGGAGATGTTCGTTTATGAAGAGACCTGATGTGTGCTTTACCAATCTCCGAGCTGGATTGTGATTGTCAGGATGATCTGGTGCAGAGTATCCATCTCCATTCAGGGTACCGCTGAAAAAGGTCCCTCACTCCTCCGCCGATCTTACTTTCCTCCTCTTTAGTTCATCTTAAATGCAGTCCAGCCACTTAGCATGCCTTCTTCCAGCTGTACTTCCTCATAACACAGTGTACTTGATTTTGATCTGACTTCAAATGTCTCTACTCTCATTTTATTTTCCTTTATTGTCTTGCACAATGGAGAAGACTAAAGGCAGGCGTGGGGGAAAATAATAAGAGTTCAGTTTGAGATGTGTTTAATTACTCTTCCTAAAGAGTATTTTCCCCCAAATAGCCCACATGCAGCCTAATTTCTGACTCATGCAGATGTCTGCCTAAAATGTAATCCTCAGAGTAAGGCTTTCTGATCACCATATTGAAATTCAGTTTGTAAGCTACTTTTCCTTTTACTTTCCTACTGTATTTTTCTCAAAATCACTTAGCATGGTGATTCATACTTCTAAGGTTTTATATTTTTGACTAGTTAAATACCTTGCTTAACTACCTCTGAAGCTTGAGTGCAAAAGAGAAATCTGTTAGCTGTTGTCTATAGGTTGGCTTAGAACAGTTACTGAGACACTGTAGGTACTGGATATTTCAAAGGAAAAAATATTGTAAGTTAGCTGCCACTTAAGGATATCACCTTTAATGAAAATAGTTTTGTTATATCATCTTATTATTCCTCACAAGCCCAAATTTTGATTCCTTTATTAGTGGTGACAAGGTTCTTTAATACTCTGTTTCTATGTTTCTATCAGGAAATCTTTACTTCTTCAAAAATGTAGCTAAACTTTGTTTCACCTACTCATTAGTGGTGTTCAATCCATATTTTTAATCCAGAAGTGATAATCCACATTCCTCAGTCATTCATTTAGGTCACACTGAAATAACCATGGCATACCATTCCTAAGAACCCATCTCTCACACATTTCATCTCTTATAATACATGTGTTGACCATTAATATGAATTTAATAGAGATTTCAGACTCTTTAAAGTTGCTCTAGTTATTAGGTTTGAACTTGATGTATTTACCTGCTTGATATCCCCAATGAGTTTGTTACTTCATATTGTCCAATCACCATAAATAATCAAAAATATCCTCTACACATTCAATAATTTCTTTACTTCTAAAGAAAACCTACGTTTACCTCATCTACTAATTATTGTCTCCCTTGATGATGATTATTCTTCATTCCTGTTGGTTTGATATTATCTTACCAGAAATAACATCCATCAGCTGGTTGTTTTGATTTTAGGAAGAAATCATAACAAATTGGTCATACTTCCTTATAGATGATTAGATTTGCTATTAGTTTTGCCCTTGCATTGAAAGAAACTATGAACATTTTATCTCAAGTATGATCACTGTATTCAAGGCTGGTGCTGAAGAAAACAGAATCCCTTGCTTACCTCCCATGTTCTGATTTTGCTGGTCTCTCTTTTTTTTATTTCTCTGGTTTTCTTGCATCTTTTCCCACAAGAGATCTTATTTGTTTCAGGAGCTTTTGCTACAAAAGAACCAGAATGTGAGCATCAGAAAAGCTGTTATTGAAACGGTCATATCCTAACATGAAGAGGGGCAGGAATGCAAGATAAATGATTACTAAAAGGGGCAAAGTTATCCAGCGCATTTTATTGTTAAGCCCAATGTGTCAAATATGGAGGACTTTTATAAGCACGTGTAAACCTACAGTTGGAAACGTTGTGTCTCACTATGGAGGAAACTGGCCCTCCAAACAATGTCCACCAAACCATATTCATTAAATGGAAGATTGTCTCAGCTTTTAATTGTCCTGTTGCTAGTTATTGTCTCTAGTATCCTATTATAGTTAGCAAAGAGATAGTGTTTCTAAGTAGACTCTGTTAGTGTGAAGCACTTCTTGCAATGGTGGTCATAGTGGACAGTAACCATTCCTAAAAATAACAGATTTGTTCACCTTGGTCTTCGCTGGAGATTGTCACAGTTTCCAACTGGATCAGCATCATCACCATCGACTTGAGTTGTAAAGATTTTAACTGTGAAAATGTAAGAAATGCTATAGGATTGAGACTATCTTTTTGCAATAGCTGACCCAAGTGTCTGGCACATAATGTCAGTTAATATCTGTTCTATATGATGCATGGATGAATAAAAATTACTTTTGCTTCCTGATAATCTCTCAAAATCTCTCAAAATATCAGATCCTCCAGATTCAAACTTGTCTCTCAGCCATTGCTTACCCGAGTATTCCTCAGCAGTCCAATCAATGGAACAATGTCATGGGCCACATGCTCCTTAGATTTACAGCAGAGCAAACAAGAGCAGATCACTTTCTAACCTCACGAGAAGTTCTTTGTTTTTCATGTGCATCTCACACATCTTTTCTATAGAGGCTCAGTAAGTGGTAGAGGTCTTGCCTGCCTGGCAAGGAATACCGATGTCTCAAAGCAATGTTGGTTGTAAAGTCACCTAAGTGACTGGGTCTGATTAAATAATTCACACATATGGAGCAAATGATCTCATTATGGTCAATGTTGGAAGCCCATGTCTCTAAGAAAAGAAGTGAAGAAAGAGGAAATGAGTTTGGCATGGGTCTGGAAAGAAGCACATATTCAAAAGCATTATAAATACTGAGAGGTATGAGCATCATTTCCTTCCTGTATGTATGGATATCCTATACAGCAGGGACATGCTATGTTTTCATGCAACAGAAAGACAATGTTGAAGAAGAGAGTCCTCATGTTCTTCAGCCACATAGTGATTTGTTGAACATGGCTTCCTGTCAGAGTTCAGACTCCTTGTACAATTCAATTTTGTTCACTTATGTCCTTTCTTCTAAACAGACCTGGGAATGTAGTGCAGATCCAATTGCCAGCCATGGAGTGTCATGTCATATTTCCCCAAATCAATCATCACTTATCACTTTGCCAGTAATTGGTTAGAGGTCACTGTATTCTATTTGCAATGAGATTTGGAAGGAAATACTATTAGGAGGATTTTGTGAAGTGGCTGCTGGCTCCTGAAAAAAACAAAGCAAGGAAGAGTCAAGTTAACTGTTTCATGTTTACTCTGGACAGTGTTTGAATGTGAGGCATGGGACTGTCATTTTTGGTGACCACAATGTGCATTTACCTAGAGACTAAAACATACACCTGAGCATGACAGAAAAACAAGAACAGCTGGGTGTTTGACAATGTCATCAAGGCATTAAATTAAGCAGCTCTGGGACTGACCACCAACACATGTAAAGAGAAATTGAGGAAATACAAAAATCCTCCTACAATCATCATCATGAATCACATTTTTCTGGCAAGAATCACCAATGGATACGAAAAATCATTGTCTAAAAACAGTATTACTCCAAAGATTGTTTGTTAATAAGTGCCTCACCTTTATTACCAGACAATAATATTAAATTATTTGTTTCAATTTTAAACGCATACTTTTGAGTTACCCATAAATTGTGACTAAATATTTTTAATTAGTTAGTTGCGATTATGTTTCCCATCTTTAGAGAACTTGAGTGGGAGAAGCTGCATATTGGGAAGGCTTAAAACTTATCTTGGGTCCAAAATAGCCACAAAGTAAAAACCTTTTACCAAATGGTTATAAATCAAGCTTTAGGATAACTCTTTGAAAAATGGGTAACAATGAAAGTGATGATGCCTACAGATATATTTATGAATAACAGTTTGTAGAGAGGATATTTATGGACTTCTGTGTGATGAACACACCATTTTCAGTGACATGGGATCGTAAGCCTTCCTACTCAGAAACCTGTCCATCATGAGGAGATAGTTTGAGGACAGGGGAGAAAGTTTCGATCAGCCCTGTGTAGAATGGGCTAGAACCATCAAGAATTCAGTAGGAATATAATCATTTCTAGATTGATAACATTAATGAAAATAATACCATGAAAATGATAATAGTAGAAGCTAATACTGTTTTCCAACTCCCTTATCTGGATTATCTGTTTTAGTCTTCTCAAGCAATGAGTATAACTTTTTCTATCTTTACCAACATTTTATAACAAGGAAGCTTGACACAGTGTGACTAAAATAAGTTACTTATCTCAAAAGTCACATATTGAATAAAATGATTGATCCGTATTCAAATGCAGATCCTACTGACAGAAAATGAAAGGAAAAGACAAAAAAAAAGAAAAAGAAAAACTAAATTTTAGTGTCCAAGATTAACATTAAATTAAACAACATTTAAGGATCTCTGAACTGTATTGAGAATAATCTATTATAAGATTTCATGGTAAAAAAAGACCATATATTGGGTACTCATAATGAATCAGAGTTTGAAGGATGATATAAAACAAGTTTTCTAAAAAGGAAGTTGTTATAATGAGAATGTATGATGTGCCAATGTATGAATTTGGAAAGAGAAAGAGAACCATTTTTTATAAGTTTGTGTATTTCTTAATATGATTTTATTTATTTGAGAGAGAGGCAGGAGCAGGGGGCAGGGGGCAGAGGGGAGAGAATGGACAGAAGGAGAGGGGAAGCAGACTCCCTGCTGAGCAAGAAGGAGTCCACCTAGGGAGCTGGATCCTGGGACTCCAGGACGTCATGACCGACAGCTAAGGAGCAGATGCTTAACCAACTGAGCCACCCAGGCGCTCCAAAAGAGAACCATATGATAGTTTACCTTTGGTTACACAACCATGGACATGTATACATGCTCAATGCTGACGCAAATTTACTTATCTCAATGCCTAGCATATTTCTTTAAGAAGATTCCTTCTCACACTCTACTTTTTTAAAAACAAAAGAGTTGACCTACTTTTTAAACTAAATACTGCATACTTTTTCGTCTTATCTACTACCTTCATTTTGAAAATTTCAAAAGCAATTCAATTTATCTCTTCTATCAATCCTGCATGCATTCAAGTAATTAATGATAAAAAAGAGACTAGTAATATAATCATGATTCAATCAGACTCATTATCTAGAATTCCAGTTCTCTATTGAATGGAAGTCAAAATGTTTGTCAGCAGTTAAATGATTTTGTTTTAAAATTCATGGGAAGAAAGGGATAAAGAGGGGTAATCAGAAGGAGGAATGAGTATGAGACTATGGACTCTGAGAACCAAACTGAGGGCTTCAGAGGGAGGGGTGGGAAGGCGGGATAGGCTGGTGATGGGTAGTAAGGAAGGGCATATTGCATGGTGCTACGAGTGTTATCGCAACTAATGAATCATCGAACTTTACATCAAAAACCAGGGATGTACTGTATGGTGACTAACAAATATAATAAAAAAATTAAAAAATAAAATATATACTTTTTCTTGACTTACGATGAGGCTACATCTGAATAAATCCATTGTAATTTGAAAATATTTAGCAGTTGAAAGCACATTTATGACAACTAGCCTACTGAACATCATAGCTTAGCCTACTAAGCCTACCTTAAAAGTACTCAGAAACTGACTTACAGTCTACAATTGGGCCAAATCAACACGCAAAGTCCATTGTATAATAGAGTATTGAATAGTGGCACCTGGGTGGATCAGTTGGTTAAGTGTCTGCCTTTGGCTCAGGTCATGATCCAGGGTCCTGGGATTGAGTCCTCTTCGGGGGGGTAGCCTGCTCAGCAGGGAGTCTGCTTCCCCTCTACCCCTTCCCCTGCTCATGATCTCTCTGTCTCTCTCTCTCTCTCACACACACACACTCTATCTCTCTCAAATAAATAAAATAAAAATAAAGTGTTGAATATCTCATGCTAATGTATTGAATACTATAGGACGAAGGTAAGAAACAGAGAAGGTTGTGTGGGTGCAGGTGGTTGCTAAGTGCATTAGTGGTCATGGTCACTGGCTAACTGGCTGACTGGAGGCTGTGGCTGCTTCTGCTGCTGCCCAGACGTACCACAGAGATCTTAGAGCATATTGCTGGCCCATGAAAAAAAACCAAAACCTGACATTAAAAATGGATTTTCTGCTGGGTATGAATCCCTTTCTCATCATTATAAAGTCAAAATATCATTGAGTCCCACTATTTTAAGTCGGGACTGTCCATAAGTCATTTGGCTGTACTAACAATGCTTGGTCTTATTTTCATGTTCCATGGATGCGAGAGCCTTCCCCTATCTAAACTTTCTCCTATGGAAAAGTATCAGTTTCCCATAGGTCTTTCTAAGCCTGACAATCTAACTCTGAAAACCCCTGAATCCAAGTCTGAAACTGAAAACTGAGGAGGCATTTTAAATACCCAACCTAACAATGAGTGTTTGGAATAATTGGCATATTGAAGAGACTAGCATTCTATACAGACCTGTTATACAAACATGTACTGAAATATGTACATACAGATAGCATAACATAAGTACATTGGTAGGCATGGATAGATGAATTACTGTCATGGACAACTAATACAATTAGCATCTATTTGTGCATTACCTATAAAACTGCAAGCTATCCAATGGCATTTGTTTCTGTAACTCACAATTACGTATGAACAAATCAATGTACACAAAAATAACAGAAGAAAATAATCATATTAATTCATAAAAATAAATACAAACAAAAAGGGATTGCATCTATATAATGGAGTAAATTTAAAGTAATGAAATGGTTTCTACTATTAAATTCTTTAGCAACTTACAACACATATGGATTAAATTTCTATTTTTAAGAGAAAACAGCAGGAGTTGCTTTCATGAATATGGAATACTCACCTGTGGATACTATTAATGGAGTTTTTGCATTCTTTATCAGTAAGTGATGCTGTTAAAATCGATTCAAGGAGTAAATGGATGCTCACTTTCAATAGCAGTAGATTTCTAAGAATCTCCCCATGCCAGCTGACTCCAAACACAAGAGAATATGGAGGGGAATGAAGTTGGCTCTTTGCCTGATGTTTATAGTCCTGAACACCAGTGCCCATTCTCCCAAAGTGATTAAGTTGTCAAAACCTTGGGAAAGGTGTTGGAGTACATGATTAGATTTTTGGAGTGGAAGACACCCCTGATGCAGATGACTCGATTGGAAACCTTCTTAAACACTACTTAAGCAAACTGACCAGCATCTAAACTCTACTGGGAAGCCATGGCTGGCTAACCTATGTGATCCACCGGACCTGTTGTTTCTAAATAAATGACCCTCTAAATAAATAAATAAATAAATAAACCCCTAAATATAAACTTTTTGATCTGGCTTTTAATTAACTGACATTACAACCCAATATCATGTGATAATTAAATCACAAAATATCACAAATCTTTCAATTATGTGCATGTATTGAATAATAAAGGAGAGGGAGGGAGAGAATATATGGGGTAGTGAGAAAGGGAGCAAAGCCTTAGGGGAAAGACCAGCAAGCTATTGTGTGTCGGCTTTAGACCAAAAAGGAAAGTAGTAGTATGTTTCCAGCCCCTAATTGCATCAACCCATTACTACATACATATATATTTAATGGTTATCTATCTGGATGTGCATTCATTCATTCATTCCTTTCTTTTTAAGATTTATTTACTTATTTTTAGAGAGAGAGAATTGTGTGCACACCCATGAGTGAGGGAAGGCAGAGGGAGAGAAGGAGAGGACCTCAAGGCGGACTCCTCACTGACCAAGGAACCCAATGTGGGGCTCAAGCTCATGTCCTGAGATCATGACCTGAGCTGAAATCAGGAGTCAGCTGCATAACTGACTGAGCCCCCAGGTGCTCCTGCATGCATTTCTTTCTTGATATTTCTTCAGACTGAAAGTTATGCACATTTCATTTATCACCCGGTGTAATCAGCCCCTGCCCAAAAATTCCTGCTCTCTCTGGGAGAGCTATCCTTCTACTGTTTTATGGATCTTGGCCAAAAAGGTCCATCACTACACTGTCTCATCTGATGTCCCCCAAGCGTGAGATCCTCCCCCATGCAGGGGATGCTGAACCTGGATGCCAATGTCAGCCTCCCTCTCATTTTCCTATGTCCAGTGCATGAGGAAGCTTTCCAAATCAGACCTGTCAGGCAGGTCTGCCCACAGGATTGGATAGTTCTCTGATTCTTTTGAGTGCTGTCCATTCTAAGGGATTCCTGGGTTCTGTCCAAGGTGGGAGCATCCCACACTGCACCCAAGAGCCTGGGACCAGATCCTGAGGGAAATTCATTCGGAAACAAAAAGGTGACCTAAGAACCTTCAAAACCGTCAAAGCGCTAACTTACCTTCCTGTCTCACAGTCACTATCAGCCATGTGGTCGCAGTAGGGATCGGTTTTGTCCCAGAGTCCTGCACAGCACTTGGCTAAAGCGGGCACGCCTCTGGCTCCAGGAAGGTGTCATCCATGGTCCACGTGTGTCTAGAAGATGCAGGATTTAGAGCCACTGAGGCCAGGACAGGAGAAAAATGAACTTTAAAATACACAATACAAGGTGTGGCGGAGCTGAAAGCATTTCTTCCAGTCTCCCTCTGCTGGCATCAGAATTGTTGGGAGATGCACGGTAGAACTTCCAAGAGCCTCTGCGCCTGACCCGCTCAACTGCAGCGCCCTGATGCCCTCTTGGTGGCGTGGCTCCCGTGAGTGCAAGAATGCTGGCACAACAGACATCCCTGGTCTCCAGGCTCTGCTGCATCCACCCCCTGGCTTTCTTGCTCACCCGCTCGCCTCCAGATGAACTTGGAAGATGGACCCAGAGCACCCCAAACCCGGCTAGAAAACCGCCCCTTACAGCCTCTCATACCATTCCCTCCTCCTCCCCAAATTTCTCTGCTCAGCCAGGAGAGTTGCTCCACGTCATCACCAAAACTTATTATATTAATATTTAAATGCTCATCCAATGGCGATGGTGTCATTTTAATTTTATGTCTCTAAACTATGAATGAGGTTGAGAATATCTTCACAATTATACTTACTTCTCTTTTCTCTGAAGTAATGGTTTCAGACAGCGTTTTTCTTAGGGGAAAGCCCTGTGTCTATTTCACTTCCAAAATTGGAAGCATTCTTTACTGTTTGGGTGCTCATCCTTTACTAGCATTATCCTCATAGTATTTTCTCTCAGTTTCACTTCCATTAGAATGTCTTTTGAGAACAAGAAATCCTTAAATTTTGCAGTTAATTGATCAACATTTACCCTATTTTAAATATTGTCCTTTATTTTCTTCATTAGAAAATCCATCTCAGATGCAGAGAATCAAAAAGATTTTCTTATATTTGCTTCTTTTAAAATGATGAAGTTGCTTTTTTCATCTTGAGCGTACCTGGAATTAATTTTTGTGAACTCTCACAGCATATTCACTGGAAAGTTTCTCTTTTTTAATCATGACAATGCCTTGCGTTCAGTCAAGCAATCAGGTATCCATACATTAGAGTACTTAGGCTTTCTGTTTTTTTTTTTCTGGGGGTTTTTGTCTTTCCCCTACTGATGTCCCACCTCAGCATTGCTAAGGCCATGAGACTATAACATCTGCCACTGATATCTCAGAGAGAATGCCTAATGATGTTTTGACCCATAAAATGATGCTCCTCGAATATTGCTAACATTCATATCTAGGACAAAATTTATATGTATGACCAAAATTTATATGGATAAATATCTAGCACATTTTGCATGTAACAAGTTAAGAATCTTCTCATCATACTTCCAAGGAATTTCGAACTACACCCCCTCAAAAAAACACCTAAAATCTGATTGCAATGCCTTTTCTGAATAATCTTCAAGAAATAAATTAGCCTGCTACTTTTCACCTACCTATATATGAGTGATTTCTTTCGAGTAATTGACTGTCCTGTTTCAAAAGTAGAGAAGGGTAACTTTACCTTACATTTTTCTAAGTGATCCACTAATCTAAAAATATGGAACTTGTATATTTCATGAAACTCATAATCCCATTATCCATTTTATTTTTGAAATCCTAGACATTTCCACTTTAAGATCTTAATCCCTTTCAGGAGCTTTTTCATTGAAAAATATTTAAAATGCTACTGAATCAAATCGTGTCTGAGTGATAGCCCTAATTCATAGTGTAGAAATTTACTCAGGCTTCGTATCTGTAAACCGGCCTCTTAGTTTATTTCTCAAACCTGAGCATTCATCTGAAGTTACCTGGAATGACTGATAAACCATGGATTTCAGCCCCCCATGCAAAATTTCTTTCTTAGATTTTGATTTGAGAGAGCGCACAAGCCGGGAGGGCAGAAAAGCAGACTCCCCGCAGGCAGGGAGCCTGACACAGGACTCAGTCCTGCAGGACTCTCGGACCATGAACTGAGCTGAAGGCAGAGCGAAGCTAACCTACTACAGAGCCACCCAGGCACCCCATGCAACATTTTTGATTCGAGGTCTTGGGTTTGAGCCAGAATTTGGCATTCAAGCAAAACTCGAGTGATTATGATGCTGGGAAACTGAATGAAACTTTGACCATGGGCCAAGGTCTTTTTCATCCTCTATCATCCTCAGCATTTCCTATCCCATTGGTTCATCTGTGGCATTTTCAGTATGTTGATAGCATTTCTTCTAATAGGTTATCCTCAATTTTTAATCACAAATGTGTGGAATCACGTGTATTTCAAAACTTATCTCCCTTTCAGAAATGGAACACTGGCAAACAGAGTATATATTACGTAAACTGTAGCATTAAAGATTATTGAGTAGCATACTGCAATCCAAACCCTACGCTAATAAGCAGACCATCTCACTCATTTATTAATTGCTTCACCCATGAGAAATATTTGTTAAAGGCACATTGTCTCCTAGACACTCTGTTACCTGTTAGCGATACATCAGTGAACAATTTCTTTATCTCTTGCAATTTACACTATCGTAAAAGAAATAGGCCAAATATTTGGAGTTCATATAAAGAAAGGCCTATCTTGGCCCTGAGAGTCAGTGGAGATTTCCCTGAAACACAGATATTTTTTCTCAACTTCGAGGTGTATGCGTAACTGGCTAAGATACCTTTAAAATTGGAGAGATTCAGATTGACATGGGCATTGTAGATAACCAAGTCTGTCTATTCTGAGAGCAATTGACTGCTGTGTTCCTACACTAGACCATTAGTGGGATCACCTCACAAATTTTTGTAACTCCAGCATCACTCCCAAGCCAGGTGAGCAACACAGCGAACTGGTATATTCTAGAAGTGGGTTACAGAGATTATTTTTAATTTAAAAGAGAGATGGAAAAAAAGATGGAATCAAAAATGAAAGAAAGACCACTTGGCCCAGGGTTTCTTACTGACAAACACTTGGGGAGAGAAGTGGATCAGAATACACTGTAACAATTACCTCCTTCACACATGAAGAAGAAGACTATCCTCAGATTCCATCAGTGGGCCATTCTTCCTTATCCGAAAGGATCCTTACAGACTCCTAGAGCCCATTCCCAGAGTCGCCCACATCCAAGACTCCCAGTACTGTTTTCCAGATGTGGAAGTCATCACCAGTAATGTGTCTTGATCTTCTCCACGCAAAATAGCGTTTAATGCCCCTTCAGAACCAAAAGATGCATCTAGACTGTCTTGTCTACATCTCAAACTTCTCACACTGTCCAACAATTTGATATCGAGATTGGTTATTTCTTTTTGAGTGGAAATCTCCCTGTGGAAAGAAGCTATTCCAGTCAAAATCAGTTTTAAGAATTCTCAAAGCAGGATGCTGGGTCCAAAGATGGCAGAGGATCAGGAGACCTAAAGTTTGTCTGGTCCCAGGAATTCAGCTAGAGCTACCAAACCATTCTGAATACCTACATATGAACGCAGCTGGAGAACAAAGAAAAGAAGTAGCCAGAAACTCTCAGAACAGAGAAAGCGACCACTTTCTGCAAGGGAGAAGAAAAAGATGGCAGGAGTAGGGGATCACTTTGTCATTTGGTCCCCTGAGTCAGGAGGCTGGATATCTACCAGGCCCATCCTGAAAACCCACGAGAAATAAGGCTGAGATGAAGAAGATACATCTGGATGCTCTCTAAACAACTCCAGTGCTGAATATTGAGAAGTGCATAGCGGGGAGCTGTGAATCCCCACACAATTTACGAAACAACGGAAGGGAAGAACCCGTAGCTCGGGCACTGGGAAGCAATAGCCATTGCACTGCAGAGTGGGCTGGACTCGTGGACCAGCTTCCCGCAAGAGAGCAAGACTGAAACCATGAGGCACTGGGAATGCGTGTGACCAGACGAAACCGGAGCTCAAGGAGCACTCACCTGAGAACCAGACTCAAAACCAGGAGCTGTGGCCAGACTGAAAAGCCAGAGCTCCGGAGCACTCACATGGGAACGCACTGATACCAGAGACTTGGAGCGCCAGCGCGACCAAACTGACCAGGTGCTCCGGACCACATCGAACCACACTAAAACAAGGAGCTCAGGGAGCTCAGTTACCACCACCACGTACGGCGGAGGGGCTGGCTGTGTTAGAAGCACACAAGGACAGAGGAATGTGCGGCCCCAGAAGTGAGGGCTGGCAGAGTGACTTTAGAGGGCGCTAATCTGGGAGACTGAGGGTTTTTAGGCAGCACTGACAGAAATAGGTTGCAACGTGGCCAGAGGCTCAGTGGAGAGATGGACTGCAATCTCTCTGTTCTGGAACAGAGGCGCTAGGGATGATGCCACTGATGCTCTGACACTCAGAAAGAGTCAAACCTCGGGAAAGATGCCAGGGGCAATAAAGCCGGAAATACCAAAAGCACATTGTGCCCACCCATCCCCTTGAGGGACACAGAACTCTACCCAAACAGGGTTGCCTGAGTAACAGTGCAGCAGGCCCCCCCCCCAGAAGGCAGGCTGAAAAATCAAAAGCCCACATCCCTAAAGGTCCCTATAAAACTAGTGCACAATGCCTGGGTCCTGGTCAATGATTTGGGCTCTGAACAATGCCCCAACCTCTCCTCATCAGAGTCATGGAGGAGAAATCCCCCAGCAAAGAAAAGACAATGAGTCTGTGGCCTCTGCCACAGAACTGATGCATATGGATATGACCAAATTGTCAGAAATGGAGTTCAGAGTAACAATGGTCAAGATGATGTGGAAGCTTGAAAAAAGGTATTAATGAAAATAGTTTGAGGAATATAGAATCTCAAAGAGAGCAGAAAGGAGAGCGAATCTGGCAGGAAATTAAAATTCTATGAGCCAAATGCAGTCAAAACTAGAAGCTCTGACGGCCAGGGGTGAATGAGGCAGAAGGCGTATGCGGCTAATTGGAGGATGGAGTTATAGAGGCGAAGAGAAGCTAAAATGGAATATTGGCTCAAAAAATCAAACTCAAGAATGTAGGTTACGGGACGTTACTGCCTCAATGAAAAAACATTCCAACTCCAGAATCATCGGCATCCCCCATGGGTGAGAAAAACAGATGTCTAGAAGACTTATTTGAAAAAACTGTGGCAGAGAAAACTTCCCCTAATATGGCAAGGGAAACAAACATTCGTGTCCAAGAGGCAGAGAGACCCTCCCAAGCTCAACTCATTCTGACAAACCTACGCCATGTCATGTCATAGTGCAATTCGCAAAAATAGTAGATCCAGGATAAGTTTTGAAAGCGGCCAGGAGAAGAAATTTCTTCATACCAAGGCAAGGTAGCCGCAATTAAGAATCCAGACCTGTCTGACACAGACCTGGAATGAGAGAAAGGGTTGAGGGCATTTGTAAAGCTCTTTCAGAGAGAGAAAACATGCAGCCAAGGATCCTTTATCCACAAGGCTGTCATTCAGAATTAGATGGAAAATAAAGACTTCAGATAACGCCATTGACCAACTCGTAACCATGAAACCAGACCTACAGGAGTTGATAAGGGGTTCTATAAAGGTAAGGTCCCAAGAAGTATCTAGAACAGAAAGTCCAATGCGATAGAAACAAAGACTTTACGAGCAACATGAGCATCATTAAAATCCACTATCTCTCAATAACCTCTCAATGTAAATGGCCTAAATGCCCATAAAGTGCCACAGGGTTGCAGGTGGGATAAAGACATGAGCCCATCCATTTGCTGGCTTACAATAGACTCATTTTGAACTAAAGGATACATTCAGACTGAAAGGTAAAGGGATGGAATACCATCTTTCGATGCCAATGGACCTCAAAAAGAAAACTGGATTAGCAATTCTCATATCAGACAGATTGGATTTTAAACTAAAGACTATAGTTAGAGACACAGAAGGGTACTATGTTATTCTTAAAAGATGTATCCAACAAGTGGATATGACAATCATAAATATCTATGCCCCCAACAGGGGACCAGCAAGATACACAAGGCAACTCTTAACCAGAATAAAGAGACATATAGATAAAAATACGTTAAGAGTAGGGGACCTCAACACTGCACTATCAACAATAGACAGAGCACCAGAGCAGAAAACCAGCAAAGAAACAAGGGCTTTGAATGCCATACTAAACCAGATGGACCTCATAGATATATATAGAACACTACAGCCCAGAACCAAAGAATACTCATTGTATTCTAATGCACATGGAACATTCTCCAGAATAGATCATGTTCTGGGTCACAAAACAGGTCTCAACCGATACCAAAAGACGGAAATTATTCCCTGCATATTCTGAGACCACAGTGCTTTGAAATTGGGACTCAACCACAAGGAAAAATTTAGAAGAAACTCAAACACTTGGGGACTAAGAACCATCCTGCTCAAGAATGATTTGATAAACCAAAAATCAAAAATCAATTTAAACAATTATGGAGACCAATGAGATTAAAAACATAACAGTCCAAAACCTATGGGATACTGCAAAGGCAGTCCTAAGGGGAAAATACATAGCCATCCAAGCCTCACTCAAAAGAATGGAAATATCAAAAATGCAGTTTATATTCTCACCTCAAAAGCTGGAACAGCAACAGAGGAACAAGCCTAATCCACACATGAGAAAGCAGATCAAGATTAGAGCAGAAAACAATGAAGTAGAAACCAGGAGCACAGTAGAGCCAATCAACAGAACTAGAAGCTAGTTCTTTGAAAAGTAAATAAAATTGAGAAACCACTGTCAATACTTATCCAAAAGAATAGAGAAAGGACCCAAATTAATAAAATTGTTAATGAAAAGGGAGAGGTCACAACAAACGCCAATGAAAGTGGAAGGATTATTAGAAACGTTTATCAACAGCTTTATGCCAATAAATTAAGCAATCTGGATGAGATGGAGGCCTTCCTAGAATCCTATAAACTACCAAGACTGAAAAAGGAAGAAATTGATTTTTTTAAACAGGACAATTAATTAGGAAGAGATTGAGTCAGTGATTAAAAAAAAAAGAAGCCTTCCAAAAAACAAAACACCAAGACTGGACGTTTTTCCCAGGGAATTCTACCAAACAATCAAAGAAGAAAGAATACTTACTCTTCTAAAGTTATTTCAAAAAAATAGAAACAGAAGGAAAGCTACCAAACTGATGCTATGAGGCCAATATTACTTTGATCCCCAAACCAGGCAAAGACCCCATCAAAAAGGAGAATTACAGACCGATTTCCAAAATGAATATGGATGCCAAAATCCTCAACAAGATCCTGGCTAATAGAATCCAACTTTACATTAAAAGGATTATCCATCATGTCCAAGTGGGATTCATCCCTGGGATGCAAGCTTGGTTCAACATTCGCAAATCTATCAGTGTCATAGATTTTATCCAGAAGGAACAAGCCAAAAATCATATGATTCTCTCAATAGATGCAGAAAAAGCATTTGACAAAATACAGCATCATTTCCTAATTAAAACCCTTCAGAGTGTAGGGATGGAGGGTACATTCCTCAATCTCATAAAAACCATCTATGAAAAGCCTACCGCAAATATCATTCTCAGTAGGGAAAAGCTGGAAGCCTTTCCCTTAAGATCAGGAACACGACAAAGATGCCCACTCTCACCACTATTATTCAACATAGTACTAGAAGTCCTTGCAATAGCAATCAGGCAACGAAAAGGGATAAAATATATCCAAATCACAAAGAAGAAGTCAAAATGTCTCTCTTCGGAGATGACATGATTCTTTATATGGAAAACCCAAAAGAAGCCACTCCCAAAATGTAGACACAACTACCAACCTTTTAAAAGAAGTAATCCCACTGTGTTTGATAAAAAGGAGGAAGGGAAGAAAATCAAGCAGGCATTTCCCGAATACCTTGGATAAGGCCTTCCTGACACTTGGGGTCAGATTCTAACATATCCCTCATTAGAGGGTGTAGAGCAGAGAAAAGGTTGGAGAGGCAGAGAAGGAACAGGAGAGGAAACTGCAAATGGCGCTATTGGCCACATGCACAAAGGTCACTACACCACACTCATAATCCAGGAACACCTCCACATGGCCCAGAGGCCTTCACATACTGAGGCAACTAGCGGGAGGAGGTAAAGAAGACTGCATTGATTGTCTTCTTTGATACAAAAAGGAGAAAAATTCGCTTCAAGTCAAGCACCATATCATTCCTCATTGCCCAAGAATCATCACAAAATCAAGGACTCAGTTCAACAGTTTCCCACATCCACTCCCAGTAAAGTTGACCACAAGCAAATGTCACTGGGCTCATAAGATGAGAAAATATTTAGATCTTGTTGTATTAGAGAGACAACATCAGGGATGATCAGGACTGAACAGGAAATGTCTCAGATCTTCACATAGGGAGATATGACAGGTGGTTATTTCATTTTCAAAGGGGCACTGCAGGAGGGAAGGAAACAATCATGTTAACATACAGTGTTGTAGTCTGATAGACACTATATAATAGTGTCTGGGTTTCTAGCTTATCCCTGGAAATGAGGCCAGGGCAATGAGATAGCTCTAGAAATCCACTGTAGCTAAGGTCTACTGGACTGTCTTCCTAATGGGCAAATCTTTAACCATACAAAAATAGAAAAATTTATGAATTTTGTTTTTTTTTTTTTAAAGATTTTATTTATTTATTTGACAGAGAATAGAGACAGCCAGCAAGAGGGGGACACAAGCAGGGGGTGGGAGAGGAAGAAGCAGGCTCATAGCGGAAAAGCCTGATGTGGAGCTCGATCCCATAATGCCGGGATCACGCCCTGAGCAGAAGGCTAGATGCTTAACCGCTGTGCCACCCAGGCGCCCCATGAATTTTCTTAATATATATGAAGAAGAGGATATCGCTAAACTCTGTTTTTTTTCCTCTGAAACATTTGGGAGATCTGGAGGTCATTAGCAATTCCAGTAAGAGAATTAGCTCACTCTCTCAGAAAATAATAATACCTCCTAATAATAATAACTCCTAAGATGATCATTTTGCCTCATATTTAAGTATTACCACCAAATTGCCAGATAAAATAAACTGAAGAAAAATTCACATTTTTAGAAGTAGAAAGTTTGGAGCACCTGGATGGCTCAGTTGGTTAAGTGACCTACTCTTGATTTCAGCTCAGGTCACATCACTACGTTGGGAGCCCCAAACCCTAGATTATCCTCCCCCCATGCCTCTTCTCTCCCTCACTCACCTTTATGCTTCGTGGAAATACCTATTTCTTGCCACAGAACCCTCTCATTGGTTTCAGGCCATATCCTTAATGTGTTCTTACATTTCTAAAATTAAAATCAGGAATGGCATTTGTCTTCATGCAAGTCATGCACAGAATCCTGTGCAACTAGACAAGGCGCTCCACGAGACCCCTGTCCAACCTCCACCTGACACAAAAACAACAAACCCTTTTCTATCTTTGGAGGCGTAGAAAAATAGATGTTATGAAATGCGTTTTATTATCGATAACAAATTATACTCTACTCAACATCAACAGTCTGAAACTGATAAGCAATTCTCAAACCTTTAGTATAGAGGCAAACTTATCTTTTTAATGTGTCTTAAAATGCTATAAAGAGTAACACAGAGAAAGTTTTAGTATACACCACAAGATTCAGTAAAACTTCGTACTTATCCTAAGGATTGGGTAAACCCCAATTCCAAGAATTGTATCATGTATATGAAAGCAGAAAGGAAAATTAATTGTATAGATTCCCAAATTTTTCATTTCTACTGGGTCTCCATACAAAATCCATACATCTTCAACAAGTTTCTGAGCGTAGGTTGGTCAGTAATTGAATATATATTAGAATTTGAGAAGGAGGTATTCTCTGGAAGTTTTTTTGCTTGCTTTTTCACAGACTTTTTACAGATTTTAGCCTGGTCATCAGCATCACTGTACAGGTGACACCCTACCACAGGTATCAGAAAGCATCCATTGCACGAGTCCTGAGGGAGGGCAAGAGAATATGGACACGATCCAGGCAGCACCGTGACTCCTCGCATTCTCAGTCTTTACCAGAGCAGCTCATGCCAGTTTACGGCACAATTTTCTTGAGGTCCTCATAAATTCGTCTAAGGAGTTTTCCCGTGAGGGCCATGCTGTCCTCACTTTCTCTGAGTTGTTGAAAAATCTCTTTGCTTCTCCTTTTCTATTCCGCTCAAATAACGTCTCTTCTCTTCCTCGTAAAGCCAAGATGATACCACCTTCTGATTAGCCGGGATCATCTCCACTCCACAGGTCACATAACCCTGAAGGAGAGGGATTAGTTAGATCCATACAGCCAGGCTGGTTTTATCCATGTCTTATCATCATTTGTCTTCCAACATTTAGCAACTTAGTATATTCCTTGAAAAACAAATTTAGGGACGTGTTTCTACCCCCACCCTTTTTCTACTCATCTGGTAATTTTATTACACTAGAAGCCAAAACCCTTGGCTCTACACTCCTTCCCAAATATTTTACATTTGCATAAATAAAAGGTACTTGTGTTTCAATAATTGTCTTGCATGAGTATGCTAAGAACCTTCATTATAAATCCATTTAAAGGTCTATCATCACTCAGAATTAGCTACAGACTATTTTTTTAGAAATGAATAACAATAATTCCGTAAAGGTATACTTCCATAAATGTTCGATTGTTTATCGAGTAAGCTCTAGACAGGTCTTCATTGCTGTGATTTAATCCTTATAGGTATATTCCCTCTTTCTTGCACATTCATGGATTGATATATCCTCAGGACATTGATCAGCAGACAGCCACCTTCTAGTATTAATTCCCCTTCTTCTGATCTCTTTTCACTTATCTTACCCTACTTTCCCCCAACTGGTAAACATCGTTTATTCACTCACATGGTTTTTGAAATTATACAGAAACATACTCGATTGACTCAATTCTTGATTTTTGTGCTGTCTTTTTACCTCCAACAAAATATATTTCTGGATCACAGGTAAGCATTCACTAGACTCATTTATGGAACTCTCAGTCTTTCATGAAATCAGTGAATTCTCCTTTTCATTCTCACTTTTAACCAAGAACCTTCTTTGCTGAATCCACATGGTTTTTACATGCATGTCACTAAGTTCTTTATGTCATCCTCCCTTCCTTCTATAAAACCTGCATACCCTGGGCTTCAAACAAATCACTGTCTCTTGGGTTTCTCTCTAACAATTTACTTTTTCCAGCTCCTCTATTTTCAGTGGACACCAATATAGGCATTCTCAAGTTATCTTTCTATGTGAAAACTTTATTCTTTTCTTTCTAAAAACTCCTGTGTGGAGATCCCTCGGCTCCAATGCCTAGAATACCCTAACAATTGGAAATGACCCTCTTGAGGCACATCTTCACATAGGCTCCAACCTCATACATCCAACTGCCTACTGCATATTTTATTAGGATATTTCACAGGAACTGGAAGAGTCACATTTCTCAAAGCTAACATTAGTCTTGACAAACCATCCATCGTCCCTCCATTTCTAGTTACTAGGTGATGTTCCAATGTGAATCAAAACCTGTCTCACCCTTTAACATTCTACACTCAAACAAATCATATTTTCTGACATTTCTCTACCTAAGGACTATCCCTGAATCCTTCCACTTCCCATGATGTGTGGTCAGTTATTCCTGATCCAGTTATTCACATCTCAATTCTCTCCCTACTTGCTTCCTTGACTTTCATTTTTGGAGTCTTCCAATCAGTATTCTCCCTCGAACTGCAATCTGAATGAATTTGCCAGAATTGTGATTAATATCTCTTCCTTGCTTAAACTACTTCAAGAAGCTTTTTAATTTTATTCAATATGGTTCAACTTCTTATCATATCTTAGATAAACCTTCATGAAAATTGCAGCTACTTATCTGTGTGCTGTGGGCCCCACTTTGGATCATTCTCCTTACACCAGTCTTTACTACATTTCAGTACTTATTTATTTATTTATTTATCTATTTATTTATTTATTTATTTTTACATTAATTAGATTTTCATTTTTTCTTAATGTGGAATATTTAAAGTAGTTTCAACTAATATTTGTTTATGCTGTGAGAATAATGATCTCTGCTTGAAGAGTCAAAACAAATTGACCTCAGATAAAGGAATTGGTCAGTAAGAAAAAAACGTTTTATATAGATAGAAATTTCTCACTCTTTTTTTTTTGTAATGCAAATATTTTTATTTTTTTATTTTGAATTTTTTTTAAAATATTTTTATTATATTATGTTAGTCACCATACAGTACATCTCTGGTTTTTATGTAAAGTTCGATGATTCATTAGTGTGCATATAACACCCAGTGCACCATGCAATACGTGCCCTCCCACCACCCCGTCACCAGCCTATCCCATTCCCCCACCTCCTCCCCTCTGAAGCCCTCAGTTTGTTTCTCCAGGGTCCATAGTCTCTCATGCTTCATTCCCCATTCTGATTACCCCCTTTCTTTATCCCTTTCTTTCTCCGATCTTCCTAGTTCTTATGTTCCATAGATAGAGAAACCGTATGATAATTGTCTTTCTCTGTTGACTTATTTCCCTTAGCATTATCTCCTCCAGTGCACGTCCATGTTGCAGCAAAATGTTGAGAAATCGTTCTTTTGATAGCTGAGTAATATTGCATTTATATATGGACCACAACTTCTTAATCCAGTCGTCTAATGAAAGGCATCTCAGCTCCTTCGAGCTTTTAGTTCATCTTTTATTTTTAAATTTTTTATTATGTTGTGTTAGTCACCATACAGTACATCATTTAGTTTTTTGATGTAGTTTTCCATGATTCCTTGATTGAGTAGAACACCCATTTCCATGCAATATGTGCCCTCCTTAATACCCATCACTGGCCTACCCCAATCCCCGCACCTTCCCACTCTGAAGCCCCCAGTTTGTTTCCCAGTGTCCATAGTTTCTCGAGTGGTTCATTCCCTTACTGTTTACCTACCCTTCATTCTTCCTTTGCTTCTCCACCGATCTCCCTGCTATTCCCTTATGTTCCACAAATGAGTGAAACCATATAAGTGACTTTCTCTGCCTTACTTATTTCACTTAGCATAATCTTCTCAGCCCGTCCATGTTGCTGCAAATGTTGGGTAATAGTTCTTTCTGATGGTTGAAGTAATATTCCATTGTATATACGGACCACATCTTCTTAATCCAGTCATCTGTTGAAAGGCCTCTCACCTCCTTCCACAATTTAGCTATTGTGCACAATGCTGCTGTGAACACTGGGGTGCATATGGCCCTTCTCTTTACTATGCCCGTATCTTTGGGGTAAATAACCAATAATGCATTTCCTGGGTCATAAGGTAGCTCTATTTTTAACTTTTTGAGGGACCTCCACACTGTTTTCCAAAGGGGCTGTACCAAATTGAATTCCCACCAACAGTGTAAGAGGGTTCCCCTTTCTCCATATCCTCTCCAACGTTTGTTGTTTCTTGCCTTGCCAATTTTTGCCGTTCTAACTGGCATAAGGTGGTATCTCAAGGCGGTTTTTTTTTTTCAAGGAGGTTTTGATTTGAATTTCCCTGATGCCTAATGATTTTGAACATTTTTTCGTGTGTCTGTTAGCCATTTGTATGACTTCATTGGAAAAGTATCTGTTCACATCTGCCCATTTTTTGATTTGATTAATTTTTTCTCGTGTATTGAGTTTGTGAAGTTCTTTATAGATCCTGGATACTAGTCTTTTATCTGTAGTGTCATTTGCAAATACCTTCTGCCATTCTGTGGGTTGCCTCTTAGATTTTTTTACTGGTTCCTTGGCTGTGCAGAAGCTTTTTATCTTGATGCAGTGCCACAAGTTCATTTTGTTTCTCCTGCCTTTGAGACATGTCATGAAAGAAGTTCCTGTGGCCAATGTCAAAGAGGTTGACAGCCTATGTATTTCTCTATGATTTTGAATATGTCTCATTCCTGTCTCACATCGGTCCTTTCATCCATTTGGAGTTTATCTTTGTGTATGGTGTGAGGAATGGTCAGAGTTTCATTCTTTTGCATATAGCTGTCCAATGTTCCCAGCACCATTTATTGAAAAAGCTGTCTTTTTTACACTGGATGTTTTTTCACTGCTTTGTCCCAAGGTAGGTGCCCACAGAGCCGAGGGTCCATTTCTGGGGTCTCTGTTCTGTTCGCCATGTCGTCTATGTGTCTGTTTTTGTACATTGCCCAGTACCATGCTGTCTTTTTGTGATCATAGCCTTGTAGTATAGTTTGCAATCAGGCAACATGATGCCCCCAGCTTTGTTTTCCTTTTCACACATTTTGCCTTGGTGATTCGGGGCACTTTTCACTGGTTCTACACAAAGTTAAGGGCTGTTTGTTCCAGGTCTTTGAAAAATTTCACTGGTATTTTGATCAGGATGGCATTGAAAGTAGAGATTGCTCTGGGCAGCATAGACATTTTAACTATCTTTATCTTCCGATCCATGAGCATGGACTGTTTCTCCATCTTTTTGTGCCTTCTTCAATGTCTTTCAAGATCGTCTCTAGTTTCCTAGAATATGGGTACTTTACCAGCTCTGATTAAGATTAGTTCTGAGATATTGTATGATTTTTGGTGCTATTGTAAATGGAATCGATTCCCTAATTTCTCTTTCCTTCAGTCTCATTGCTTGTGTATAGAAATGCAACTGATTTCTGAGCAGGTGATTTTGTTCCCGCCACATTCCTGAATTGTTCTATGAGTTCCTGTACCATTTGGGGGTATTTGGAGTTTCCATATAAGGTATCATGTCATCTGCGAAGAGAGTTTAACTTCTTCTTTGCTGATTTGGATCTTTCTATCCTTTTGTTATGCAAATTGCTGTTGCAAAGGACTTCTAGTATTATGTCGAAGAATAATGGCGAGAGTGGGCATCCTATATCGTGTTCCTGATCTTGAGGAAAGGCTTCAGCTTTTCCCCATTGAAAATGTTTTGCTTGTGGAACTTTCACTAGATGGTTTTTATGAACAGGAGAATGTGCCCTCTGTCTACACTTTCTGAAGTGTTTTAATCAGGAAGGAAGGATGCTGTATTTTGTCTAATGCTTTCTCTGCCTCTATCGAGAGGGTCATGTGGTTCTTGACTCTTTTCTTGTTGATATGATGTATCACACTGATAGATTTGCAAATGTTGAACCACACTTGCACCCCAGGGATGAATCCCACTTGGTCGTGATGCATAATCATTTTAATGTACTGGAAATTGGATCCTATTACCTAAGATCTCGTTGAGAATTTTGGCATCCTTATTCACCTGGAATATCAGTCTGTAATTTTCCTTTTGTTGGGCTCTTTGCCTGGGTTGGGGGATCAAGAAGTAATTACTGGCCTCATAGAATGAGTTTGGTAGTTTTCCTTCATTTCTATTTTTTGAAACAGCTTCAGGAGAATAGGTATTTTTTCTTCTTTGAATGTTCTCTAGAATTCCTGGGGGAATCCGTCGGGCCCTGGACTCTTGTTTTGGGGAGGTTTTGATCACTGCTTCAATCTTTTCATGATTAATCGATCTGTTTAGATAACCATTTCTTCAAGTTTCAGACTTTGTAGTTTATAGTTTTCCAGGAAGGCACCCATTTCTTCCAGGTTGTTTAATTTATTGGCATATAGTCGTTGATAATAGTTTTTAATAAAGCATTGTGGTCCAAGAATATGAAGGGGAATAATCTCTGTCTTTGGGTATCGGTTGGAGACCTGTCTTGTGACCCAGTATATGGTCTATTCTGGAGAAAGTTCCATGTGCATTGGGAAAAAAATAGGTATACTGTTGTTCTGGGGTACTAGTGTTCTGTATGTATCTATGGGTCCATCTGGTCAGGATGTCATTCAAAGCTCTTGTTTCTTTGTTGCTTTTCTGCTTAGGTGATCTGTCTATTGCTGAGAGCAGGGTTTTGAGGTCCCCTACTGTTGACTTATTATTATCTGTATGTCTCTTTATTTTGGTTAACACTTGGCTTATGTAGTTGGCTGCTCCCATATTGGGGCACAGATTTTATAGTTTGATCCTCTTGTTGGTTGAGCAGCACACTTGAGAATGATATGGTCTTCTGTACTCTAACTACAGTCTTTAGCCTAAAATCTAATTTGTCTTATAGAGATTGCTACCCCAGTTTTCCTTTGAGGTCTGTTGGCATGAAAAATGGTTCTCCATCCCTTCACTTTCAGTCTGGATGTATCTTTAGGTTCAAAATGAGTCTCTTGTAGACAGCATATGGATGGGTCATGTCTTGTTAATCCCACCTGCAACCCTGTGGCATTTTATGGGAGCATTTAGGACATACACATTGAGAGTGATTATTGAGAGATATGATTTTAATGATGTCATGTTGTCTGTGAAGTCTTTGTATAGATTGTAAATTTCTGTTCTGTGTCACTCTTGGGGTCTTTTATAGAACCCCCTTAATATTTCTTGTAGGGTTGGCGTGGTGGTCACATATTCTTTCGGTTTCTGCCTGTCTTGGAGGAAGGTCCTTGTCTCTAACATCCACTCTGCAGGCAGCCTTGCCGGATAAAAGGATCCTTGGCTGCATGTTCTTTCTCATTAGTGCTCTGAATATGCCTTGCCAAGTTTTCTCTACGCAGGTCTCTATAGGCAAGGTCTGACGTTATTCTGACGTTCCTCCCTCTGTATGTGAGGATTCTCCTCCCCCTGGTTGCTTTCAAGATTGTATCCTTGGATCTAATATTTGTGAATTTCACTATTATGTGAAGTGGTGTAGGTGTGTTCTCACTGATTTTGGGAGGGGTCCTCTCTGCCTCCTGGACACGAATGCTTGTTTCCCTCGCTAGATTAGGGAAGTTTTCGGCTATAATTTGTTCAAATATCTCATCTAGACCTCTCTCTTTCTCCACCCCCTTGGGGATGCTGATGATTCTGACATTGGAATGTTTCATTGAGGCCGTGATCTTCCATAATCTACATTTTTGAGTTGGATTTTTTGGAGCATAGTTCCCATTTTTTCCTTCTTTCTATCATCCCATCTTCCAATTACTAATTCTTCTGCCTCATTTGACCCTGGCCATCAGAGCATCCAGTTTAGACTGCATTTGAGTTTCTCAGCATTTTTAATTTCTGCCAGGTCGCTCTCATTTTTGCCCTTAGAGATTCTATATTCTCGTTAATATTTTTTCATTAATATTTTTTTCAAGCCTACACATCATCTTGACCATTGTTACTCTGAACTCCATTTCTGACAATTTGGTTATATCCATATCCCTCAGTTCTGTGGCACAGGCCACAGTCTCTGTCTCCTTTCCTTTTCTGGGGATTCACTCCTCCTGGTCATTCTGATGAGGAGAGGTTGCGAGGGGATGCACAGAGCCTAATTATTGACCAGGACCCAGGCAGTGTGCACTTGTTTTATAGGGTCCTTGGTATGTGAGGCTTTTTGACTTTTCAGCCTGCCTTCTGGGGAGGAGGGACTGCCCGCGCCTGATACTCAGGCACCCTGTTTGGGTAGAGTTGCCACGGGTCCCTGCGGTGGCGTGGGGATGGGCACAATGTGAACCGGTATTTCTGGGCTTTTGTCCTCTGGCTGCTTTCCTAGCGGTTTCTGTGACTCTTCTGAGAGTCAGAGCAGCAGTGGCTGTATCTAGCACTCTGTCTCCAGAACAGAGGCAGTCAGCTTGCTCTCACTGAAGCTCTCCTGGCCACTTTAGCTCTGCTTCTGTACGTGCTGCTAAAAACCACTACATTGTTCGCGGTTTGTGCGCCCCACAGCCACTCTCGAGCCCTCGGCTCCCAGGGCTGGCCGTCTCTGTCCTTTGTGCTTCCACACTTGAGTTAATGGGCTCCCAGCTCCCTTGTTTCAGTGTGGTTCGCCTTGCGCTACGAGCTCCGGTTTTCCGTCTGGTGCTGCATTCACGGACGGCTCCGGTCTCAGTCCTGCTTTCTCCGGTGCCAGTCCGCAAGTCCAGCCCGCTCACACAATGCAGGAGGCTACTGCTTCCCAGCTTCAGAAGTACCCAGCTCCCTCCCACTTCCCCTCTTTTATCTTCTGATATCTGTGCACAGATTCACAGCTCCCCCACTTTTTGTACCTCAATACTCCAGCCCGGAGATGTTCGTTTATAGAGAACCTGATGTGTTCTTTACCAATCTCCGAGCTGATAGTTGGTTCAGGATGATCTGGTGAGATATCCATCTCCATTCAGGGTACCGCTGAAAAAGGTCCCTACTCTCCTCCGCCATCTTACTTTCCTCCTCTTTATGTTCATCTTAAATCCAGTCCAGCCACTTAGCATGCCTTCCAGCTGTACTTCCACAAACAGGAGTACTTGATTTTAGATCTGACTTCAAAAATGTCTCTACTCTCATTTTATTTTCCTTTATTTGTCGCTTACAATGGAGAAAGCAAAAGGCAGGCGTGGGGGAAAATAATAAGAATTCCAGTTTTGAGATGTGTTTAATTACTCTTCCTAAAAGAGTATTTCTCCCCAAATAGCCACATGCGCCTAATTTCTGACGCTCATGCAGATGTCTGCCTAAAATGTAATCCTCAGAGTAAGGCTTTTCTGATCACCATATTGAAATTCAGTTTGTCAAAGCTACTTTCCTTGATTACTTTCCTACTGTATTTTTCTCAAAATCACTTAGCATGGTGATTCATACTTTCTAAGGTTTTATATTTTGACTAGTTAAATACCTTGCCTTAACTACCTCTGAGAGCTCCTGAGGTGCAGGGAAATCTGTTACTGTTGTCTATTCTAGGTTGGCTTAGAACAGTTACTGAGACACTGTAGGTACTGAGATATTTCAAAGGAAAAAATATTGTAAGTTGCATCGCCCTTAAGGATATCACCTTTAATGAAAATAGTTTTGTTATATCATCTTGATTATTCCACAGCCCAAATTTTGATTTCCTTTATTAGTGGTGACAAGGTTCTTTAATACTCTGTTTCTATGTTTCTATCAGGGAAATCTTTACTTCTTCAAAAATGTAGCTAAACTTTGTTTCACCTACCATTAGTGGTGTTCAATCCATATTTTTAATCCAGAAGTGATAGATCCACATTCCTCAGTCATTCATTTAGGTCATGAAACGGTACCATCTACATTCCTAAGCCACATCTCTCAGCATTTCATCTCTTATAATACATGTGTTAGACATATAGAATTTTACATAGGATTTCAGCTCTTTAGAGTTCTCTAGTTATTTAGGTTTGAACTTGATGTATTTACCTGCTTGATATCCCCACATGAGTTTGTTACTTCATATTGTCCAATCACCATAAATAATCAAAAATATCCTCTACACATTCAATAATTTCTTTACTTCTAAGAAAACCTACGTTTACCTCATCTACTAATTATTGTCTCCTTGATGATGATTATTCTTCTATCCTGTTGGTTTGATATTGTATCTTACCAGAAATAACATCCATCAGCTGGTTGTTTTTGATTTTAGGAAGAAATCATAACAAATTGTGCATACTTCCTTATAGATGATTAGATTTGCTATTGTTTGCCCACTTATGAAACTATGAACATTTTATCTCAAGTATGATCACTGTATTCAAGGCTGGTGCTGAAGAAAACAGAATCCCTTGCTTACCTCCCATGTTCTGATTTGCTGGTCTCTCTTTTTTTTATTTCTCTGGTTTTCTTGCATCTTTTCCCACCACAGAGATCTTATTTGTTTCAGGAGCTTTTGCTACAAAAGAACCAAGAATGTGAGCATCAAGAAAAGCTGTTATTGAACGGTCATATCCTAACATGAAGAGGGCAGGAATGCAAGATAAATGATTACTAAAGAGGGGCAAAATCTAAAGCGCATTTTATTGTTAAGCCCAATGTTCAAATATGGAGGACTTTTATAACAGATGTAAACCTACAGTTGGAAACGTTGTTCTCACTATGGAGGAAACTGGCCCTCCAAACAATGTCCACCAAACCATATTCATTAAATGGGAAGTGTCTCAGCTTTTAATTGTCCTGTTGCTAGTTGATTACTCTAGTATCCTATTATGTTAGCAAAGAGATAGTGTTTCTAAGTAGACTCTGTTAGGATGTGAAGCACTGCTTGCAATGGTGGTCATAGTGGACAGTAAGCCATTCTAAAAATAACAGATTTGTTCACCTTGGTCTTACGCTGCGAGATTGTCACAGTTTCCAACTGATCACATCATCACCATCGACTTGAGTTGTAAAGATTTTAACTGTGAAAATGTAAGTGCTATAGGATTGAGACTATCTTTTTGCAATAGCTGACCCAAGTGTCTGGCACATAATGTCAGTTAATATCTGTTCTATATGATGCATGGATGAATAAAAATTACTTTTGCTTCCTGATAATCTCTCAAAATCTCTCAAAATATCAGATCCTCCAGATTCAAACTTGTCTCTCAGCCATTGCTTACCCAGTATTCCTCAGCAGTCCAATCAATGGAACAATGTCTCATGGGCCACATGCTCCTTAGATTTACAGCAGAGCAAACAGAGCAGATCATTTCTAACCTCACCAGAAAGTTCTTTGTGTTTTCATGTGCATCTCACACATCTTTTCTATAAGCGCTCAGTAAGTGGTAAGGTCTTGCCTGCCTGGCAAGGAATACCCGATGTCTCAAGCAAAATGTTGGTTGTAAAGTCACCTAGGTGACTGGGTCTGATTAAATAATTCACACATATGGAGCAAATGATCTCATTATGGTCAATGTTGGAAGCCCATGTCTCTAAGAAAAGATGAAGAAAGAGAAATGAGTTTGGCATGGGTTGTGAAAAGAAGCACATATTCAAAAAGCATTATAAATACTGAGAGGTATGAGCATCATTTCCTTCCTGTATGTATGGATATCCTACATACAGCAGGCGTATGCTATGTTTTCATGCAACAGAAAGACAATGTTGAAGAAGAGAGTCCTCATGTTCTTCAGCCAAGCATAGTGATTTGTTGAACAGTGGCTTCCTGTCAGAGTTCAGCTCCTTGTACAATTCCATTTTGTTCACTTATGTCCTTTCTTCTAAACAGACCTGGGAATGTAGTCAGATCCAATTGCCAGCCATGGAGTGTGCATGTATATTATCCAAATGCAATCATCCTTATCACTTTGCCAGTAATTGGTTAGAGGTCACTTGACGTATTTATTTGGCAATGAGATTTGGAAGGAAATACTATTAGGAGTTTTGTGAAGTGGCTGCTGGCTCCTGAAAAAAAAAACGTAAGGAAGAGTCAAGTTAACTGTTTCATGTTCTCTCTGGACAGTGTTTGAATGTGAGGCATGGGACTGTCATTTTGGTGACCACAATGTGCATTTACCTAGAACTAAAACATACACCCTGAGCATGACAGAAAAACAGAACAGCTGGGTGTTTGACAATGTCATCAAGGCATTAAATTAAGCAGCTCTGGGACTGACCATGCCAACACATGTAAGAGAAATTGAGGAAATACAAAAATCCTCCTACAATCATCATCATGAATCACTTTTTCTGGCAAGAATCACCAATGGATACGAAAAATCATTGTCTAAAAACAGTATTACTCCAAAGATTGTTTGTTAATAAGTGCCTCACTTTATTACCAAGCAATAATATTAAATTATTTTTTCAATTTTAAACGCATACTTTTAGTTACCATAAATTGTGACTAAATATTTTTAATTAGTTAGTTGCATTATGTTTCCCATCTTTAGAACTTGAGTGGGAGAAGCTGCATATTGGGAAGGCTTAAAAACTTATCTTTGGGTCCAAAATAGCACAAAGTAAAAACTTTTACCAAATGGTTATAAATCAAGCTTTAGGATAACTCTTTGGAAAAATGGGTAACAATAAAGTGATGATGCCTACAGATATATTTATGAATAACAGTTTGTAGAGAGGATATTTATGGACTTCTGTGTGATGAACACACCATTTTCAGTGACATGGGAATCGTGAAGCCTTCTACTCAGAAACCTGTCCATCATGAGGAGATAGTTTGAGGACAGGGGAGAAAGTTTCGTCCAGCCCTGTGTAGAATGGGCTAGAACCATCAAGAATTCAGTAGGAATATAATCATTTCTAGATTGATAACATTAATGAAAATAATACCATGAAAATGATAATAGTAGAAGCTAATACTGTTTTCCAACTCCCTTATCTGGATTATCTGTTTTAGTCTTCTCAGACAATGTAATGTAACTTTTCTATCTTTACCAACATTTATAACAAGGAAGCTTGACACAGTGTGACTAAAATAAGTTACTTATCTCAAAGTCACATATTGAATAAAATGATTGATCCGTATTCAAATGCAGATCCTACTGACAGAAAATGAAAGGAAAAGACAAAAAAAAGAAAAAGAAAAACTAAATTTTAGTGTCCAAAGATTAACATTAAATTAAACAACATTTAAGGATCTCTGAACTGTATTGAGAATAATCTATTATAAGATTTCATGGTAAAAAAAGACCATATATTGGGTACTCCATGAGATCAGAGTTTGAAGGATGATATAAACAAGTTTTCTAAAAAGGAAGTTGTTATAATGAGAAATGTATGATGTGCCAATGTGATAATTTGGAAAGAGAAAGAGAACCATTTTTTATAAGTTTGTGTATTTCTTAATATGATTTTATTTATTTGAGAGAGAGCAGGAGCAGGAGCAGGGCAGGGGCAGAGGGGAGAGAATGGACAGAAGGAGAGGGGGAAGCAGACTCCTGCTGAGCAAAGGAGGAGTCCACCTAGGGAGCTGGATCCTGGGACTCCAGGACGTCATGACCAATGGCTAAGGGCAGATGCTTAACCAACTGAGCCACCCGAGGCGGCTCAAAAGAGAACCATATGATAGTTTACCTTTGGTTACACACCATGTGACATGTATACATGCTCAATGCATGGCAAATTTACTTATCTCAATGCTAGCATATTTCTTTAAGAAGATTCCTTCTCACACTCTACTTTTTTTAAAAACAAAAAGTTGAGCCTACTTTTAAACTAAATACTGCATACTTTTTCGATCTTATCTACTACCTTCATTTTTGAAAATTTCAAAGCAATTCAATTTATCTCTTCTATCAATCCTGATGCATTCAAGTAATTAATGATAAGAAAAGAGACTAGTAATATAATCATGATTCAATCAGACTCATTATCTAGAATTCAGTTCTCTATTGAATGGAAGTCAAAATGTTTGTCAGCATAAATGATGTTTTGTTTTAAAATTCATAAGGGAAAGAAAGGGATAAAGAAGGGTAATCAGAAGGAGGAATGGAAGCATGAGACTATGGACTCTGAGAACCAAACTGAGGGGCTTCAGAGGGGAGGGTGGGAGAGCAGGGATAGGCTGGTGATGGGTAGTAAGGAGGGCATTATTGCATGGTGCACTGAGTTGTTATGCGCAACTAATGAATCATCGAACTTTACATCAAAAACCAGGGATTGTACTGTATGGTGACTAACACTAATATAATAAAAAAATTAAAAATAAAATATATACTTTTTCTTGACTACGATGAGGCTACATCTGAATAAATCCATTGTAATTTGAAAATATTTGCTAAGTTGAAAGCACATTTACACAACTACCTACTGAACATCATAGCTTAGCCTCAGCCTACCTTAAAAGTACTCAGAAACGCTACACGTCTACAATTGGGCCAAATCCAACACGCAAAGTCCATTGTATAATAGAGTATTGAATAGTGGCACCTGGGTGGATCAGTTGGTTAAGTGTCTGCCTTCGGCTCAGGTCATGATCCAGGGTCCTGGGATTGAGTCCCTCTTCCGGGGGGGTGACTGCTCAGCAGGAGTCTGCTTCCCCTCTACCCCTTCCCCTGCTCATGATCTCTCTGTCTCTCTCTCTCTCTCACACACACACACTCTATCTCTCTCAAATAAATAAAATAAAAAATAAAGTGTTGAATATCTCATAGCAATGTATTGAATACTATAGGCGAAGAGGTAAGAAACAGAAAAGGTTGTGTGGGTGCAGGCTGGTTGCTAAGTGCATTAGTGGTCATGGTCACTGGCTAACTGGCTGACTGGGAGGCTGTGGCTGCTTCTGCTGCTGCCCAACGTACCACAGAGGTCTTAGAGCATATTGCTGGCCCATGAAAAAAACCAAAACCATATTAAAAATGGCTTTTCTGCTGAGGTAGAATCCCTTTTCTCATCATTATAAAGTCAAAATATCCATTGAGTCCCACTATTTTTAAGTCGGGTGTCCATAATGTCATTTGGCTGTACTAACAATGTTGGTCTTATTTTCAGTGTTCCATGGATGCCGAAGCCTTCCCCTATCTAAACTTTCTCCTATGGAAAAGTATCAGTTTCCCATAGGTCTTTCTAAACCTGACAATCTAACTCAGAAAACTACAATCCAAGTCTGAAACTGAAAACTGAGAGGCATTTTAAATACCCAACCTAACAATGAGTGTTTCGGAATAATTGAGCATATTGAAGAGACTAGCATTCTATACAGACCTGTTATACAAACATGTACTGAAATATGTACATACAGATAGCATAACATGATACATTGGTAGGCATGGATAGATGAATTACTGTCATGGACAACTAATACAATTAGCATCTATTTATTGCATTACCTATAAAACTGCAAGCTATCCAATGGCATTTGTTTTCTGTAACTCACAATTACGTATGAACAAATCAATGTACACAAAAATAACAAGAAGAAAATAATCATATTAATTCATAAAAATAAATACAAACAAAAAAGGGTGCATCTATATAATGGAGTAAATTTAAAGTAATGAAATGCGTTTCTACTATTAAATTCTTTGGAGCAACTACAACACATATGGATTAAATTTCTATTTTAAGAGAAAACAGCAGGAGTTGCTTTCATGAATATGGAATACTCACCTGTGGATACTATTAATGGAGTTTTTGCATTCTTTATCCAGTAAAGTGATGCTGTTAAAATCGATTCAAGAGGTAAATGGATGCTCTGCTTTCAATAGCAGTAGATTTCTAAGATCTCCCTCAGCCAGCTGACTCCAAACACAAGGAATATGGAGGGGAATGAAGTTGGCTCTTTGCCTGATGTTTATAGTCCTGAACACCGATGCCCATTCTCCCAAAGTGATTAAGTTGTCAAACCTTGGGAAAGGTGTTGGAGTACATGATTAGATTTTTGTGCAAGGTGGAAGACACACCCTGATGCAGATGACTCGATTGGAAACCTTCTTAAACTACTTAAGCAAACTCCGACATCTAAACTCTACTGGGAAGCCATGGCAGGCTAACTATGTGATCCCACCGGACCTGTTGTTTCTAAATAAATGACCCTCCTAAATAAATAAATAAATAAATAAACCCCAAATATAAACTTTTTAGTCTGCTTTTAATTAACTAGCATTACAACCCAATATCATGTGATAATTAAATCACAAAAATATCACAAATCTTTCAATTATGTGCATGTATTGAATAATAAGGAGAGGGAGGGGAGAGAATATATAGGGTAGTGAGAAAAGGAGCAAAGCCTTAGGGGGAAAGACCAGCAAGCTATTGTGTGTCTTGGCTTTAGACCAAAAGAGGAAAGTAGTAGTAATGTTTCCACCCTAATTGCATCAACCCATTACTACATACTATATTATATTGGTTATCTATCTGGATGTGCATTCATTCATTCATTCCTTTCTTTTTTAAGATTTATTTACTTATTTTAGAGAGAGAGAAATTGTGTGCACACCCATGAGTGAGGAAGGCAGAGGAGGAGAAGGGAGGACCTCAAGCGGATCCTCACTGACCAAAGAGAGCCCAATGTGGGGCTCCAAGCTCATGGATCCTGAGATCATGACCTGAGCTGAAATCAGAGTCAGCTGCATAACTGACTGAGCCGCCAGGTGCTCCTGCATGCATTTCTTTCTTGATATTTCTTCAGACTGAAAGTTATGCACATTTCATTTATCAGCCCGGTGTAATCAGCCCCTGCCCAAAAATTCCTGCTACCCTCTGGAGAGCTATCCTTCTACTGTTTTATGGATCTTGGCCAAAAAGGTCCATCACTACACTGTCTCATCCTATGTCCCCCAAGCGTGAGATCCTCCCCATGCAGGGGATGCTGAACCTGATGCCCAATGTCAGCCTCCCTCTCTTTCCATGTCCCAAATGCATGAGGACTTTAAATCAGACCTGTCAGGCAGGTGCACTCCGACTAGCAGGATGAAGTTCTCTGATTCTTTTGAGTGCTGTCCATTCAGGGATTCCTGGGTTCTGTCCAAGGTGGGAGCATCCCCACACATGCACCCAGAGCACTGGGACAGATCTGAGGGAGAATTCATTCGGAAACAAAAGGTGACCTAAGCCTTCAAAACCGTCAAAAGCGTCAAGCTACGCTTCCTGTCTCACAGTCACTATCAGCCATGTAGGCGCAGTAGGGATCGGTTTTGTCCCAGAGTCCTGCACAGCACTTGGCTAAAGCGGGCGCACCTCGGCTCCAGGAAGGTGTCATCATGGTCCCACGTGTGTCTAGAAGATGCAGGATTTAGAGCCACTGAGGCCAGGACAGCAGGAAAAATGAACTTTAAAAATACACAATGAACAAGGTGTGGCGGGAGCTGAAAGCATTTCTTCAGTCTCCCTCTGCTGCTCACAGAATGGTGTTGGGAGATGCACGCAGAACTTCCAAGAGCCTCTGCGCCTGACCCGCTCAGACTGCAGCGCCTGAGTGCCCTCATGGTGGCGTGGCTCCCGAGGTGCAAGTGCTGGCACAACAGACATCCCTGGTCTCCAGGCTCTGTGCACTGACCACCCCCTGGCTTTCTTGCTCACCCTTGAGGCCTCCAGATGAACTTGGAAGGTTGGACCCAGAGCACCCAAACCCGGCTAGAAAACCGCCCCTTACAGCCTCTCATACCATTCCCTCCTCCCCCAAATTTCTCTGCTCAGCCAGGAGAGTTGCTCACGTCATCACCAAACTTATTATATTAATATTTAAATGCTCATCCAATGGCGGTGATTGTCATTTAATTTTATGTCTCTAATCTATGAATGAGGTTGAGAATATCTTCACAATTGTTACTTACTTCTCTTTCTCTGAAGTAATGGTTTCAGACGCGTTTTCTTAGGGAAAGCCCTGTGTCTATTTCCACTTCCAAAATTGGAAGCATTCTTTAATGTTTTGGGTGCTCATCCTTTACTAGCATTATCCTCATAGTATTTTCTCTCAGTTTCACTTCCATTAGAATGTCTTTTGAGAACAAGAAATCCTTAAATTTTACAGTTAAATTGATCAAGCATTTACCCTATTTTAAAATTGATTGCCTTTATTTTCTTCATTAGAAAATCCATCTCAATGCAGAGATCAAAAGATTTTCTTATATTTGCTTCTTTTAAAATGATGAAGTTGCTTTTTCATCTTGAGCGTACCTGGAATTAATTTTTGTGAACTCTCACAGCATATTCACTGGAAAGTTTCTCTTTTTTAATCCATGACAATGCCTTGCCATTCCAGTCAACAATCAGGTATCCATACATTAGAGTGAGCTTAGGCTTTTCTGTTTTTTTTTCTTGCAGGTTTTTGTGCTTTCCCCTACTGATGTCCCACCTCACTAATTGCTAAGGCCATGAGACTATAACATCTGCCACTGATATCTCCAGAAGAATGCCTAATGATGTTTTGACCATAAAAATGATAGCTCCTCGAATATTGCTAACATTCATATCTAGGACAAAATTTATATGTATACCAAAATTTATATGGATAAATATCTAGCACATCATTTGCATGTAACAAGTTAAGAGATCTTCTCATCATACTTCCAGGAATTTGAACTACACCCCCTCAAAAAACACCTAAAAATCTGATTGCAATGCCTTTTCTGAATAATCTTCCAAGAAATAAATTAAGCTTGCTTTTTCACCCTACCTATATATGAGTGATTTCTTTCAGTGAAGAATGTCTGTTCACTGTATTCAAAATGAGGAAGTTTGGTCTCTTTTAAGTAGTACATTTCAAGTGATCACTAACAAAACTGGAGCTTTGTATATATTCATGAAACAATAATCCATTATCCATTTTATTTTTGAAATCCTGACATTCCCTTTAAGATCTTAATCCCGTTACGAGCTTTTTCATTGAAAAATATTTTAAATGCTACTGAATCAAATCGTGTCTGAGTGATGACCCTGAATTCATACAGGTGTAGAAATTTACTCAGGCTTCGTATCTTGTAAACCGGCCTCTATTTAATTTTCTCAAACCTGAGCATTCATCAATGATTACCTGGAATGACTGATAAACCATGGATTTCAGCCCCCATGCAAATTTCTTTCTTAAGATTTTTACTTTGAGAGGACGCACAAGCCGGGGAGGGCAGAAAAGCAGACTCCCACGCAGGCAGGGAGCCTGACACAGGACTCAGTCCCAGGACTCTCGGACCTGAACTGAGCTGAAGGCAGAGCAAGCTTAACCTACTACAGCCACCCAGGCACCCCACATGTGCAACATTTTTGATTCGAGTCTTGGGTTTGAGCCAGAATTTGGCATTTCAACAAAACTCGAGGTGATTATGATGCTGGGAAACTGAATGAAACTTTGGAACTCATGGGCCAAGGTCTTTTTCATCCTCTATCATCCTCAAGCATTTCCTATCCCCATTGGTTCATCTGTGGCATTTCAGTGGTTGATAGCATTTCTTCTAATGTTATCCTCAATTTTTAATCACAAATGTGTGGAATCACGTGTATTTCAAAACTTATCTCCCTTTCAGAAATGGAACATTGGCAAACAGAGTATATATTACGTAAACTGTAGCTAAAAGATTATTGAGTAGCATACTGCAATCAAACCCTACTGCAATAAAACCATCTCACTCATTTATTAATTGCTTCACCCATGAGGAATATTTGTTAAAGGCACATTGTCTCCTAGACACTCTGTTACCTGTTGCGATACATCAGTGAACAATTTCTTTATCTCTTGCAATTTACACTATCGTAAAAGAAATAGGCCAAATATTTGGAGTTCATATAAAGAAAGGCCTATCTTGGCCCTGAGAGTCAGTGGAGATTTCCCTGAAAACACAGATATTTTTACTCTGTCAATTGTATGTAAAGATCGATTAAGCGTAATTGGCGCCTAAATTAAGTTCAGATTGACATGGGCATTGTAGATAACCAAGTCTGTCTATTCTGGAGAATTGACTCTGTGTTCCTACACTTTAGACCATTGAGTGGGATCACACTCACAAATTTTTGTAACTCCAGCATACTCCCCAAGCCAGGTGAGCAACCACAGCATATGGTATACCGATTCTAGAAGTGGGTTACAGAGATTATTTTTAATTTAAAGAAGATGGAAAAAAAGATGGAATCAAAAATGAAAGACATAGACCACTTGGCCCAGGGTTTCTTACTGACAAACACTTTGGGAAAGTGGATCGAATCATGTAACAATTACCTCCTTCACACAGAAGAAGAAAATATCCTCAGATTCCATCAGTGGGCCATTCTTCCTTATCGAAAGGATCCTTACAGACTCCTAGAGCCCATTCCCAAGAGTCGCCCACATCAAGCTCCCAGTACTGTTTTCCAGATGTGAAGTCATCACCAGTAATGTGTCTTGATCTTCTCCACACGCAAAAGCCAGTTTAAATCCCCTTCAGAACCTAAAAGATGCATCTAGACTGTCTTGTCTACATCTCAAACTTCTCACACTGTCCAACAATTTGATATCGAGATTGGTTATTTCTTTTTGAGTGGAAATCTCCTGTGGAAAGAAGGACTATTCCAGTCAAAATCAGTTTTGAAAATTCTCAAAGCAGGATGCGGGTCCAAAGATGGCAGAGGATCAGGAGACCTAAAGTTTGTCTGGTCCCAGGAATTCAGCTAGAGCTACCAAACCATTCTGAATACCTATCATAACGCAGCTGGAGAGACAAAGAAAAGAAGTAGCCAGAAACTCAATGAACAGAAAAAGCGACCACTTTCTGCAAGGGAGAAGAAAAGATGGCAGAGAGTAGGGGATCACTTTGTCATGTGGAGTCCCCTGAGTGAGGCTGGATATCTACCCAGGCCCACCGAAAACCCACGAGAAATAAGGCTGAGATGAAGAAGATACATCTGGATGCTCTGACAAACAACTCCAGTGCTGAATATTGAAGTGCGAGCATAGGGGAGCTGTGAATCCCCCACACAGATTTAAATCAAAACGGAAGGGGAAGAACCCCAGGCTCGGGCACTGGGAAGCAATAGCCCTTGCACTGCAGAGTGGGCTGGACTCGTGGACCGCTCCCGCAAGAGAGCAAACTGAAACCATGGGCAGCCGGGAATGCGCTGTGACCAGACTGAACACCGGAGCTCAAAGGAGCACTCACTGAAGACCAGACCTCAAAACCAGGAGCTGTGGCCAGACTGAAAGACCAGAGCTCCGAGGCACTCACACTGGAACGCACTGATACCAGAAGCTTGGAGCGCCAGCGCGACCAAACTGCAAACGCGTGCTCCGGACCACATGCGAACCACACTAAAACAAGGGAGCTCAGGGAGCTCAGTTACCACACCACCACGGTACCGGCCGGAGGGCTGGCTGTGTTAGAAGCACCAAGGACAGAATGTGCGGCCCCAGAAGTGAGGGCTGGCAGAGTGACTTTAGGGGCGTACAATCTGGGAGACTGAGGGTTTTTTGCAGCACTGACAGAAATAGGGCTTAACGTGGCCGGAGAGCTCAGTGGGAATTGGACTGCAATCTCTCTGTTCTGAGACCAGAGGCCTAGGAAATGATGTGCCACTGATGCTCTGACACTCAGAAGAGTCACAACCTCGGGAAAGATGCCGGGATAAAAGCCGGAAATACCACACACATTGTAGCCCAACCCATCCCCTTAGGGGACACAGAACTCTACCCAAACAGGGTTGCCTGAGGTAACAGTGCAGCAGGCCCTCCCCAGAAGGCAGGCTGAAAAATCAAAAGCCCACATCCCTAAAGGTCCCTATAAAACTAGTGCACAATGCCTGGGTCCTGGTCAATGATTTGGGCTCTGAACAATGCCCCAACCTCTCCTCATCAAGATGACAGGAGGAGAAATCCCCAGCAAAGAAAAAGACAATGAGTCTGTGGCCTCTGCCACAGAACTGATCACTATGGATATGACCAAATTGTCAGAAATGGAGTTCAGAGTAACAATGGTCAAGATGATGTGAAGCTTGAAAAAAGGTATTAATGAAAATTTGAGAATATAGAATCTCACAAGAGGCAGAAAGGAGGCGAATCTGGCAGAAATTAAAATTCTATGAGCCAAATGCAGTCAAAACTAGAAGCTCTGACGGCCAGGGGTGAATGAGGCAGAAGAGCGTATGTCGGCTAATTGGAGGATGGGTTAGGCATAGTAGAAGAGCTAAAAATGGAATATATGGCTCAAAAAATCCAAACTCAAGAATGTAGGTTACGGGACGTTACTGCCTCAATGAATGGAAACATTCCAATTCAGAATCATCGGCATCCCCCATGGGTGAGAAAAACAGATGTCTAGAAGACTTATTTGAAAAAACTGTAGCAGAAAACTTCCCCTAATATGGCAGGGAAACAAACGCATTCGTGTCCAAGAGGCAGAGAGACCCCTCCCAAGCTCAACCACTCAGACAAACCTACGCCATGTCATGTCATAGTGCAATTCGCAAAATATAGATCAGGATACAGGTTTTGAAAGCGGCCAGGGGAAAGAAATTTCTCACATACCAAGGCAAAGGTATCGCAATTAAGTCAGACCTGTCTACACAGACCTGGAATGAGAGAAAGGGTTGAGGAGCATTTTAATAGCTCTTTCAGAGGAAAACATGCAGCCAAGGATCCTTTATCCAGCAAGGCTGTCATTCAGAATTGATGGAAAAATAAAGACTTCCAGAATCGCCATTGACCAACTTCGTAACCATGAAACCAGACCTACAGGAGTTATTAAAGGGGGTTCTATAAAGAGTAAAGGTCCCAAGAAGTGATACGAACAGAAAGTCGATCGATAGAAACAAAGACTTTACTGGCAACATGGCATCATTAAAATCATATCTCTCAATAATCACTCTCAATGTAAATGGCCTAAATGCTCCCATAAAGTGCCACAGGGTTGCAGGTGGGATAAAAAGACATGACCCATCCATTTGCTGGCTACAATAGACTCATTTTGAACCTAAAGATACATTCAGACTGAAAGTAAAGGGATGGAATACCATCTTTCATGCCAATGGACCTCAAAAGAAAACTGGGGTAGCAATTCTCATATCAGACAGATTGGATTTTAAACTAAAGACTATAGTTAGAGACACAGAAGGGTACTATGTTATTCTTAAAAGATGTATCCAACAAGTGGATATGACAATCATAAATATCTATGCCCCCAACAGGGGACCAGCAAGATACACAAGGCAACTCTTAACCAGAATAAAGAGACATATAGATAAAAATACGTTAAGAGTAGGGGACCTCAACACTGCACTATCAACAATAGACAGAGCACCAGAGCAGAAAACCAGCAAAGAAACAAGGGCTTTGAATGCCATACTAAACCAGATGGACCTCATAGATATATATAGAACACTACAGCCCAGAACCAAAGAATACTCATTGTATTCTAATGCACATGGAACATTCTCCAGAATAGATCATGTTCTGGGTCACAAAACAGGTCTCAACCGATACCAAAAGACGGAAATTATTCCCTGCATATTCTGAGACCACAGTGCTTTGAAATTGGGACTCAACCACAAGGAAAAATTTAGAAGAAACTCAAACACTTGGGGACTAAGAACCATCCTGCTCAAGAATGATTTGATAAACCAAAAATCAAAAATCAATTTAAACAATTATGGAGACCAATGAGATTAAAAACATAACAGTCCAAAACCTATGGGATACTGCAAAGGCAGTCCTAAGGGGAAAATACATAGCCATCCAAGCCTCACTCAAAAGAATGGAAATATCAAAAATGAGTTTATATTCTCACCTCAAAGCTGGAACAGCAACAGAGAACAATGCCAATCACACTGAAGAAGCAGATCAAGATTAGAGCAGAAACAATGAAGTAGAAACCAGGAGCACAGTAGAGCCAATCAACAGAACTAGAAGCTAGTTCTTTGAAAATAAATAAAATTGAGAAACCACTGTCAATACTTATCCAAAAAGAATAGAGAAAAGGACCCAAATTAATAAAATTGTTAATGAAAGGAGAGGTCACAACAACGCCAATGAAAGTGGAAGGGATTATTAGAAAGCGTTTATCAACAGCTTTATGCCAATAAATAAGCAATCTGGATGAGATGGAGCCTTCTAGAATCCTATAAACTACCAAGACTGAAAAAGGAAGAAATTGATTTTTAAACAGGACAATTATTAGGAAGAGTTGAGTCAGTGATTAAAAAAAAAGAAGCCTTCCAAAAAACAAAACACCAAGACTGGACGTTTTTCCCAGGGAATTCTACCAAACAATCAAAGAAGAAAGAATACTTACTCTTCTAAAGTTATTTCAAAAAAAATAGAAACAGAAGGAAAGCTACCAAACTGATGCTATGAGGCCAATATTACTTTGATCCCCAAACCAGGCAAAGACCCACATCAAAAGGAGAAATTACAGACCGATTTCCAAAATGAATATGGATGCAAAATCCTCAACAAGATCCTGGCTAATAGAATCCAACTTTACATTAAAGGATTATTCCAAGAAGTGGGATTCATCCCTGGGATGCAAGCTTGGTTCAACATTCAAGCAAATCTATCAGTGTCTTAGATTTTATCAGAAGGAACAAGCCAAAAAATCATATGATTCTCTCAATAGATGCAGAAAAAGCATTTGACAAAATACAGCATCATTTCCTAATTAAAACCCTTCAGAGTGTAGGGATGGAGGGTACATTCCTCAATCTCATAAAAACCATCTATGAAAAGCCTACACTAAATATCATTCTCAGTAGGAAAAGCTGGAAGCCTTTCCCTTAAGATCAGGACGACAAAAGATGCCCTCTCACCACTATTATTCCACATAGTACTAGAAGTCCTTGCAATAGCAATCAGGCAACGAAAAGGGATAAAATATATCCAAATCACAAAGAAGAAGTCAAAATGTCTCTCTTCGGAGATGACATGATTCTTTATATGGAAAACCCAAAAGAAGCCACTCCCAAACTACTAGAAGTTATAGAGCAATTCAGTAATGTGGCGGGATACAAAATCAATGCTCGGAAATCAGTTGCATTTCTATACATCAACAATGAGACTGAAGTAAGAGAAATTAGGGAATCCATCCCACTTACAATAACACCAAAAATCATACGTTATCTTAGAATTAACTTAACCGGAGACGTAAAGGATCTATATTCTAGAAACTATAAATCACTCTTGAAAGACATTGAGTAAGATACAAAAAGATGGAAAAATATTCCATGTTCATGGATCGGAAGAATTGAGATAGTTAAAATGTCCATGCTACCCAGAGCAATCTGCACGTTCAATGCTATGCCGATCAAAATAACGATGACGTTTTCCGAGGAACTGGAACAAACAGCCCTTACATTTCTGTGGAAGCAGAAAAGGCCTGGAATCGCCAAGGAATTGTTGAAAAGGAAAAACAAAGCTGGGGGCATCACGTTGCCAGATTTCAAGCTGTACTACAAAGCTGTTATCACAAAGAGAGCGTGGTACTGGTAGAAAAACAGATACATAGAACAATAGAGCAGAATAAGAGAACCCAGAAATGGACCCTTGGCTCTTTGGGCAGCTAATCTTTGATAAAGCAGGAAAAAACATCCAGTGGTAAAAGACAGTCCTTCAATAAATGGTGCTGGGAACATTGGACAGCTACATGCAAAAAGAATGAAGCTTGACCACTCTCTCACACCATACACAAAGATAACTCCAAATGGATGAAAGACCTCGATGTGAGACAGGAATCCATCAAAATCCTAGAGAGACATAGGCAGCAACCTCTACGACATCGGCCACACAACCTTTTTCATGACACATCTCCAAAAGCAAGAGAAACAAAAGATAAAATGAACTTGTGGGACTTCATCAAGATAAAAAGCTTCTACACAGCCAAGGAAACAGTCAAAGAAACTAAGAGGCAGCCCACGGGAATGGGAGAAGATATTTGCAAATGACACTACAGATAAAAACTGGTATCCAAGATCTACAAAGAACTTCTCAAAGTCAATACGGAGAAACAAATAAACAAATCATAAAATGGGCAGAAGATATGAACAGACACTTTTCCAATGAAGACATACAAATGGCTAACAGACACATGAAAAAATGTTCAAAATCATTAGCAATCAGGAAATTTAAATCAAACCACACTAAGATACTACCTTACGCCAGTTAGAATGGTAAATCACAAGGCAAGAAACAGCAATTGTTGGAGAGGATGTGGAGAGGGGATCCTACATTTTTTGGAGCGAATGCAATTTGGTACAGCCACTCTGGAAAACAGTGTGGAGGTCCCTTAAAATTTAAAATTATTGCTACCCTATGATCCAGCCATTGCAGTACTGGGTATTTGCCCCAAAGATACAGGCGTAGTGAAGAGAAGGTCCATATGCACCCCAATGTTCATAGCAGCATTGTCCACAATAGCTAAATCGTGGAAGGAGCCAAGATGCCCTTCAATAGATGACTTGATTAAGAAGATGCGGTCCTATCTACAATGGAATATTAGCCTTCAGAAAGAAGATGATTACGCGTTTGCTGAAACATGGATGGACTGGAGGAGGTTATGCTAAGTGAAATAAGTCAGGCAGAGAATGTCCAATTATCATATGGTTTCACTCATTTATGCAACATAAGATATAAGGTTGGTAGGAGAAGGAAGGGGAAGAATGAAAGGGGGGATAAACAGAAGGGTGAATGAACCGCTGAGAGACTATGGACTCTGGAAAAAAATTGAGGGCTTCAGAGGGGAGGTGGGTGGGGTTTGTGAAAGGCTGGTGATGGGTATAAGGAGGGCACATATTGCATGGTCCCTGGTTTATACACAAATAATGAATCTTGGAACATTGCATCAAAAACTGGGGATGTACTGTATGGTGACTAATATAACAAAATAAAAGTATTTAAAAATAAAATAAAAAATAAGAAATAAAAATAAAATTCTCATCCAATTTCTTTTTTTAATAATTTTTATTACATTATGTTAGTCACCATACAGTACATCCTTAGTTTTGACGTAGTCTTCCATGATTCATTTTTGTGTATAACACCCAGTGCTCCATGTAATATGAGCCCTCCTTAATACCCATCACTGGCCTATCCCAATCCCCCAGCCCTCTTGAAGCCTCAGTTTGTTTCCCAGATTCCATAGTCTCTCATGGTTCATCCACCTTCTGTTATCCCCCTTCATTCTTCCCTTCCTTCTCCTACCGATCTTCCTGCTTTTTTCTATGTTTCCATAAATGAGTGAAGCCATATGATAATTGTCTTTCTCTGCTTGACATATTTCACTTAGCATAGTCTCAACCAGTTTCTGAGTTGACTTAATATCTGAAGTGATACAAACTATCAGTGACTTCAAAATTTTAGAAAGGAAACATTCAAGCTTTTTGTTCTTATGAAATATTTCTTCTCTTGAAAGAGGAGTTAAGATGGTTGAGGAGTAGGGGACCCCTTTTCAGCCAGTCAACTGGCTCAGTAGAATAGGTACCAGACCAACCTGAACATCCATGGAGTCAGCCTCAAACACAGGAAGATACATCTGGATCTCTACAAATGAACATCTCCAGCGATGAGTATTGAGATACGAAGCAGGGAACCGTGAAACGCGCACGAATATCGGAAGTAACGGAAGGGGAGCCACCGCATTCTGGTGCCAGGGAGCGTGATGGCAACCTGCACGGGGGGCCAGCAGACTCACGGATGGACCCGTGAGACAGCAGACTGAGACCGTGAGCCGGGGAACCGCGCGCCACCAGATGAAACGGAGCTCCAGTGTGCTCTCTGGAACCAGACTGAGAACGAGGAGCTCCAGAGCTCCCAGGGGCAGCTGGCAGCTGGCAGCTGGCAGCTGGTGGCTGGGGGTGTTAGAAACACAAAGAACAGAGACGCGCTGGCCCTGGAAGTGAAGGCTGGGATGGCGGCTGTGGGGTGCAATCCCAGGACACTGCAGGGTTGAGCAGTACCAACTGAAACAGAATTAAAGTGGCTAGAACATCAGTGGAGAATGGTCCGTGATCCCTGTTCTGAGACAGAGGCTGAGATTCGGCCACTGCTGATCTGACTCTCAGAAGAGGAACAGCAAGCCACCAGAGAAAGCTGCCAGAGAAGAAAAGCCTGGAAATACTGGCTTACAGTGTGCCTACCCCCAAGCCCCCTCACAGGGGACATGGAGACTCTACCCAAACAGGGTTGCCTGAGTATCGGCAAGGCAGGCCCCTCCCCGAGAAGGCAGGTTGAAAAATCAAGAAGCCCACATCCCAAGGTCCCTATAAAACGAGGGCGCACGGCAAGGATCCCGGTCAATAATTTGGGCTCTGGACAACCCAGCAACCTCTCCTCATCAGAATGACGAGAAGGAGAAATCCCTCCCCCAGCAAAGAAAAGACAATGAGTCTGTGGCCTCTGCCACAGAACTAATGGATATGGATATAACCAAATTATCAGAAATGGAGTTCAGAGTATCAATGGTCAAGATGATGTGTAAACTTGAAAAAAGTATTAATGAAAATGTTAATGAGAATATAGAATCTCTAAGGGTGGGAATGAGAGCGAATCTGGCAGAAATTAAAAATTCTATGAGCCAAATGCAGTCAAAACTAGAGGCTCTGACGGCCAGGGTGAATGAGGTAGAAAACGTATCAGTGAATTGGAGGATGGCTTAGCACAAGACAAAACTAAAATAGGAGCTGGACATAAAAAAATCCACACTCAAGAATGTAAGTTACAGGAGATTACTGACTCAATGAAACGTTCCAATGTCAGAATCATAGGCATCCCCAAGGGGGTGGAGTAAAACAGAGGTCTGGAAGAGATATTTGAACAAATTGTAGCTGAAAACTTCCCTACTCTAGCAAGGGAAACAAATATTCGTGTCCAAGAGGCAGAGAGGACCCCTCCCAAGCTCAACCACGACAAACCTACGCCACGTCAGGTCATAGTGTAATTCACAAACATTAGAACCAAGGATACAGTATTGAAAGTGGCCAGGGAAAAGAAATTTCTCATGTACCAAGGCAAAGGTATCAGAATTATGTCAGACCTGTCTACACAGACCTGGAATGAGAGAAAGGGTGGGGGGGATTTTTAAAGTTCTTTCAGAGAAAAACATGCAGCCAAGGATCCTTTATCCAGCAAGGCTGTCATTCAGAATTGATGGAGAGATAAAGACCTTCCAGAATCGCCAGTCAGTGACCAATTTCATAACCACGAAACCAGCCCTACATGAGATATTAATGGGGGTTTTATAAAGGTAAAATGCCCCAAGAGTGATACAGAACGGGAAGTCACAATCGATAGAAACAAAGACTATACTGGCAACATGCCATCATTAAAATCATATCTCTCAATATTCCGTCTCAATGTAAATAGCCTAAATGCTCCCATTAAATACCACAGGGTTGCAGATTGGATAAAAAGACATGACCCATCCATTTGCTGTCTACAAGAGACTCATTTTGAACCTAAATACATTCAGACTGAAAGTAAGGTGATGGAATACCATTGTTCATGCCAATGGACCTCAAAAGAAAGCTGGGGTAGCAATTCTCACATCAGACAGATTGGATTTTAAACTAAAGACTATAGTTAGAGACACAGAAGGGCACTATATTATTCTTAAAAGATGTATCCAGCAAATGGATATGACAATTATATATATGCACCAAACAGGGGAGCAGCATGTTACACAAGGCAATTCTTAAGCAGAATAAAGAGTTATATAGATAAAAATACATTAATAGTAGGAGACCTCAACACTCCTATATCAGCAATAGACAGAACACCCATGCAAAAAATCGACAAAGAAACAAGGGCTTTGAATGCCATACTTGACAAGTTGGACCACATAGATATATATAGAACACTACACCCCAGAACCAATGAATACTCATTGTATTCCAATGCCCATGGAACATTCTCAAGAATAGACCATTTTCTCAGACACAAAACAGTTCTCAACCGATACCAAAGGACTGAAATTATTCCCTGCATATTCTCAGACCACAACGCTTTGAAATTGGAACTCAACCACAAGGAAAAATTTGGAAGAAACTCAAACACTTGGAGACTAAGAACCTTCCTGCTCAGGAATGATTCGATAAACCAGGAAATCAAAAATCTATTTAAAAATTCTATGGAGACCAATGAGAATGAAAACACAATGGTCCAAAACCTATGGGATACTGCAAAGGCAGCCCTAGGGGGAAATACATAGCTATCCAAGCTTCACTCAAAAGAATAGAAAAATCTAAAATGCAGTTTTTATATTCTCACCTCTAGGAGCTGGAACAACAACAGAGGGACAACCTAATCCACGCACGAAGAAGCAGTTGACCAAGATTAGAGCAGAAATCAATGAATTAGAAACCAGGAGGACAGTAGAGCAGATCAACAGAACTAGAAGGTGGTTCTTTGAGAGAATCAATAAAATTGATAGACCACTGGCAAGACTTATCTAAAAGAATAGAGAAAGGACCCAAATTAATAAAATTATGAATGAAATGGGAGCGGTCACGGGGCGCCTGGGTAGCGCAGTCGTTAAGCGTCTGCCTTCGGCTCAGGGCATGTTCCCGGCGTTCCGGGATCGAGTCCCACATCAGGCTCCTTGGCTAGGAGCCTGCTTCTTCCTCTCCCACTCTCCCTGCTTGTGTTCCCTCTCTCACTGGCTGTCTGTCACATAAATAAATAAAAAAAAAATCTTAAAAAAAAAAGAACTCTATTTAAAAAAAAAAGGGAGCGGTCACAACAAACAG
>NW_024424008.1:18347851-18349070 GCF_017311325.1 Ursus maritimus | reverse complement strand
CAATGAAATTGGAAGGATTATTAGAAGCTTTTATTAACACCTTTTTGCCAATAAATTAAGCAATCTGGAAGAGATGGAGGCCTTCCTGGAAACCTATAAACTACCAAGACTGAAACAGGAAGAAATTGATTTTTTAAACAGGCCAATTAATTGGGAAGAGATTGAGTCAGCGATAAACAACCTTCCAAATAACAAAACTCCAGGCCCGGACGGTTTTCCTGGGGAATTCTACCAAACAGTCAAGGAAAAAATAATACCTATTCTCCTAAAGCAATTTCAAAAAATAGAAACAAAAGGAAAGCTACCAAACTCATTCTATGAGGCCAATATTACCTTGATCCCCAAACCAGGCAAACACCCCATCAAAAAGGAAAATTACGCACCGATTTCCCTAATGAATATGGATGCCATAATCTCAACAGGATCCTGGCTAATAGAATCCAACGGTACATTAAAAGGATTATCCATCATGAAAAAGTGGAATTCATCCCTGGGATGCAAGGGTGGTTCAACATTCGCAAATGGATCGGGGTCTAAGATTTTACACAGAAGGAAAAATTAAAAAATCATATGATTCTCTCAATAAATACAGAAAAAGCATTTGACAAAATAAAGCATTCTTTCCTGAATAAAACCCTTCAGAGTGTAGGGATAGAGGGTATATTTCTCAATCTCATAAAAACCATCTATGAAAAGCCTACAGCAAATATCATTCTCAATGGGGAAAAGCTGGAAGCCTTTCCCTTAAGATCAGGAACACGACAAGGATGCCCACTCTCACCACTATTATTCCATAGTACTAGAAGTCCTTGCAACAGCAATCAGACAAGAAAAAGGGATAAAAGGTATCCAAGTCAGCAAAGAAGAAGAAGTCAAAATGTCGCTCTTCACAGATGACATTATCATGTCATCTATATGGAAAACCCAAAAGAATACACTCCCAAACTACTAGAAGCTATAGAGCAATTCAGTAATGTGGCGGGACACAAAATCAATGCTCAGAAATCAGTTGCATTTCTATACACGAATAATGAGACTGAAGAAAGAGAAATTAGGGAATCTATCCCATTTACAATAGCACCAAAAACCATACTTTACCTTGGAATTAACTTAAGCAGAGATGTAAAGGACCTATATTCTACAAACTATAAATCACTATTGAGAGACATTGAGGAAGACAGAAAAAGATGGAAAAATATTCCATGCTCATGGATCAGAA
>NW_024424008.1:18327359-18347841 GCF_017311325.1 Ursus maritimus | reverse complement strand
AGAATTAACAGAGTGAAAATATCCATGCTACCCAGAGCAATCTATACTTTCAATGCAGTCCCGATCAAAATACCGATAACATTTTTCAAAGAACAGGAACAAATAGTCCTTAAATTTGTATGGAAACAGAAAAGGCCCCGAATCACCAAGGAATTGTTGAAAAGGAAAAACAAAGCTGGGGGCGTCACAATAATGGATTTCGAGCTGTACTACAAAGCTGTGATCACAAAGACAGCATGGTACTGGCCCAAAAAAGGACACATAGACCAATGGAACAGAATAGAGAACCCAGAAATGGAACCTCAGCTCTTTGGGCAACCAATCTTTGATAAAGCAGGAAAAAACATCCGGTGGAAAAAAGACAGTCTCTTCAATAAATGGTGCTGGGAAAATTGGACAGCTGCATGTAAAAGAATGAAATTTGAGCACTCTCTCACACCATACACAAAGATAAATTCCAAATGGATGAAAGACCTCCATGTGAGACAGGAATCCATCAAAATCCTAGAGGAGAACATAGGCAGCAACCTCTACGACATCAGCCACAGCAACCTTTCTCATGACACATCTCCAAAGGCAAGAAAAACAAAAGAAGAAATGAACTTGTGGGACTTTATCAGGATAAAAAGCTTCTGCACAGCCAAAGAAACAGTCAAAAAAACTCAGAGGCAATCCACGGAATGGGAGAAGATATTTGCAAATGACACTACAGATAAAAGACTGGTATCCAAGATCTACAAAGAACTTCTCAAAGTCAATACGGGAGAAACAAATAAATAAATCATAAAATGGGCAGAAGATATGAACAGACACTTTTCCAATGAAGACATACAAATGGCTAACAGACACATGAAAAAATGTTCAAAATCATTAGCCATCAAGGAAATTCAAATCAAAACCACACTGAGATACCACCTTACACCAGTTAGAATGGTAAAAATTGACAAGGGATGAAACAACAATTGCTGGAGAGGCTGTGGAGAAAGGGGATCCCTCCTATATTGTTGGTCGGAATGCAAGTTTGTACAGCCACTCTGGAAAACAGTGTGGAGGTCCCTTAAAACATTAAAAATGGAGCTACCCTATTACCCAGCCATTGCACTGCCGGGTATTTACCCCAAAGATACAGACGTACTGAAGAGAAAGGCCATATGCACCCCAATGTTCATAGCAGCATTGTCCACAATAGCTAAATCGTGGAAGGAGCCGAGATGCCCTTCAACAGATGACTGGATTAAGAAGTCGTGGTCCATATACAATGAAATATTACTCAGCCATCAGAAAGAACGAGTTCTCAATATTTGCTGCAACATGGATGGCACTGGAGGAGATAATGCTAAGTGAAATAAGTCCAGCAGAGAAAGACAATCATCATATGATTTCTCTCATCTATGGAACATAAAAACTCGGAAGATCAGTAGGTGAAGAAAGGGATAAAGAAAGGGGGTTAATCAGGACGGGGAATGAAGCAGGAGAGACTATGGACTCTGAGAAACAAACTGAGGGCTTCAGAGGGGAGGGGGTGGGGGAATGGGATAGACTGGTGTTGGGTAGTAAGGAGGGCACGTATTGCATGGTGCACTGGGTGTTATACGCAACTAATGAATCATGGAACTTTACATCAGAAACCAGGGATGTACTGTATGGTGACTAACATAATATAATACAAAAAAAATTTTTTTTTAAAGAATTGTTAAAAAAAGAAATATTTCTTCTCTTCACACAAAATATTACTTTCTAAGTGATTTTGCTTTCAAGAGTGCCCAGGCCTAGGTGACTCCACTTCATAGCTTGAAGAAAAATTCTAAGAACGATTCTTTGAAGAGCCAGAGGAAAATACTAAGCAATTCCTGTGCTTGCCAACGGTAGAATAATGTGTCTGTTACTAAAATTCTCCCTGCCCAAATTTAAACAAAGATAATTCCCCCCCTTGCATGTTCTACAAATCAATCTAAATGATTGAGAACAGAAGATTGTTTGTCTTGCTTCATGGTGAAGTCATATGTTATTTTGACATATAAAAGTGCATTGTGTTTTGGAATTGACTAAACTGGGTCTGTTACTGAGATAGGTCTCAATTTTTGATCACTTGTAATCCTAACTTTAACACTCCTGAGTTTTACTTGCAAATTTTCATTTTTATATTGTGAACATGCTAATAAGTTCATTGACTCAAATGAAGTCAGTATCAGCTTTGTTTAAAATCAGTTGATAATAAAAAGAATAAAATGGATAAAGGATAACTAAGATATAGGACCAAAAAAATAAGCTATTGTAGATAGAGGCATGAACAAATATTTTTATACACAATAGATTTCTGTGCACATTTTGCTAATAACATCTGTGGACCGTTTATGTCACTTTGTAAAGAGTAGCTCTTTGAGATAAGGCAAGAATATTTTTTTTAAAGATTTTATTTATTTATTTGACAGAGATAGAGACAGCCAGCGAGAGAGGGAACACAAGCAGGGGGAGTGGGAGAGGAAGAAGCAGGCTCATAACGGAGGAGCCTGATGTGGGGCTCAATCCCATAACGCCGGGATCACGCCCTGAGCTGAAGGCAGACGCTTAACCGCTGTGCCACCCAGGCGCCCCGGCAAGAATATTTTAAGGAACATATTCATTTCCCAAAAAGGAGAGGTGAGGGTTTGCCACGTGGCTCAGCAATTCATTCCAAAACCCTGTTCAAGAAAACACTTCTGCCATGTGCAAACTAGCCTTATATAGATAAAAAGAGAGCATCTCCTCTACTCTGAAAGTTATTCTAGTAACAAGATACCTTAATCAGAGAGGCACAGGCCATAAGAATTCCATAGTCTTGAGCATATTGATAAAAATGATTCATTTTAATGTTCTTAAAGTTTTTGAAGATAAATTTAAAGCAATTCCCATAACTAAATATATACTAGGCGACCTAGCCGCTATTGTGGCTGCTGATACATATGACCAAATAGTAACCTTATCACCGCATTAATTACCTTGCTAGTTAAATCCATGCTCACTAGTGATATGATATCCAGTTGCTAAATATATTTCTTTACTTGCAATAAATAAATAAAAAATTGCTATAAGAAAACTTCATTGGTTACCTACCCAACCAGGCATCAGCGTTTCCAACTCTCTTCCTCCTGTATAAAAGAAACTCAGTTTTGTTGAGGTGTTCATTTCTCCAAAAGCTTGGACTTCAGGAGTGTGATCCAATCTGTAGCTGCGGGAGTGAGTCATGATTGGTCTGAAAAATCAATCAGTATTGTGACTAGCCAGCGATTGGTTTGACAAAGCGCAGTTCACTAAGCTCTTCTACCTTCATTATTTCATTTAAGTGTCAAGACCATCCCATCATGATTTCGTGTACAAAATCACTCTGCTACTTAATGTTGGAGCCAGAACTCCCATCTTTGACCCAATTAAAATCAGCAAGCGATTACTCTCCAAGAGTACAAGAGGCAAAAGAACCTCTTGCTTTCTAAGCAACTATCTTAATTCCATCAACAAGCATTTTCCGGTGAACTTACAGTTTCAGGAACAGTCTGTCAGCTAATGGTTAGTAAAACAACATTTTTAAAGGAGAGAATAAAAAGTTTTTAAAAATTGATAAAATTAAGAAAATATATAATGCCACTGATGTGTATGTCTTCTCTCCCTCATCCACGATCCTGGAAAATGCCTTTATTGCAACACGTTCATTAAAACGCACAAAAACGTGCACACATACGACACAGTCATGAAACTATAAATTTTCTCCTTTGATGTTCTTTATTTCAAACAGAATCCATCACTGAAATCAATTTCTGAATATATGAGAATTAATGGACATAAACTTTGTAAAATTGGACGAGATTATAACCAGAATCTTCTTACATGAATATACTAAGCTTTTTAATTTGTCGTCCTATCTTTATTATAGACACACCTGTATTTAAAAACAACCATTAAGGAGAAGAGAATAGCAGCACGTTCTCAGGTCCTTTGGAACTATTATCAAGCCTTCGTTTCCATGGTGAAATGATTTAACTATCACGGAATAACAATCAGCACCAGAAAACACCCTGTGTTTTTGAAATTTTGTTGTGTAAAACACATTCTTTTGGTCCTCATTTCTAGACTCATTAGTCTGGAAATGCACTGTCCCTCTAATTTCTGACATTTCTCCACAGTTACCAGTGTTGCTTTCTGCAAGCCCATTCACTGTTGCTATCTCTAACTCTCTGTCAGGAAACTGACGTTTCTGAAATCATTTCCCAACACTCAAATACAAGTTCTTTTCCAAATTATTCAATGCATTATCTACATATAAATTGCCAAATATTTCCTCTGACATACTCACATAGTGCCACTTGTAGAATAGAATGTAATATATTCATTCAAAAAATAAGATTCTCATAAGTCATTTTTATAATCTACACAAAGTAAAAATTATGACACCTGGAAACTACTTTCTGAGTCTTTATAATCTCTAGAAATAGCTAAAGAATGAATAAAACATCAGACCAAAAATAAATCATTAAATTATCCCAAAAATATAATAGTAAGATCAGATGACACAATAGCTTAAACTATGAAAAGGTGGAAGTAATAGAGTCAATTTTAAGTTTGGCAAATGAGATGATTTCATGGAAACAACCTCAGTTTGCTGATAAACTAAAGTTATGATACTGTGTTTGTTTCATTTAGGAAAGTAGCAGGAACTCCTCTTAGGTAAACTGTGTTCATCGAACAAATAGAGCTATGGTCTCATCAATGCTTGCTGTAGAAGTAGTAAGAAAGAAGTAATAAGTATAAATTTGGCTGTGTCTATGTATATGTGTAAGTTGAATAATCCAAAATTAGTTCATATTTACATACTGTATTGGAAATCTAATGACTGAAAAATCTCATTAATTTATGGTTCATTGATAATGGCCCATTGTTGGATATATTCAGAGAATAAATTAGTCATTGGAAATTACTTAGAAATAAACATCTTAAATAGAGGTGGAAAGTAGATTTTTTCTTTTTTTAAAAGATTTTATTTATTTATTTATTTGATAGAGAGAGCGAGCGAGCAAGCCAGGTAGAAAGCATGAGGTGGGCGGAGGGGCAGGAATAAGCAGGCTCCCTACTGAGCAGGGAGCCCTAGGCGGGGCTAGATCCCAGGACCCTGGGATTTTTGACCCGAGGGGAAGGCAGACACTTAATCAACTGAGCCACCCCAGAAAGCAGATTTCTTTTTTAAGATTTTAAAGATTTTATTAATTTATTTGACAGAGAGAGTGAGAGAGCACAGCAGGCAGAGGGAGAAGGAGAAGGAGAAACAGATCCTCTACTGAGCAGACAGCCCAGACTCAGGGCTTGATCCCAGGACCCTGGGATCATGACCTGAACCGAAGGCAGATGCTTAACTGACTGAGCCACCCAGGAGTCCCAGAAAACAGATTTTTAAAAACAATGTCAAGAAGCCTCATATTGTCAAACTAAGTCATCATTTCAGTTGTGATCTCCTGAGAGCCGATGTGACTTTGATCACATTGCTTTCATCAAATCATTTTTATATATCATCCCCTAAATGCAGAACTGAATATGATCATTCACATTTTATTTCAAACATCTCCTTAACCTCTGAAGACTAAGGAAAAGGAACAAGACTGAAAAGATTTTAATGGCCATCCTAAAGAGGAGAGAGTATCAGATCCTAGGCCACAGGGCAGGACTGAAATTAACACCAAAGGGAAGGACCTATATTCAAATATCATTTTGAAATATAGTCAGATGTTGGAGTGGAATAGGAGTAGAGTGTGGGAACTGAGAAACTCACACAAAAATTTTCCCTGCATGTTGTGTAAAAATAACACCAGGATGAATGAAAAACAGAGGGGTGATTGCATTATATTGCTTCTGGAGATTGAGAATGGGATTTTTCTATTCAAGGACAGAAAGGTACATCTTCCTCTGGTACTGCCTCTTGAAACCTAATCAGGGTGGGGCTTTGGGATCCCAATATAAAGGCTTTGCAAAGGCAAAGTTTGCTTTGTATGGAGGCCTTTGTTTTGTTTTTTGTTTGTTTGTTTGTTTTTTGTTTTTTAAAAAGATTTTTAATTTTTATTTATTTGACAGAGAGAGAGACAGCCAAGGAGAGGGAACACAGGCAGGGGGAGTGGGAGGGAGAAGCAGGCTCCCAGTGGAGGAGCCTGACGTGGGGCTCGATCCCAGGACTCCAAGGATCATGCCCTGAGCTGAAGGCAGACGCCCTGAGCTGAAGGCAGATGTCTTAAGACTGAGACACCCAGATACCCCTATATGGAGGCCTTTTGAATTGGCTGGACTGTGGAAGTCAGAAGGTCCAGCTGCCTTCTTGTACAGAGAATCCAGAGAATGCAGAAACCCTGACCCAATGGGCGATCTTCCTATAACATCAGTAAGACCAATTACACATTCATCAGGTGAGCACACACTTGTAACAAAAGAGTTCTTCCTTTTCTTAAAAAAAAAAATAACTGTAGGCAGACTTAAGACTTTCCTAAGCAGCTATATTATACCAAGTTAATAATAATTATGTAAGTCCTTCCCGTACTCTTGAGCTGTTAAATTTTGATCTGTTACTGCTTTTGAACTTTAAATGTATGATGTTTATTATTTTCATGTTCTTTGTGTATGCAGATTGGGATAGCTAGAGAATATTCTAGATTTCGTGTAGTTTTATATTTGGCCTGGCCCTAAATCTTAATTGGAAAACCTTGTTGTATGTAGTATGGTAAAAGGGACTGAGGCTTAAGATGAGGAACAGTATAAAATGAAATCATAAATGTTCTGATATTCCCACTTGATCTTTGGCACTTGAAGGGACAAAGAGTGTGGCTCATTAGAAAGCATTCATTCCATTGCACAGGGTCCAGGAGAATTCAAAGCAAATTAGGGATTTACACAGGTTCAGGTCTCATTCATAAAGACCAACATGCAATGTGTGTCTGGAGAAGCTCTCCAGCTTGCCTCACTCTTTCCAGCTCTCACCTTGGGTTATGGACCCCAAACTGCACAGGAGGATAGCCACATTCACAGGCACTAGGGAGCAGTGGTCCTTTCACTTTCACTCATTTCATTTTTGTTTTAATTTTACCTTCCCTCGGATTTGTTTCTTATCTTGAGTTTCCTGAGACACTGGCCACTTGTTGGTCTCACTCAGCACCATTTTATACTGGCTCTAGTGAGAAGTCAGGCAGTTAAGAAGATGACTTTGAGGCGCCTGGGCTTAGATTGTTAAGCATCTGCCTTCGCTCAGGGCATGATCCAGGTGTTCTGGGATCGAACCACATCCGGCTCCTCTGCTGTGGGAGCCTGCTTTCTTCCTCTCTCATTCCCTGTGCTTGTGTTCACTCTTTCACTGGCTGTGTCTCTCTTCAAATAAATAAATAAATAAAATCTTAAAAACAAAAAAGAAGATGACTTTGCAAAGAAAATGTAAACATATAAAACATACATAGGGGGCACTGGGGTGGCTCAGTTGGTTAATCATTCGACTCTTGGCTGCGAGGGTCATATCTCAGGATGGTGAGCTCAGCAGGCTCCACACACACAGTGGGAGCCTGTTGGCCTACTTCTCTCCCTCTGCCCCTTCCCATCAATTTCTCTCATCCTTTCCCTCTCTCTCAAAATAAATAATCTTTTGAAAAAGTGAATGATAATTCAACTCGAAGTAGGCGACTTTACTTTCGTTGTATCAAAGGGTGGTCAAATTATACAGGGAAATATCCTAGAGTGAGTTGTGATTTTCTATTTTCATTTCTTCTCTTTCTCCTCAAAAACATAACACTGTAGGACTTGCAGAATAACTCACTCTGAGTCTGGAGAGTGAAGAATTGGAGCTCCTGCTTGGTCATCGCTAACTGAGGACCATATAAGTGGCCCAAGGTCTAGATATGTCATGCTTTCTAGAGGGCCAAGATGACTTCAAGAGGCGAATGTATCTTGAGTTACTGGAACTCAATGAATTCAACCTTCCATGCAATGAGAGCCACATTCAAGCTAACGCATCAGAGTGGACTGGGGAAAAGTAACTGAGGATTGTTCTGAAGAAATGCACTAAACTTCGAATGGTTAGAGACTTCTTACCACTGAAAATTTCGCCACTTGACGAGAATGTGTTCTGGAAGCTAAGGAACATGTTGAAAGAGCTACAGAGCAAACAACACAGAAACACCAGACTTGCCAAAACCTGACTTACATTCCTTTGCTTCTTCAAGGAGAACTGGTCCACTGTACTCCCAAAAAGTATCCTCAAGCTGAGCAACCTGCAGCTGAACCACCTGTCTGAGGAATACAAGGGCTGCCAGAGCAGATAAAAGCTCAAATCATTTTCATGATTTTCAAAGGAGAAACAGGAGTTTGAGGAGAAACTGGCTAACAGTTCAAGACAGAGAACTCTGATTTTATTCCAGAACTCCAAAGAAATCAGATGTAATCAAGAGGACCCCAAAAAGAGGCCAAAAGAAGTTTCAGAATCAGGACAGGAAGTGAAGTCTCCCCCTGAAACCCATTTTCCAAAGAGGATGAATTCTACAAAGAACTAAGAATCCCCCATGAACAGATATGAGAAGTTCCACCAGGTTTTATGGCTAAGTCGGGAGCTGCAAGAGTGTTCCCCTGAGGGGAGTGCATGGTGGAGATTGGCAGAGGCTGGCAGTGGATGAGTCCCCGAACCAGAAGGAGGCTTTTTATGAGCAGCAGGGCTGAGGCTCAGAAAACAGGCTGAGGATGGATCTGGATCACTGGCTCAAGATCCTGTCTTCTGAAAGAATAGTCACTGCGTGCAGGGATACACATACCAAGCATAAAAACACCTTAGAGCATGAGGAGGCCAGACCTAGATCAGACAGACAGAGCTGACGATTCCCTGTCACCAAGGAGTCGCAGGAAGGGCGGACAGGAGTCAAGCTGCACTCAGAGGCCTAATCGTCAAGAGACTACTCGGAAATTCACTGCCTCATGGGGATCAGGAGAAAATGAGAGGGGAGGAAGGGGAGAAAGGCGGTGACCTCAGACTCCAGCAGTGGGGATGGATATTGCGGTCTGGGGACAGTGGATACGCCTCATCTCCTCCAGGGCGGCTCCTCTGCTCAGACTGCAACTGAGTTTTTTGTGGGACAGAGACTTTCCAGCGAGACATCCAGGGCATCCGTGTGAGATGGAAGAGCTTTCTCCCTGCCCCTGTTCATTTCCACTCCTTTTCTGTACATTTAATTCTTAGATCTCTGTGAGATCTTACTTACTCACATATCAAGAGATTAAAAATAGTGAAGTTGAGACAGAAGTATTGTAAAAATAATTGTTTTTATTAAGGAAGCATGTCACTTTGGCTGTGATGGATATGGACACTCTATTTCCAGATAATGGCAAGGAGTCTAAAACCCTTAACATATGGTCAATGTTAGTGACATATTTTATTTTAGCCACTAATATAACTTCCATGATTTTGCTGTGTTATAATTTGGTTTTAACTAGTTGGAAGAAATTTAAAAATATATTCTCTAAGAGTAACCATGGTTGATCATTATAATGGTTTGATGATCAGTTTTCATTTTTCTATTCTTTCACTTTTGTGAATGGTTAATTTTTCTATGAATAAAATATTGAAAACACAAACATAGTATTTGATTTTTAATTTTTGAAAATTTATAGTTTTATTTAATGGTGAGTGCCTCCATAACATCAAAGGGATTATGACTTGAGGACACATGCTGCTCTACGTGGTATCTGAATTTATTCCTGGCAGAAGCCTCAGACTCCTTCCTGTTGCTCCTGGTACAGAGTGAGAGTCTCAGCTTTACTTCCAGGATAGATAGAAATGAGGGACAGACAGGATAGACAGATAGAAAGAATTAGGATAGATAGAAAAGATAGATGATCCATGATACATAATAGATAATGTGTGATAGATACATAGATGGAGTGGTAGACAGAAGAGAATAGATAGATGAAGATAGATGATAGATGAAGGGATAGATGAAAGATGGTACATAGAAAGATGATAGATAAATAGATGATAGATAATGATAGATGAATAATTGATAGATAAATAGATGATAGATAAATGGGTGATAGATAGATAAGATATAGATAGATAGATAGATAGATAGATAGATATAGATGATAGAGATGCTAGGTGACACAGTCGGTTAAGCATCATGCTGGCCCAGTCTAGGCTTGGATCATGATCTCACAGGTAGTGAGATGGAGCCCAAGAATAGCCTTCATGTTCAGTGGGGGAGTCTTCTTGGGGATTCTTTCCCTCTGACCCTCTTCACTCTCCCTCTTTCTCTCTCTCAAATAAATAGTAAATTTTTAAAAGATACATAGAGATACACAGAAGACAGATGAATAAGCTCTTCTCTTCTATTGGCCTTTCCATGAATTCTTTATTGTCCCAATACCACATTGGTTTCTTTATCTATTTTATCAGCACTTTTGGAAATCTATCTGGAGCTAGTACTTTCCTAATTATACTCTTTTCTCTGAATATTACTGCCTATTTCCATATTGTATTCTTATGAATATTAGTATCATAAGTAGTTATATCATTTTTATGAAAATAATTAAAGTTTTGAGTGTTTAGATAATTAGATATCTTAATGAATTATTATTAAGTGATTTTCTAGGTTAAATAATGCTTTAAAAAATAATGGCAATATTTATAACTTTTGCTTACCTTTGATTCCTTTCTCTTTCTAAATATGTTGGTTTGGAATATCGAACAATGTTAAGTCGCAATGTATCTTGTCTTACTTTTGTCTTTTTTTAAAAAAGTTAGTGGATTTGCAATGGCTTTAATTATGCTGATCAATATGCATTTGAAATAAATTTTACACTATTATTCAAAAAACTAGCTACTTACTTATCATATTGTTATTTTTTAACCCATCCTGCCTATTTTTTATTTAAAAATCACTTCTCAGAGACACCTGGATGGCTCAGGCAGTTGTCTATCTCAGCTCAGGTTATGATCCCAGGATCCTGGGATCAAGCCCACCTCAGGCTTCCTGCTCAGTGGTGAGTCTGCTTCTCCCTCTGCCCCTCCCTCCATCTAGTGCTTTCACTCTTGCTCTCTGTCTCTCTCTCTCCATTAAATAAATCTTTTTAAAAATAACTTCTCTCATGTATGAATGTTGTGAAACTTCATGGCTATATTTATTACTGGGGAGTGGATTGTTGAATTACCTGATATCAAGCTCACATCATATTCCAGAAATAAACCCACTTACTAAGCTGTATTGAAAAAGAATGGTAGAGTTTGGGCAAACTTTCAGCCTTTATATGCTGGAAATATAACAGATACACAAAACTTCTGGCTATTAACTTCACTAACTCTTTTTCATGATCTAGGAGGTGAATGCATTGTTGTTCAGATATGAAAAATAAGACCTGAGTGGGGCAGCAGGGTGAGAAACAGGACTCTTGCTAATTATTACATTAAAGCTGAAGGACTTCTGGAGCTCTTCCTAAGAAACTAAAAGATAATGTAGTTGAGGAGAAGGACCAGGGAGGGAAAATCTCTCAAGAACTTCCAGATACATAGACTGGACTAGATTAGCACTTAGGCTGCTGCATTCTGCAGAAACTGAACAAAAATTGACTGGGAAATGTCAAGGAGTCCTCCATGTGCTGTCATGCGTGTGGTATCCTGAAACACCAGAGGAAAGGATAGGTATCTCTTTATGTCAAGGATGCTTGAACTGAGTCTCAGGGAGGTAGCAAGTCAAGAGGGAGGAAAGGAAGAGAATATAGAATTGGTTCCTACATTATCCATTTATTGGGCATTCCTTTTCTTCAAAGTACCATAAACTCCTATTTTCCTCCCAGTCCCTTCACTGCTTTCTCTGCCTTGGGGATCTGCATATTCTCCTTGTAACCTATATACCTTTCCAGCTTAAACCCTTCCTTTTATCTGCCATTCTTACACTAAGTCCATATGTCTGCAAACTCCTATCACAAAGTAGTGATCTCATTGACATCTTCACTACAGTTTTCCTCTGGATTCATCCCAAATCCCAAATGTGTGTGCTGTGAGCAATGATCCCACCAATCACCCAATTGCCCAAAACCTTCCCATTCTACACTCACTGGTGTTCCTCTGCCTCATCTCCACCAGCACAGAGAAAGGGGATCCCTCTCAACACCCAATTGTAAATGAGAGTTCAGAAGGCCTGACAAGCTCTAGTGGAATTTTCTAAATTATCATGGCTAATTCAATTTTCTTCAGGATTTAGCAGTTGTTACACGCAGAATAAGCTATGAAGGACTAAGCTGTGGGACTGGGAACAACAGGGCAGCTCCAGCATCTCACCAGCGATGTGAAGTGCAAGCTTTGGGACTCGGGCAATGACTGAGAAGTAAAGCAGCCACTGGAGAACTGTGAAGAGAGGGAAGCGAAAGGCCAAAAGATTTGGTTTTGACTATTCATTACTGGTGAAAAAAAACCCATGGAGGTGAAGAGAGGAGGATGTCTGGGCTAGATCTTGCTCTGTAGGGGGAGGAGGGATGTTGCGCAGAGTGAAGGTTAGGAGGATCAGGAGAACTCAAACTCTAACCAGGGCAGTTCAGAACTGGCAGAAGTGTGTTTCTGGGTTTAGGTTCCCAAGTTGGAACCTTCTTCAATGAAACCTTCCACAAGAGAAATTCATGTGTATTTGTGAGGATGCAGAGTGGACTGGGCATTGGAGTTAACAGGGCCATCACCAGTTGGGTGGGCTTAGTGTTCCTCAGTGTGCAGCCTCAAGGAAGGGTTCTTGGGCATGGTGGAGCTCAGACACCAGATTCCCAGGAACCTGGGAATGGTGCCTGCTGTCCCTCCAATGTACCAAATCCCAGTACTTTAAGGTCTGTTGGCATGGGATCACATGGTGCCAAATTAGGAGTCAGAGTTGTCCATCGGGTTGAGGAAAGAATGGTCATATTTTTTGGATGTTAAATGGGCTTCTCTCAAAGAACCCACAAATCTTCTTTTTGTCCAGAAGCACCCGAATAAAGATAAGCAATACAATAGTCCACAGTAATTAATAAATAAATAAATAAATAAATAAATAATAAATTCCATATGCATATAGCCAAGTTGTGTTTCTTTTTCGAAAAGACCATGAGCATTAATAAAATTGTAATCCCTTAGCACTCCTGCTAAATACATTTAAAACCTTGTTTCAAAGTAGAAAATTGAGTAAGACGGTACATGCCACAGTAGGCAATATTTTGTGCTTAAGAAAGAGGATATATGGCATGCTTATAAAAATCAAATGTTTTGATGCTAGACTCCTTTCAAAACCTCACAACCTAACGGAATTAAATAGAGCATATGGTAAGCAGTAAAAGTGAGCAATATGAACATCAATGCCTAAGAATTAGTAAAACACACAAAAGTATAGTTTAAAATGTGGTTTTATGTTATGTTAGTCACCATACAGTACATCATTGGTTTTTTTTTTTAACATTCTTTAAAATTAAATTTTATTTTTATTATATTATGTTAGTCACCATACAGCATCCCTGGCATTTCTGATGTAAGCTGTCTATTCATTAGTTGCGTATAACACCTCAGTGCACCATGCTAATAGTGCCCTCCTTACACCTGATCACCGTCATCCTGGTTTCCCCACCCCTCCCCTCGAGCCCTCAGTTTGTTCTCAGAGTCCATAGTCTCTCATGTCTTCATTCCCCGTTCTGATTACCCCTCTTCTTTATCCCTTTCTTCCCCTACCGATCTATCCTGAAGCTTCTTAGTGTTCCATAGGATGGTAGAAATCATAGATGAATTGTCTTTTCTCTGCGAATCTTATTTCACGTAGCATTATCTCCTCCAGTGCCATCCATGGTTGCTAGCAAAAATATTGAGAACTTCGTTCTTTCTGATGCTGAGTAATATTTCATTGTATATAGGACCACATACTGTAATCCAGTCATTCTGTTGAAGGGCATCTCGTGCTCTTCCAGACATTTACTTATTGTGACATTGCTGCTATGAACATTGGGGTGCATATGGCCTCTTCTTTCAGTACGCTTGTATCTTTGGGTAAATACCGTAGTAATGCCGTGGACATAGGTAGCTCCATATTTTTAACTTTTTAAGGGACCTCCACACTGTTTTCCAGAGTGGCTGTACAACTTGCATTCGACCACCAACATAGAGGAGGGATCCCTTTTCTCCACATCCTCTCAGACAATTGTTTGTTTCTGCCTTGTCATATTTTGCCATTCTAATCTGTAAGGTGGTATCTCAGTGTGGCTTTGACTTTGAATTTCCTCTGATGGCAATGATTTTGAACTATTTCTTCATGTGTCTGTTAGCCATTTGTATGTCTTCATTGGAAAAGTGTCTGTTCATATCTTCTGCCCATTTTATTGATTTATTTGGTTTCTCCTGTATTGACGTTTGAGGAATGTTTTGTAGATTTGGATACCAGTCTCTTGTATCTGTAGTGTCATTTGCAAATATCTGATCCTCCCATTCCTATGGTGCCTCTGAGTTTTCTGACTGTTTCCTTGGCTTGCAGTTTTTTAATCTGATAAGTCCCATGCAACATTTCTATCTTTATTTTCTCTTGCCTTTGGAGGATGTGTCATGTAGAAAAGGTTGTTTAGCTTGTTATTAGAGAGTTGCTGTCATATGTCTCCTCAGGATTTTGATGGATTCCTGTCTCAGCGATGAGCTCTTTCATCCATTTGGAGTTATTGCTTTGTGTATGGTGTGAGAGAGATGTCAAGCTTTCCTTTCATGCAGCCTGTCCTAATTTTTCCCAGCACCATTTATTGAAGAGACTGTCTTTTTCCCATCGGATGTTTTTTCCTGCTTTATCAAAGATTGGTTGCCAGAGCGAGGTTCCATTTCTGGTCTCTATTCTGTCTCCATTGGTCTATGTTGTCTTTTGGCCAGTACCATGTCTGTGCTTTGTGATCACAGCTTTTAGTACAAAGTCGAAATCCTTGCATTGTGATGCCCCCAGCTTTGTTTTTCCTTTTCAACAATTCCTTGGAGATTCGGGACCTTTTCTGTTTCATACAATTTAAGGGATCTATTTGTTCTCATCTTTGAAAAATGTTATCGGTATTTTGATCGGGACTAGCATTGAAAGCTAGATTGCTCTGGGTAGCATGGATATTTTTAACTATGTTAATTCTTAGATCCATGAGCATGGAATATCTTTCCATCTTTTTTCTGTCTCCCTCATGTCCCATCAATAGTGATTTATAGTTTCTAGAATATAGGTCCTTTACATCTCTGGTTAAGTTAGTTCACAAAAGTGTTTTGATGTCACTTGTTCCATGTTTCATTGTTTGCATACAATAGCCAGTGCTCCATGCAATACATCCCTCCTTAATACTTTTTTTAAAAAAGATTTGTTATTTGAGAGAGAGAGAGAGAATGCACAAGCAGGGGAAGGACAGAGGGGGAGGGGCAGAGAAAGAGTACAAACTCCCCATTGAGCAGGGGAGCCCAAGGCAGGGGGTTGGTCCCAGGACCCTGAGATCAAGACCAGAGCCAAGGTGGATGCTTCATCGCGACTGAGTAACCCAGGAGCCCCTAAAAATGTGATCTTAATAAAACCCGCGGATATACCATCAAACTTCTAATTCACTTAAGAAATGCTTAGCGAATATTGATGCTGACTGACAGAAATTTTTAAAGTGGTGAAAGTATTTTTCCTTTTCAACATTTCCTTGGTGAGTAGGGGTTTGTGGTTCTACACAAATTTAAGGGCTGTTTGTTCCAGCTCTTTGAAAATGTTATTGGTATTTTGATTGGGGATGGCATTGAAAGTGGAGTGCTCACAGGTAGCATGAACATTTTAACTATATTTATTCTTCCGATCCATGAGCATGGGATGTTTTTCCATCTTTTTGTGCACTTCTTCAATGTCTTTCAAAGAGTGATCTGTAGTTTCTAGAGGCTATAGATCCTTTACCTCCTCTGGTTAAGTTAATTCCGAGAGATATCATATGATTTTTGGTGCTAATGTAAATGGAATCGATTTCCTAATTTCTCTTTCTTCAGTCTCATTGTTCATGTATAGAAATGCGACTGATTTCTGGCTGTGATTTTGTATCCTGCCACATTACTGGTACTGCATAACTTCTAGTAACTTGGGGGTGGAGTCTTTTGGGTTTTACATATATAGTGTATCATGTCATCTGTGAAAGAAACAGTTTGACTTCTTCTTTGCTGATTTGAATACTTTTTATCCCTTTTTGTTGTCTGATTGTTGTTGCAAGAGCTTTTAGTATGTTGAATAATAATGCCAAAAGGTTTGCAATCTTGTTGTGATTCCTGATCTTAAGGAAGGCTTTCAAAGCTGGTGGCATCCGTTGCCTGATTTCAAGCTATACTACAAAGCTGTGATCACAAAGACAGCATGGTACTGGCACAAAAAACAGATGCATAGATCAATGGAACAGAATAGAGACCCCAGAAATGGACCCTCGGCTCTATGGGCAACATTCTTTGACAAAGCAGGACAAAACATCCAGTGGAAAAAAGACAGTTCAATAAATGGTGCTGGGATCCATTGGACAGCTATATGCAAAAGAATGAAACTTGAGAGCACTCTCTCACACCATACACAAAAGAGATAAACTCTAAATGGATGAAAAGAAGACCTCGATGTGAGACAGGAACTCATCAAAATCTAGAGGAGAACATAGGCTACAACCTCTTTGACATCGGTACAGCAACTTTTTCATGACACATTTCCAAAGGCAAGAGAAACAAAAGAAAAAATGAACATGTGGGACTTCATCAAGATTAAAAGCTTCTGCACAGCCAAAGGAAACATTAAAGAAAAACTAGAGGCAGCCCATGGAATAAGGAGAAGGTTTTTGCAAAAAATGACACTACAGATAAAAGACTAGTATCGAAAAGATCTATAAAGAACTTCTCAAAAACTCTATACACAAGAAACAAATAATTAAATCAAAAGTGGGCAAAAGATATAAACATACACTTTTTCAATGAAGTCAATACAAATGGCTAACTAACAGACACATGAAAAAAATGTTCAAAATCATTAGGCATCAGAAATTAAATCAAAACCACCTTGAGATACCACCTTATGCCAGTTAGAATGGCAAAAATTGAAAAGGCAAAAACAATAAATGTTGGAGAGGATGTGGAGAAAGGGGATGCCTCTTACACTCTTGTGGTGGGAATGCAAGTTGGTACAGCCACTTTGGAAAAAAAACAGTGTGGAGGTCCCTCAAAAGTTAAAAATAGAACTCTATGACCCAGCAATTGCACTACTGGTGTTTACCCCAAAGGTACTGACATAGTGAAGAGAAGGGCCATAGCCACCCCAGTGTTCATAGCAGCATTGTGCACAATAGCTAAATTGTAGAAGGAGGTGAGATGCCCTTCAACAGATGACACTGGATTAAGAAGATGTGGTCCATATATACAATGGAATATTACTCAGCCATCAGAAAGAACAATTACCCAACATTTGCAGCAACATGGATGGGACTGGAAGAGATTATGCTAAGTGAAATAAGTCAAGCAGAGAAAAGACAATTATCATATGGTTAGAAATCATTTATGGAATTGTAAGAAATAGCAGGGAGGTCAGTAGAAGGAAGGTAAGAATGAAGGGGTGGTAAACAGAAGGGGAATGAACCATGAGAGACTATGGAATCTGGGAAACAAACTGAGGGTTTCAGGGGGAAGGGTGGTGCATTGGGATAGGCTGGTGATGTAGGAGGGCACATATGCGTGGAGCACTAGTGTTCTCTCTAAATGAATCATGGATTGATACATCAAAAATTAAGTATGGTGACTAATGTAACATAATAAAAATTTTAATAAAAATAAAAATAAAAATAAAGCCATGGCATGTAGTGATCTTTTTATTGAAATTTGGTTCTCATCCAGGCGATTTTGAAAACAAGCAAGACTTGTTTTAGAAGGACCATTGTTTACATTAGGGCTATGCCTCTCAGGACTTCGCCAGTACTTCCAAAAGCATAATATCTTTGCTGTGCTTTACACTGATATCCTGAAAGAATCTTCAAAGGGTAATAAAAGAAGAAAAAAATGTATCTTAAGAATGATCTTTTTATAGTCTTACTGATGAATAAAATATTTTTTCTAAAGTTAGAAAAATGCTTTCTTCGAAAGTGTTAAAACTGTTCATTGGTTTGATGCCATGAGAAGGCTGCTCACTTTCTGAATTAATGCCACTTTTGAATTTTGTACAGTGCATGCCCAACATAGCAACATCAGCACCAGCTAAGGATCTGTTAGAAAAGTTAAATTCTGGATCTTGTTTGCAGAATTCCTGAATCAGAACCTACATGGAATGGGACCCAGGAATATCCGTTTAACAATTCCTCTATATCAGATTATTCTGATACTGCTGGTCGAGATCATTGACCTAAAGCAGCATCTCCTTAGATTGATTACATGCAGACACACGGACACACACACACACACACACACACACACACACACACACAGAGTCCTTAATATACACACATACATTTATATAATATGGTCCCATCCAAGAGACCTTTGCTTTTCTCTGATAATAAAACTGAGAAAATTATCTCCTCAAACATGAGGAAGAAATAAGTATTATTCATCATCTCAAGAAATACTTTCTGACTTGAATCATTTTGATGGAAATTCTTTGGTACAAAGTTTGTCTTGTATTTTCTAGAGTATGTTTCCATTTCTGTCACTTTACTTCTATTTCTTGGGAAAGCTTATCTTTTCTTTGTGCATTGGTCTTTTCCTTGTAGATAAAGTGTCCATTGTTAGCTAGGAAGACCACGGAGATAAAGTGCCCAACCCATCACAACAAGTCATGGTATCCACATGACATCAGTAGTGATTAAATTTGATCACTTAGTTAAAGGTACTGTTTGCCTGATTTCTTCCTGTAAAGTTACTAATTCTCTCCTTCCCTATTTTGTTCTTTATAATTAAGTTACCAAATCACAGACAGACTTTTATAGGCTTTCCAATAATCGGAATTATAATGCTTTTAGTGAATATCTCTTACATTTCCTTGTTATTTAGTGCTTATTAAAAGTAGTTGGAAAGAATTGAGGATTGCTTCACAGGAGAGATACTAAATTGTGTGCTAAAATAACATGCAGTTTGTGGAAATGCTCTTTATTTTACACTGTAGTTAACTAAATATTATCAACATTTTTTATTTTTTAAATTTAATACATAAACATTTTGTTTGCCAAACTAACAGGGAATATAGAAATGCCATAAGTGCCTAGTAATGCATTTTCCATTACTTTGGTAGTGTGGATTTACTCGGGATTCTTTATTTATGAATTCATTCATCATATTTGCCTATTTTTTCTAATAGGTAATTAATATTTATCTATTGATTTGCATTATATTATTTTCTATCTACTGTTATTTTCTCATTACCTCTGTAAACTTTTTGCTTTGTCAATGAGGCTTGTATTTTACAAAACATACAGAAAATTGCAAATCTTAGAAGTGCCACTAAAAATGATTCCTGAGAAGGAAGGAATTTTGGTAAAGGGTTATAGATTATAGCCCCATGCTCAAGACTATCTTTACTGAGAAAAAAATACCAGGCTGCATTGCATTGACACGAAAATACGCAAATGGATCCTCATGTTCTCTTTATCACAGGCTCAATGTGTGGGATCCCTTATAGACAGAACTTACAGGAAGCAGTACAACATGCTAAATGAACATTTGCTTCCTTTATATGAATCCCTGAGTTAACTATTCATTTTCTATGCTAGTTCTGAAAAAGTTTACTTGAAACATTGCCATATCCTTGATACTAAAATTTTGGCCCTTGTTGAAGTTTATGAAGAAAAACAAGGGTCTGAGTGTTCAGATGCTGCACTTTGATCAGAGGTTGATGTTAACAAGCTCTTGTTTCAACCAAGAGATGATGAGTTACTAGAGTTTAGAGAAATGATAATTGTCTGTCAGATACTTGGATTTATCCAACTAGATGGGAGCTTGAAGAGGAGACTAAGCACCTCTCCCTTGGCTTATTAAACTGAGATATATACCACTGCATTTCTTCTACCCCAGTCTGGTTCAAATCTGAAAGTAAAACACATTTCTCACAATGCAGAGGAGCCTTGGAAATACTGTGCTAAGTGAAGAAACCAAATACAAAAAGCCACATTGTGTGACTCAAATTTGCATAAAGTATACATAATAAACAAATATCCATAAAGACTGCAAGAGAGTTAGGGATGAGGAGGGATGGGAAGGAGGTTAGGGAGTAAATATTAATGGGTTCTTGTTTTTGGGGGGGATGGTGGAAATGTCCTGGGATTAAATAGTTATGATAGCTGCACAACTCTTTGGATACTACCAAAAACCACTGAATTATGTACTTTAAAAAGACGAAGCTTTGATGGCATGCAAATTTCATCTCACTAAACTATTATTAAAAAGGAAAAGGTATTGATTATATTCAGAAAATGTTCAAAAAATTTTATTAAAGGAAGATTTAATAAACAAATT
>NW_024424008.1:18268635-18327334 GCF_017311325.1 Ursus maritimus | reverse complement strand
CATCATATGATTTCTCTCATCTATGAATGCAAAATCTATTCCTGAACCTTTTAAAATATTTTTAAGGATATGAGGCATCTTCATTATAACTTTCTTTTTTTTCTTTTTTCTTTCTTTTTTTCTTTTTTTTTTAGAGAAGGAGAGAGGTGGGGGAGGTGCTGAGGGAGAGAGAGAATCTTAAACAGGCTCCATGCCCAGCGCGGGGCCTGATGCAGGGCTGATCTCACAGCCCTGAGATCATGACTTGAGTTGAAATCAAGAGTCTGACGCTTCATCGACTGAGCCACCCAGGCGCCCCTCCTCACTGTAACTTTGGAGAAATAGTAACTCTATTTATTCTACTAGTTACAAAGGAAAAAAATATTACTTTCTAAGTGATTTTGCTTTCAAGAGTGCCCAGGCCTAGGTGACTCCACTTCATAGCTTGAAGAAAAATTCTAAGAACGATTCTTTGAAGAGCCAGAGGAAAATACTAAGCAATTCCTGTGCTTGCCAACGGTAGAATAATGTGTCTGTTACTAAAATTCTCCCTGCCCAAATTTAAACAAAGATAATTCCCCCCCTTGCATGTTCTACAAATCAATCTAAATGATTGAGAACAGAAGATTGTCTTGCTTCATGGTGAAGTCATATGTTATTTTGACATATAAAAGTGCATTGTGTTTTGGAATTGACTAAACTGGGTCTGTTACTGAGATAGGTCTCAATTTTTGATCACTTGTAATCCTAACTTTAACACTCCTGAGTTTTACTTGCAAATTTTCATTTTTATATTGTGAACATGCTAATAAGTTCATTGACTCAAATGAAGTCAGTATCAGCTTTGTTTAAAATCAGTTGATAGTAAAAAGAATAAAATGGATAAAGGATAACTAAGATATAGGACCAAAAAAATAAGCTATTGTAGATAGAGGCATGAACAAATATTTTTATACACAATAGATTTCTGTGCACATTTTGCTAATAACATCTGTGGACCGTTTATGTCACTTTGTAAAGAGTAGCTCTTTGAGATAAGGCAAGAATATTTTAAGGAACATATTCATTTCCCAAAAAGGAGAGGTGAGGGTTTGCCACGTGGTTCAGCAATTCATTCCAAAACCCTGTTCAAGAAAACACTTCTGCCATGTGCAAACTAGCCTTATATAGATAAAAAGAGAGCATCTCCTCTACTCTGAAAGTTATTCTAGTAACAAGATACCTTAATCAGAGAGGCACAGGCCATAAGAATTCCATAGTCTTGAGCATATTGATAAAAATGATTCATTTTAATGTTATTAAAGTTTTTGAAGATAAATTTAAAAGCAATTCCCATAACTAAACATATACTAGGCAGTTAAAACCTAGCCGCTATTGTGGCTGCTGATACATATGACCAAATAGTAACCTTATCACCGCATTAATTACCTTGCTAGTTAAATCCATGCTCACTAGTGATATGATATCCAGTTGCTAAATATATTTCTTTACTTGCAATAAATAAATAAAAAATTGCTATAAGAAAACTTCATTGGTTACCTACCCAACCAGGCATCAGCGTTTCCAACTCTCTTCCTCCTGTATAAAAGAAACTCAGTTTTGTTAAGGTGTTCATTTCCTCCAAAAAGCTTGGACTTCAGGAGTGTGATCCAATCTGTAGCTGCGGGAGTGAGTCATGATTGGTCTGAAAAATCAATCAGTATTGTGACTAGCCAGCGATTGGTTTGACAAAGCGCAGTTCACTAAGCTCTTCTACCTTCATTATTTCATTTAAGTGTCAAGACCATCCCATCATGATTTCGTGTACAAAATCACTCTGCTACTTAATGTTGGAGCCAGAACTCCCATCTTTGACCCAATTAAAATCAGCAAGCGATTACTCTCCAAGAGTACAAGAGGCAAAAAGAACCTCTTGCTTTCTAAGCAACTATCTTAATTCCATCAACAAGCATTTTCCGGTGAACTTACAGTTTCCAGGAACAGTCTGTCAGCTAATGGTTAGTAAAACAACATTTTTAAAGGAGAGAATAAAAAGTTTTTAAAAATTGATAAAATTAAGAAAATATATAATGCCACTGATGTGTATGTCTTCTCTCCCTCATCCACGATCCTGGAAAATGCCTTTATTGCAACACGTTCATTAAAACGCACAAAAACGTGCACACATACGACACAGTCATGAAACTATAAATTTTCTCCTTTGATGTTCTTTATTTCAAACAGAATCCATCACTGAAATCAATTTCTGAATATATGAGAATTAATGGACATAAACTTTGTAAAATTGGACGAGATTATAACCAGAATCTTCTTACATGAATATACTAAGCTTTTTAATTTGTCGTCCTATCTTTATTATAGACACACCTGCATTTAAAAACAACCATTAAGGAGAAGAGAATAGCACGTTCTCAGGTCCTTTGGAACTATTATCAAGCCTTCGTTTCCATGGTGAAATGATTTAACTATCACGGAATAACAATCAGCACCAGAAAACACCCTGTGTTTTTGAAATTTTGTTGTGTAAAACACATTCTTTTGGTCCTCATTTCTAGACTCATTAGTCTGGAAATGCACTGTCCCTCTAATTTCTGACATTTCTCCACAGTTACCAGTGTTGCTTTCTGCAAGCCCATTCACTGTTGCTATCTCTAACTCTCTGTCAGGAAACTGACGTTTCTGAAATCATTTCCCAACACTCAAATACAAGTTCTTTTCCAAATTATTCAATGCATTATCTACATATAAATTGCCAAATATTTCCTCTGACATACTCACATAGTGCCACTTGTAGAATAGAATGTAATATATTCATACAAAAAATAAGATTCTCATAAGTCATTTTTATAATCTACACAAAGTAAAAATTATGACACCTGGAAACTACTTTCTGAGTCTTTATAATCTCTAGAAATAGCTAAAGAATGAATAAAACATCAGACCAAAAATAAATCATTAAATTATCCCAAAAATATAATAGTAAGATCAGATGACACAATAGCTTAAACTATGAAAAGGTAATAGAGTCAATTTTAAGTTTGGCAAATGAGATGATTTCATGGAAACCTCAGTTTGCTGATAAAGTTATGATACTGTGTTTGTTTCAATTTAGGAAAGTAGCAGGAACTCCTCTTAGGTAAACTGTGTGTGTTCATTGAAGAAATAGAGCTATGGTCTCATCAATGCTTGCTGTAGAAATAATAAGAAAGAAGTAATAAGTACAATTTTGGCTGTGTCTATGTATATGTGTAAGTTGAATAATCCAAAATTAATTCATATTTACGTACTTTATTGGAAATCTAATGACTGAAAAATCTCATTAATTTATGGTTCATTGATAATGGCCCATTGTTGGATATATTCAGAGAATAAATTAGTCATTGGAAATTACTTAGAAATAAACATCTTAAATAGAGGTGGAAAGTAGATTTTTTTCTATTTTTTTAAAAATTTTATTTATTTATTTATTTATTTATTTATTTATTTATTTATTTATTTGATAGAGAGAGAGAAAGTGAGCAAGCCAGGTAGAAAGCATAAGGTGGGCGGAGGGGCAGGAATAAGCAGGCTCCCTACTGAGCAGGGAGCCCTAGGCAGGGCTAGATCCCAGGACCCTGGGATTTTGACCCGAGGGGAAGGCAGACACTAAATCAACAGAGCCACCCCAGAAAGCAGATTTCTTTTTTAAGTTTTTAAAGATTTTATTAATTTATTTGACAGAGAGAGTGAAAGAGCACAGCAGGCAGAGGGAGAAGGAGAAACAGACCCTCTACTGAGCAGACAGCCCAGACTCAGGGCTTGATCCCAGGACCCTGGGATCATGGCCTGAACCGAAGGCAGATGCTTAACTGACTGAGCCACCCAGGAGTCCCAGAAAACAGATTTTTAAAAACAATGTCAAGAAGCCTCATATTGTCAAACTAAGTCATCATTTCAGTTGTGATCTCCTGAGAGCCGATTTGGCTTTGATCACATTGCTTTCATCAAATCATTTTTATATATCACATCCCCCTAAATGCAGAACTGAATATGATCATTCACATTTTTATTTCAAACATCTCCTTAACCTCTGAAGACTAAGGGAAAAGGAACAAGACTGAAAAGATTTTAATGGCCATCCTAAAGAGGAGAGAGTATCAGATCCTAGGCCACAGGGCAGGACTGAAATTAACACCAAAGGGAAGGACCTATATTCAAATATCATTTTGAAATATAGTCAGATGTTGGAGTGGGAATGGGAGTAGAGTGTGGGAACCGAGAAACTCACACAAAAATTTTCCCTGCATGTTGTGTAAAAATAACACCAGGATGAATGAAAAACAGAGGGGTGATTGCATTATATTGCTTCTGGAGATTGAGAATGGGATTTTTCTATTCAAGGACAGAAAGGTACATCTTCCTCTGGTACTGCCTCTTGCAGAAACCTAATCAGGGTGGGGCTTCGGGATCCCAATATAAAGGCTTTGCAAAGGCAAAGTTTGCTTTGTATGGAGGCCTTTGTTTTGTTTTTTTGTTTGTTTGTTTTGTTTTTTGTTTTTTTAAAAGATTTTTAATTTTTATTTATTTGACAGAGAGAGAGACAGCCAAGGAGAGGGAACACAGGCAGGGGGAGTGGGAGAGGGAGAAGCAGGCTCCCAGTGGAGGAGCCTGACGTGGGGCTCGATCCCAGGACTCCAGGATCATGCCCTGAGCTGAAGGCAGACGCCCTGAGCTGAAGGCAGATGCTTAATGACTGAGCCACCTAGATGCCCCTATATGGAGGCCTTTGAATTGGCTGGACTGTGGGAAGTCAGAAGGTCCAGCTGCCTTCTTGTACAGAGAATCCAGAGAATGCAGAACCCCTGACCCAATTGGGCAGATCTTCCTATAAGCATCAGTAAGACCAATTACACATTCATCAGGTGAGCACACACTTGTAAGTAAAAGAGTTCTTCCTTTTTTCTTTAAAAAAAATAACTGTAGGCAGACTTAAGACTTTCCTAAGCAGCTATATTATACCAAGTTAATAATAATTATGTAAGTCCTTCCCGTTTACTCTTGAGCTGTTAAATTTTGATCTGTTACTGTTTTGAACTTTAAATGTATGTGTTTATTTATTTTATGTTCTTTGTGTATGCAGATTGGGATAGCTAGAGGGAATATTCTAGATTTCGTGTAGTTTTATATTTGGCCTGGCCCTAAATCTTAATTGGAAAACCTTGTTGTATGTAGTATGGTAAAAGGGACTGAGGCTTAAAGATGAGGAACAGTAACCCAAATGAAATCATAAATGTTCTGATATTCCCACTTGATCTTTGGCACTTGAAGGGACAAAGAGTGTGGCTCATTAGAAAGCATTCATTCCATTGCACAGGGTCCAGGAGAATTCAAGCAAATTAGGGATTTACACAGGTTCAGGTCTCATTCATAAAAGACCACAGTGCAATGTGTGTCTGGAGAAGCTCTCCAGCTTGCCTCACTCTTGTTTCCAGCTCTCACCTTGGGTTATGGACCCCCAAACTGCACTTGGAAGGTAGCCACATTCAAGGCACTAGGGAGCAGTGGTCCTTTCACTTTCACTCATTTCATTTTTGTTTTAATTTTTTACCTTCCTGCCCTCGGATTTGTTTCTTATCTTGAGTTTCCTGAGACACTGGCCACTTGTTGGTCTCACTCAGCACCATTTTATACTGGCTCTAGTGAGAAGTCAGGCTGGAGTTAAGAAGATGACTTTGAGGGGCGCCTGGGTGGCTTAGTTGTTAAGCATCTGCCTTCGGCTCAGGGCATGATCCAGGTGTTCTGGGATCGAACCCCACATCCGGGCTCCTCTGCTGGGAGCCTGCTTCTTCCTCTCTCATTCCCTGTGCTTGTGTTCACTCTTTCACTGGCTGTGTCTCTCTGTCAAATAAATAAATAAATAAAATCTTAAAAAACAAAAAAGAAGATGACTTTGCAAAGTACAAATGTAAACATATAAAACATAAACATAGGGGCACTGGGGTGGCTCAGTTGGTTAATCATTCGACTCTTGGTTTCTGCAAAGGTCATATCTCAGGATGGTGAGCCCTACAGCAGGCTCCCCACACAGTGGGGAGCCTGTTTGAAGGATTCTCTCCCTCTGCCCCTTCCCCACTCAATTTCTCTCTCCCTTTCCCTCTCTCTCTCAAATAAATAAATCTTTTTAAAAAAGTAAACATAAATTTCAACTCAGAAGTAGGCACTTTTCTATTTACGTTGTTAAGGGTGGTCAAATTATACAGGGGAAATATCCTAAGTGGGTTGTGATTTCCTCATTCATTTCTTCTCTTTCTCCTCAAAAACATAAACACTGTAGGACTTCCAAGAATAACTCACATACTGAGTCTGGAGAGTGAAGAATTTGGAGCTCCTGCTGAGGTGTCGCAACTGCTAGGACCATATAAGTGGCCCAAGGTCTAGATATGTCATTGCCTAGGGGCCAAGATGACTTGTCCAAAGGAGATATCTTGAAGTTACTGGAACTCATGGAGACTAACCTTCCATGCAATGAGAGCCACACATTCAGAACAACCCAGTCAGATGGACTGGGGAAAAGTAGCTTTTGAGGATTGTTCTGAAGAAATGCACAAGCTCGAATGGTTAGAGACTTCTTACCACATGAGAAAATTTCGCACTTTGACAGAATTAGTTCTGGAAGCTAAGGAACATGTTGAAAAGCCCTACAGAAGCAAAAGACACAAGAAACACCCAGACTTGCCCAAGAAGCTCCTGACTACTTTCCTTTGCTTCTTCAAGGAGAACTGGTCCCTGTACTCCCAAAAATATCTCAAGCTGAGCAACCTGCAGCTGACCAACCTCCTGTCTGAGGAATACAAGGAGCTGCCAGAGCAGATAAAGCTCAAATATTTTCATGATTTTCAGAAGGAGAAACAGGAGTTTGAGGAGAAACTGGCTCAGTTCAAGACAGAGAACTCTGATTTATTCCAGAACTCCAAGAAATCAGATGTAATCAAGAGGACCCCAAAAAGAGGCCAAAAGAAGTTTCAGAATCATGGACAGGAAGTGAAGTCTCCCCCTGAAACCCATTTTTCCAAGAGGATGAAATTCTACAAAGAACTCAAGAATCCCCCCATGAACAGATATGAGAAGTTCCACCAGGATTTATGGTTAAGTCGGGAGCTGCAAGATGTTCCCCTGAGGGAGTGCATGGTGGAGATTGGCAGAGGCTGGCAGTGAGTCCCCCGAACCAGAAGGAGCTTTATGAGCAGCAGGCTGAGGAGCTGCAGAAACAGTACAGGATGGATCTGGATCACTGGCTCAAGATCCTGTCTTCTGAAGAATATGCTGCGTACAGAGAGGTCACACATACCAAGCATAAAAACATGAGCATGAGGGGAGGCCCAGACCCTAAGATCAGACAGACAGAGCTGCAGTCCCTGTCACCAAGGAGTCTGCAGGAAGGGCTTGGACAGGAGTCCAAGCTGCAGACTCCAGAGACCTAATCGTCAGAGACTACTCGGGGGAAATTCACATGCCTCATGGGGATCAGGAGAAAATGAGGAGGGGGAGGAAGGGGAGAAAGGCAGTGACTCCTCAGACTCCAGCAGTGGGGATGGATATTGCGAGTCTGGGGACAGTGGATGCAGCTCATCTTCCTCAGGTGACTCCTCTGACTCAGACTGCAACTGAGTTTTGTGGGACAGAGAACTTTCCAGCAGACATCCAGGGCATCCGTGTGAAATGGAAGAGCTCTTCTCCCTGCCCCTGTTCATTTCCCTCCTTTTTATGTACATTTAATTCTTAGATCTCTGTGAGTCTTACTCATATCAAGAGATTAAAAATAGTGAAGTTGAGACAGAAGTATTGCTTAAAATAATTGTTTTTATTAAGGGAAGCATGTCACTGGCTGTGATGGATATGGACACTCTATTTCCAGATAATGGCAAGGAGTCTAAAACCCTTAATATGGTCAATGTTAGTGACATATTTTATTTTAGCCACTAATATAACTTCATGATTTTGCTGTTATAATTTCGGTTTTAAAACCTAGTTGAAGAAATTTAAAAATATATTCTCTAAGAGTAACCATGAGTTGATCATTATAATGGTTTGATGATCAGTTTTCATTTTTCTATTCTTTCTACTTTTGTGAATGGTTAATTTTTTCTATGAATAAAATATTGAAAACACAAAAGAATAGTATTTATTTTTTAATTTTTGAAAAATTTATAGTTTTATTTGAGTGAGTGCCTCCATAACATCAAGGGATTATGACTTGGGACACTGCTGCTCTACGTGGTATCTGAATTTATTCCTGGCAGAAGCCTCAACTCCTTCCTGTTGCTCCTGGTACAAGTGAGTCTCAGCTTTAACTTCCAGGATAGATAAATGAAAGGACAGACAGATAGACAGATAGAAGAATTAGAGAGATAGATAGAAAATAGATAGATGATCCATGATACATAGATAGATAATAGATGATAGATACATAGATAGATAGATGGTAGACAGAAAGATAGATAGATGAAAGATAGATGATAGATGAAGGATAGATGAAAGATAGACATAGATAGATGATAGATAAATAGATGATAGATAATGATAGATAGATAATTGATAGATAAATAGATAGTAGATAGATAGGTGATAGATAGATAGATAGATAGATAGATAGATAGATAGATAGATATAGATGATAGAGATGCTAGGTGACACAGTCGGTTAAGCATCATACTGTTGGTCTAGGCTTGGATCATGATCTCACAGGTAGTGAGATGGAGCCCAGAATAGCCTTCATGTTCAGTGGGGAGTCTTCTTGGGGATTCTTTCCCTCTGACCCTCTTCCTCTCCCTCTTTCTCTCTCTCAAATAAATAAATAAATTTTTAAAAAGATACATAGATACACAGAAAGACAGATGAATACGCTCTTCTCTTCTATTGGCCTTTCCATGAATTCTTGTCCCAATACCACATTGGTTTCTTTATCTATTTTATCAGCACTTTTGGAAATCTATCTAAGGCTAGTGTTTTCTAATTATACTCTTTTTTCTCTGAATATTACTGCCTATTTCCATATTGTATTCTTATGAATATTAGTATCATAGAAGTAGTTATATCATTTTTATCTGAAAATAATTAAGTTTTGAGTGTTTAGATAATTAGATATCTTAATGAATTATTATTAAGTGATTTTCTAGGTAAATAATGCTTAAAAAATAATGGCAATATTTATAACTTTTATACCTTTGATTCCTTTCTCTTTCTAAATATGTTGGTTTGGAATATCCGGAACAATGTTAAGTCATAGTAATATGCTTGTCTTACTTTTGTCTTTGAAGTTAGTAGGATTTGCAATGGCTTTAATTATGCTGATCAATATGCATTTGAAATAAATTTTACACTATTCAAAAAATAGCTACTTACTTATCATATTGTTATTTTTAACCCATCCTGCCTATTTTTTATTTAAAAAATCACTTCTCAGGGCACCTGGATGGCTCAGGCAGTTGTCTATCTCAGCTCAGGTTATGATCCCAGGATCCTGGGATCAAACCCCACCTCAGGCTTCCTGCTCAGTGGTGAGTCTGCTTCTCCCTCTGCCCCTCCCTCCATCTAGTGCTCACTCTTGCTCTCTGTCTCTCTCTCTCTCCATTAAATAAATCTTTTTAAAAAATAACTTCTCTCATGTATGAATGTTATGTTTCCTTAGCTATATTATTACTGGGAATTGGATTGTTGAATTACCTGATATCAAGCTCACATCATATTCCAGAAATAAACCCACTTACTAAGCTGTATTGAAAAGATGAGTAGAGTTTGGGCAAACTTTCCAGCCTTTTATATGCTGGAAATATAACAGATACACAAAACTTCTGGCTATTAACTTCACTAACTCTTTTTCATGATCTAGAATTGAATGCATTGTTGTTCCAGATAGTAAGACCTGAGTGAGGGCAGCAGGGTGAGGGAAACAGGACTCTTGCTAATTATTACATTAAAGCTGAAGGACTTCCCTGGGCTCTTCCCTAGAAAACTAAAAGATAATGTAGTTAGGGAGAAGGACCAGGGAGGAAAATCTCTCTCAGAACTTCCAGATACATAGACTGGACTAGATTAGCACTTAGGCTCTTGCATTCTGCAGAAACTGAACAAAAATTGACTGGGAAATGTCAAGGAGTCCTCCATGTGCTGTCATGCGTGTGGTATCTGAAACACCAGAGGAAGGATAGGTATCTCTTTATGTCAAGGATGCTTGAACTGAGTCTCAGGGAGGTAGCAAGTCAGAGGGAGGAAAGGAGAATATAGAATTGGTTCCTACATTATCCATTTATTGGGCATTCCTTTTCTTCAAGTACCATAAACTCCTGTTTTCCTCCCAGTCCCCTTCACTGCTTTCTCTGCCTTGGGGATCTGCATATTCTCCTTGTAACCTATATACCTTTCCAGCTTAAACCCTTCCTTTTATCTGCCATTCTTACACTAAGTCCACATATGTCTGCAAAACTCCTATCACAAAGTAGTGATCTCATTGACATCTTCACTACAGTTTTCCTCTGGATTCATCCCAAATCCCAAATGTGTGTCTTTCTTGAGCAATGATCCCACCAATCACCCAATTGCCCAAAACCTTCCCATTCTACACTCACTGGTGTTCCTCTGCCTCATCTCCACCAGCACAGAGAAAGGGATCCACCCTCTCAACACCCAATTGTAAATGAGAGTTCCAGAAGGCCTGACAAGCTCTAGTGGAATTTTCCTAAATTATCATGGCTAATTCAATTTTCTTCAGGATTTAGCAGTTGTTACACGCAGAATAAGCTATGAAGGACTAAGCTGTGGGACTGGGAACAACAGGGCAGCTCCAGCATCTCACCAGCGATGTGAAGTGCAAGCTTTGGGACTCGGGCAATGACTGAAGTAAAGCAGCCACTGGAGAACTGTGAAGAGAGGGAGCGAAAGGCCAAAAGATTTGGTTTTGACTATTCATTACTGGTGAAAAAAACCCATGGAGGTGAGAGGATGTCTGGGGTAGATCTTGCTCTGTAGGGGGGAGGAGGATGTTGCGCAGAGAGTGGATTAGAAGGAGGATCAGGAGAACTCAAACTCTAACCAGGGCAGTTCCAGAACTGGCAGAAGTGTGTTTCCTGGGTTTAGGTTCCCAAGTTGGAACAGCCTTCTTCCAATGAAACCTTCCACAAGAGAAATTCATGTGTATTTGTGAGGATGCAGTGGACTGGGCATTGGAGTTAGCAGGGCCATCACCAGTTGGGTGGGCTTAGTGTTCCTCAGTGTGCAGCCTCAAGGAAGGGTTCTTGGGCATGGTGGAGCTCCAGACACCAGATTCCCAGGAACCTGGGAATGGTGCCTGCTGTCCCTCCAATGTACCAAATCCCAGTACTTTAAGGTCTGTTGGCATGGGATCACATGGGCCAAATTAGGGAGTCAGAAGTGTGTCCATCGGGGTTGAGGAAAATGGTCATATTTTTGGATGTTAAATGGGCTTCTCTCAAAGAACCCACAAATCTTCTTTTTGTCCAGAAGCACCCGAATAAAGATAAGCAATACAATAGTCCACAGTAATTAATAAATAAATAAATAAATAAATAAATAATAAATTCCATATGCATATAGCCAAGTTGTGTTTCTTTTCAGACCATGAGCATTAATAAAATTGTAATCCCTTAGCACTCCTGCTAAATACATTTTAAAACCTTGTTTCAAAGTAGAAAATTGAGTAAGACAGTACATGCCACAGTAGGCAATATTTTGTGCTTAAGAAGAGGATATATGGCATGCTTATAAAAAATCAAATGTTTTGATGCTAGACTCCTTTCCAAAACCTCACAACCTAACGGAGTAAATAGAGCATATGGTAAGCAGTAAGTGAGCAATATGAACATCAATGCTAAGAATTAGTAAAACACACAAAAAGTATAGTTTAAAATGTGGTTTTTTTATGTTATGTTAGTCACCATACAGTACATCATTGGTTTTTTTTTTTAGCCCTTTTATTCTTTTTTTTTAAATGATTTTTTATTATATTATGTTAGTCACCATACAGTACATCCCCATTTCCGATGTAAGGCTCGTTGATTCATTAGTTGTGTATAACACCCAGTGCACCATGCAATACGTGCCCTCCTTACTACCCATCACCGGTCTATCCCATTCCCCCACCCCCCTCCCCTCTGAGGCCCTCAGTTTGTTCCTCAGAGTCCATAGTCTCTCATGTTTCATTCCCCCTTCTGATTACCCCTCCTTTCTTTATCCCTTTCTTCCCCTACCGATCATCCTAGTTCTTATGTTCCATAGATGAGAGAAATCATATGATAATTGTCTTTCTCTGCTTGACTTATTTCACGTAGCATTATCTCCTCCAGTGCCGTCCATGTTGTAGCAAATGTTGAGAACTCGTTCTTTCTGATAGCTGAGTAATATTCCATTGTATATATGGACCACAACTTCTTAATCCAGTCATCTGTTGAAGGGCATCTCGGCTCCTTCCATGATTTAGCTATTGTGGACATTGCTGCTATGAACATTGGGGTGCATATGGCCCTTCTCTTCACTACGTCTGTATCTTTGGGGTAAACACCCAGTAGTGCAATGGCTGGATCATAGGGTAGCTCAATTTTTAACTTTTTAAGGGACCTCCACACTGTTTTCCAGAGTGGCTGTACCAACTTGCATTCCCACCAACAATGTAGGAGGGATCCCCTTTCTCCACATCCTCTCCAACAATTGTTGTTTCTTGCCTTGTCTATTTTTTGCCATTCTAACTGGCATAAGGTGGTATCTCAGTGTGGTTTTGATTTGAATTTCCCTGATGGCTAATGATTTTGAACATTTTTTCATGTGTCTGTTAGCCATTTGTATGTCTTCATTGGAAAAATGTCTGTTCATATCTTCTGCCCATTTTTTGATTTGTTTATTTGTTTCTCATGTATTGAGTTTGGGAAGTTTTTTGTAGATATTGGATACCAGTCCTTTATCTGTAGTGTCATTTGCAAATATATTCTCCCATTCCGTGGGCTGCCTCTTAGTTTTTCTGACTGTTTCCTTGGCTGTGCAGAAACTTTTAATCTTGATGAAGTCCCATAAATTCATTTTATCTTTTGTTTCTCTTGCCTTTGGGGATGTATCATGAAAAAGGTTGCTTTGGCCAATGTCGTAGAGGTTGCTGCCTATGTTCTCCTCTAGAATTTTGATGGATTCCTGTCTCACATCGAGGTCTTTCATCCATTTGGAGTTTATTTTTGTGTATGGTGTGAGAGAGTGGTCAAGTTTCATTCTTTTGCATGTAGCTGTCCAATTTTCCCAGCACCATTTATTGAAGAGACTGTCTTTTTCCCATCGGATGTTTTTTCCTGCTTTATCAAATATTAGTTGCCCAAAGAGCCGAGGGTCCATTTCTGGGCTCTCTATTCTGCTCCATTGGTCTATGTGTCTGTTTTTGTGCCAGGACCATGCTGTCTTTGTGATCACAGCTTTGTAGTACAGTTCGAAATCCGGCATTGTGATGCCCCCAGCTTTGTTTTTTCCTTTTCAACAGTTCCTTGGAGATTCGGGACCTTTTCTGTTTCCATACAAATTTAAGGACTATTTGTTCCAGATCTTTGAAAAATGTCCTCGGTATTTTGATCGGGATAGCATTGAAAGTGTAGATTGCTCTGGGTAGCATGGACATTTTAACTATGTTAATTCTTCCGATCCATGAGCATGGAATATCTTTCCATCTTTTTATGTCTTCCTCAATGTCCATCAAGGGTGATTTATAGTTTCTAGAATATAGGTCCTTTACATCTCTGGTTAAGTTAATTCCAAGTTTTTGATGTCATGTTCCATGTTTCATTGTTTGCATACAATAGCCAGTGCTCCATGCAATACATCCCCTCCTTAATACTTTTTTTAAAAAAAGATTTTATTTATTTGAGAGAGAGAGAGAGAATGCACAAGCAGGGGAAGGACAGAGGGGGGAGGGGCAGAGAAAGAGGGGGAAGCAAACTCCCCATTGAGCAGGGAGCCCAAGGCAGGGGTTGGTCCCAGGACCCTGAGATCAAGACCAGAGCCAAAGGTGGATGCTTCATCGACTGAGTAACCCAGGAGCCCCTAAAATGTGATCTTAATAAAACCACGGATATACCATCAAACTTCTAATTCACTTAAGAAATGTAGCAGATATTGATGCTGACTGACAGAAATTTTTAAAGTGGTGGCATGTTTTTCCTTTTCAACATTTCCTTGGTGAGTAGGGGTTTGTGGTTCTACACAAATTTAAGGGCTGTTTGTTCCAGCTCTTTGAAAAATGTTATTGGTATTTTGATTGGGATGGCATTGAAAGTGTAGATTGCTCTGGGTAGCATAGACATTTTAACTATGTTTATTCTTCCGATCCATGAGCATGGGATGTTTTTCCATCTTTTTGTGCCTTCTTCAATGTCTTTCAAGAGTGATCTGTAGTTTCTAGAATATAGATCCTTTACCTCTCTGGTTAAGTTAATTCCGAGATATCATATGATTTTTGGTGCTAATGTAAATGGAATCGATTTCCTAATTTCTCTTTCTTCAGTCTCATTGTTCATGTATAGAAATGCGACTGATTTCTGAGCATTGATTTTGTATCCTGCCACATTACTGAATTGCTGTATAACTTCTAGTAACTTGGGGGTGGAGTCTTTTGGGTTTTACATATAGTGTATCATGTCATCTGTGAAGAGAAACAGTTTGACTTCTTCTTTGCTGATTTGAATACTTTTTATCCCTTTTTGTTGTCTGATTGTTGTTGCAAGGACTTTTAGTACTATGTTGAATAATAATGCCAAGAGTTTGCAATCTTGTTGTGTTCCTGATCTTAAGGGAAAGGCTTTCAAAGCTGGTGGCATCACGTTGCCTGATTTCAAGCTATACTACAAAGCTGTGATCACAAAGACAGCATGGTACTGGCACAAAAACAGATGCATAGATCAATGGAACAGAATAGAGACCCCAGAAATGGACCCTCGGCTCTATGGGCAACATTCTTTGACAAAGCAGGACAAAACATCCAGTGGAAAAAAAGACAGTTCAATAAATGGTGCTGGGATCATTGGACAGCTATATGCAAAAGAATGAAACTTGAGCACTCTCTCACACCATACACAAAGATAAACTCTAAATGGATGAAAGACCTCGATGTGAGACAGGAACCCATCAAAATCCTAGAGGAGAACATAGGCTACAACCTCTTTGACATCGGCCACAGCAACTTTTTTCATGACACATTTCCAAAGGCAAGAGAAACAAAAGAAAAAATGAACATGTGGGACTTCATCAAGATTAAAAGCTTCTGCACAGCCAAGGAAACATTAAAGAAAAACTAAGAGGCAGCCCATGGAATGGGAGAAGGTTTTTGCAAATGACACTACAGATAAAAGACTAGTATCGAAGATCTATAAAGAACTTCTCAAACTCTATACACAAGAAACAAATAATTAAATCAAAAAGTGGGCAAAAGATATAAACATACACTTTTCCAATGAAGTCAATACAAATGGCTAACAGACACATGAAAAAATGTTCAAAATCATTAGGCATCAGGGAAATTCAAATCAAAACCACCTTGAGATACCACCTTATGCCAGTTAGAATGGCAAAAATTGAAAAGGCAAGAAACAATAAATGTTGGAGAGGATGTGGAGAAAGGGGATGCCTCTTACACTCTTGGTGGGAATGCAAGTTGGTACAGCCACTTTGGAAAACAGTGTGGAGGTCCCTCAAAAAGTTAAAAATAGAACTCTATGACCCAGCAATTGCACTACTGGGTATTTACCCCAAAGGTACTGACATAGTGAAGAGAAGGGCCATATGCACCCCAGTGTTCATAGCAGCATTGTGCACAATAGCTAAATTGTAGAAGGAGGTGAGATGCCCTTCAACAGATGACTGGATTAAGAAGATGTGGTCCATATATACAATGGAATATTACTCAGCCATCAGAAAGAACAATTACCCAACATTTGCAGCAACATGGATGGGACTGGAAGAGATTATGCTAAGTGAAATAAGTCAAGCAGAGAAAGACAATTATCATATGGTTCGCTCATTTATGGAACATAAGAAATAGCAGGGAGATCAGTAGAAGGAAGGTAAGAATGAAGGGGTGGTAAACAGAAGGGGGAATGAACCATGAGAGACTATGGAATCTGGGAAACAAACTGAGGGTTTCAGAGGGGAAGGGGGTGGTGCATTGGGATAGGCTGGTGATGGATATTAAGGAGGGCACATATTGCGTGGAGCACTGGGTGTTATATGCAAACAATGAATCATGGACAGTACATCAAAAATTAAGTATGGTGACTAATGTAACATAATAAAAAATTTTAATAAAATAAAAATAAAAATAAAGCCATGGCATGTAGTGATCTTTTTATTGAAATTTGGTTCTCATCAGACGATTTTGAAAACAAGCAAGACTTGTTTTAGAAGGACCATTGTTTACATTAGGGCTATGCCTCTCAGGACTTCGCCAGTACTTCCAAAGCATAATATCTTGCTGTGCTTTACACTGATATCCTGAAAAGAATCTTCAAAGGGTAATAAAAGAAGAAAAAAATGTATCTTAAGAATGATCTTTTTATAGTCTTACTGATGAATAAAATATTTTTTTCCTAAAGTTAGAAAAATGCTTTCTTCAGAAAGTGTTAAAACTGTTCATTGGTTTTTGATGCCATGAGAAGGCTGCTCACTTTCTGAATTAATGCCACTTTTGAATTTTGTACAGTGCATGCCCAGCATAGCAACATCAGCACCAACTAAGGATCTGTTAGAAAAGTTAAATTCTGGATCTTGTTGCAGAATTCCTGAATCAGAACCTATGGAATGGGACCCAGGAATATCCGTTTTAACAATTCCTCTATATCAGATTATTCTGATACTTTGCTACAGTTTGAGGATCATTGACCTAAAGCTTGGCATCTCCTTAGATTGATTACATGCAGACACACGGACACACACACACACACACACACACACACACACACACACACAGAGTCCTTAATATACACACATACATTTATATAATATGGTCCCATCCAGAGACCTTTGCTTTTCTCTGATAATAAAACTGAGAAAATTATCTCCTCCCAAACATGAGGAAGAAATAAGTATTTCATCATCTCAGAAATACTTTCTGACTTAGTCATTTTGATGGAAATTCTTTGGTACAAAGTTTGTCTTGTATTTTCTAGAAGTATGTTTTCCTACTGTCACTACTTCTATTTCTTGGGGAAAACTATCTTTTTCTTTGTGCATTGGTCTTTTCCTTGTAGATAAAGTGTCCATTGTTAGCTAGGAAGACCACGGAGATAAAGTGCCCAACCCATCACAACAAGTCATGGTATCCACATGACATCAGTAGTGATTAAATTTGATCACTTAGTTAAGGTACTGTTTGCCTGATTTCTTCCTGTAAAGTTACTAATTCTCTCCTTCCCTATTTTGTTCTTTATAATTAAGTTACCAAATACGGAGCAGACTTTTATAGGCTTTCCAATAATCGGAATTATAATGCTTTAGTGAATATCTCTTACATTTCCTTGTGTTATTTAGTGCTTATTAAAAGTAGTTGGAAAGGAATTGAGAGTTGCTTCACAGGAGAGATACTAAATTGTGTGCTAAAATAGCATACCAGTTTGTGGAAATGCTCTTTATTTTACACTGTAGTTAACCCTAAATATTATCAACATTTTTTATTTTTTAAATTTAATACATAAACATTTTATTTGCCAAACTAACAGGGGAATATAGAAATGCCATAAGTGCCTAGTAATGCATTTTCCCATTACTTTGGTAGTGTGGATTTACTCGGGATTCTTTATTTATGAATTCATTCATCATATTTGCCTATTTTTTCTAATAGGTAATTAATATTTATCTATTGATTTGCATTATATTATTTTCTATCTACTGTTATTTTCTCATTACCTCTGTAAACTTTTTGCTTTGTCAATGAAGGCTTGTATTTTACAAAACATACAGAAAATTGCAAATCTTAGAAGTGCCCATAAAAATGATTCCTGAGAAGGAAGGAATTTTGGTAAAAGGGTTATAGATTATAGCCCCATGCTCAAGACTATCTTTACTGAGGAGAAAAAAATACCAGGCTGCATTGCATTGACACGAGAAATACGCAAATGGATCCTCATGTTCTCTTTATCACAGGCTCAATGTGTGGGATCCCTTATAGACAGAACTTACAGGAAGCAGTACAACATGCTAAATGAACATTTGCTTCTTTATATGAATCCCTGTGAGTTAACTATTCATTTTCTATGCTAGTTCTGAAAAAGTTTACTTGAAACATTGCCATATCATGATACTAAAATTTGGCCCTTGTTGAAGTTTATGAAGAAAAACAAGGGTCTGAGTGTTCAGATACTGCACTTTGATCAGAGGTTGATGTTAACAAGCTCTTGTTTCAGCCAAGAGATGATGAGTTACTAGAGTTTAGAGAAATGATAGTGTCTGTCAGATACTTGGATTTATCCAACTAGGTCAGACTTGAAGAGGAGACTAAGCACCTCTCCCTTGGCTTATTAAACTGAGATATATACCACTGCATTTCTTCTACCCCAGTCTGGTTCAAATCTGAAAGTAAAACACATTTCTCACAATGCAGAGGAGCCTTGGAAATACTGTGCTAAGTGAGAGAAACCAAATACAAAAAGCCACATTGTGTGACTCAATTTGCATAAAGTGTACATAATAAACAAATATCCATAAAGACTGCAAAGAGAGTTAGGGATGAGGAGGGATGGGAAGGAGGTTAGGGAGTAAATATTAATGGGTTCTTGTTTTTTGGGGGGATGGTGGAAATGTCCTGGGATTAAATAGTTATGATAGCTGCACAACTCTTTGGATACTACCAAAAACCACTGAATTATGTACTTTAAAAGACTGACTTTGATGGCATGCAAATTTCATCTCACTAAACTATTATTAAAAAAGAGGAAAAGGTATTGATTATATTCCAGAAAATGTTCAAAAAAATTTTTATTAAAGGAAAATTTAATAAACAAATTTATACATTCAATGTGGTTATACCATTTTATAAACATACGATAGTTCTGTTGCCTTAAGTCACAGTGTGCTCAAAGGTCACTATTATTCTGTTGCCTCACGTGAAAAGGTTTCAGGACAGGAATTCCCTCAGACATGGGGGTTCATCAAATAAATGCTCATAAAACTTGATTTTTCAGGGGGCACCAAAGCAAAGGGGGAAACTATATATGAGGGAAACTTTGAAAACATCATAGAAGCTCACAGTTCCATTATTGTAATCCACAAACACTCCAGTCTGATGCAGAGGCCTTTTCACGTACTGAATTAGGGGTGAGGAGTTGGTGGAGAGACCATAATGATTGTTTATCTTCAAAGAAAACAGAAGAAATGCTTCTGCAGGATGAATAATGCCATCAGTATTGATGGTCATAGGAATGACCATTGGTCAAGGAATCTTTACAGACTCCCAGAATCGAATTTGGGGAGCACATGACATCCTCCTCCTAGTAATGCCTATCAGAGGTGAAGACCTGAGGTCCCCAGGCTGCAAAGCTCTTGGCACCCTGGGACTCTCCGGATATGCTTTGGTGGGCGACTCCAAGCATCACACTTCCAGCATCCTTAGAAAGGTGCCTGTAGCTACTGGATGCATCCTGACTCAGAACATTAGCGAATGGGATTTCCATGTCCTGAGGGGCAGGGGCTCTCTGTCCACAACTACCCTCTTCATTTTCCCTCCTCTGAGGCAATGCAAAACAAACACTAAAGAGAGTTCAGACTGGCTTATCTATGAATACCAAGAGTTGTCACTACCGAGCGGAAGGCCTCAGGCAGAGCAAGTCAGGCTTCTGGCATGGGGTGCTTATTGCTGATCTTACCTCTACCAAGGCCTAAGGTCACAGCGACCCCAGCATACCACATTAGCCTTGGGGCGAGCTACTCCCAGCAGCTGTGAGGTGTCTAGAATTCGTTGTAGGAGAACATCACTGACTGTTCTTTGTGAATTTCCTCTGAAGAACAGCCTCAGAGCATTGTCTCTGAGTTTGCGCCACAGCCAGCACAGCAGTGGGGGACCTGGTGCCTTCACACAAGTCCCTCCATCTGGAAGCTTCTCTCTTAAACACCATTCATATATGGGCGGATGTAGTTTGCTTCCATATCTTGGCAATGGGAAATAGTGCTGCAGTGAACATGAAGGTGCAGATAACGCTTCGGAATAGTGGTTTAATTTCAATTAAATAAACACCCAAAAGTGGGATTGCTGGATCACAGGATCACATGAAGAAAAATGATACTCCTGCCACCCACATTTTGAGGGATGCATTTACTATAACGTTGAGATCTCAATAAAAAAAGCAGCTCTTGTAACAGGGGACATGGAGACTCTACTCAAACAGGGTTGCCTGAGTATCAGTGTGGCAGGCCCCTGCCCCAGAAGACAGGCAGAAAACTCAAGAAGCCCACATCCCTAAGATCCTTATAAAACAAGGGCGCACGGCCTGGGTCCCAGTCAATAATTTGGGCTCCGGACAACCCCACAACCTCTCCTCATCAGAATGACGAGAAGGAGAAATCCCCCCCAGCAAAAAAGACAATGAGTCTGTGGACTCTGCCACAGAACTAATGGATATGGAGATAACCAAATTATCAGAAATGGAATTCAGAGTAACAATGATCAAGATGATGTGTAGACTTGAAAAAAGTATTAACGAAAATATTAATGAGAATATAGAATCTCTAAGGGCAGAAATGAGAGCAAATCTGGCAGAAATTAAAAATTCTATGAGCCAAATGCAGTCAAAACTAGAGGCTCTGATGGCCAGGGTGAATGAGGCAAAAGAACGTATCAGCGAATTGGAGGATGGGTTAGCATAAGAAAAAGCTAAAATAGAATATGGACTCAAAAAAATCCACGCTCAGGAATGTAGGTTACAGGAGATTACTGACTCAATGAAACGTTCCAATGTCAGAATCACCAGCATCCCCAAGGGGGTGGAAAAAAACAGAGGTCTAGAAGGGATATTTGAACAAATTGTAGCTGAAAACTTCCCTAATCTAGCAAGGGAAACAAACATTCATGTCCAAGAGGCAGAGAGGACCCCTTCCAAGCTCAACCATGACAAACCTATGCCACGTCACGTCATAGTGCATTTTGCAAATATTAGATCCAAGGATACAGTATTGAAAGCGGCAAAGGGAAAGAAATTTCTCACGTACCAAGGCAAAGGTATCAGAATTACGTTAGACCTGTCTACACAGACCTGGAATGAGAGAAAGGGTTGGGGGGGCATTTTTAAAGCTCTTTGAAAGAAAAACATGCAGCCAAGGATCCTTTATCCAGCAAGGCTGTCATTCAGAATTGAGAGAGAAATAAAGACCTTCCAGAATTGCCAGTCATTAACCAATTTTGTAACCATGAAACCAGCCCTACAGGAGATATTAAGGGGGGGGTTCTATAAAAGTAAAACATCCCCAAGAGTAAAAAAGAACAGAAAGACACAATCTATAGAAACAAAGACTTTACTGGCAACATGGCATCATTAAAATTCTATCTCTCAATAATCACTCTCAATGTAAATGGCCTAAATGCTCCCATAAAGTGCCACAGGGTTGCAGGTGGGATAAAAAGACATGACCCATCCATTTGCTGTCTACAAGAGACTCATTTTGAACCTAAAGATACATTCAGACTGAAAGTAAAGGGATGGAATACCATCTTTCACGCCAATGGACCTCAAAAGAAAACTGGGGTAGCAATTCTCATATCAGACAGATTGGATTTTACACTAAAGACTATAGTCAGAGACACAGAAGGGCACAATATTATTCTTAAAGGATGTATCCAACAAGTGGATATGACAAGTATAAATATATATATGCTCCCAACAGGGGAACAGCAAGATACACAAGCCAACTCTTAATCAGAAAAAGAAACATATAGATAAAAATAGTTAATAGTAGGGGACCGCAACACTCCACTATCAAAAATACACAGAGCACCCATGCAGAAAATTGACAAAAAGGGTTTGAATGCCATACTCGGCGAGTTGGACCTCATAGGTATATATAGAACACTACACCCCAGAACCAAAGAATACTATTCTATTCTAATGCCTATGGAACATTCTCAAGAATAGACCAGGTTCTGTGACACAAAACAGGTCTCAACCGATACCAAAAGACTGAAATTATTCCCTGCATATTCTCAGACCACAACGCTTTGAAATTGGAACTCAACCACAAGGAAAAATTTGGAAGAAACTCAAACACTTGGAGACTAAGAACCTTCCTGCTCAGGAATGATTCGATGAACTGGGAAATCAAAAATCAAATTAAACAATTTATGGAGACCAACGAGAATGAAAACACAACAGTCTAAAAAATATGGGATACAGCAAAGGCAGTCCTAAGGAGGAAATACATAGCAATCCAAGCCTCACTCAAAAGGACAGAAAAATCTAAAATGCAGTTTTTATATTCTCACCTCAAGAAGCTGGAACAGCAACAGAGGGACAGGCCTAATCCACACACGAGGAAGCAGTTGACCAAGATTAGAGCAGAAATCAATGAATTAGAAACCAGGAGTACAGTAGAGCAGATCAACAGAACTAGAAGCTGGTTCTTTGAAAGAAAATTGACAGACCACTGGCAAGACTTATCCAAAAGAAAAGAGAAAGGACCCAAATTAATAAAATTATGAATGAAAAAGGAGAGGTCACAACCAACACGAATGAAATTGGAAGGATTATTAGGAACTTCTATCAACAGCTATATGGCAATAAATTAAGCAATCTGGAAGAGATGGAGGCCTATAAACCTATAAACTACCAAGACTGAAACAGGAAGAAATTGATTTTTTAAACAGGCCAATTAATTATGAAGAGATTGAGTCAGTGATAAACAACCTTCCAAATAACAAAACTCCAGGCCCGGATGGTTTTCCTGGGGAATTCTACCAAACATTCAAAGAAGAAATAATACCTATTCTCCTAAAGCTATTTCAAAAAATAGAAACAGAAGGAAAGCTACCAAACTCATTCTATGAGGCCAATATTACCTTGATCCCCAAACCAGGCAAAGACCCCATCAAAAAGGAGAATTACAGATCAATTTCCCTAATGAATATGGACACCAAAATCTTCAACAAGATCCTGGCTAATAGAATCCAACGGTACATTAAAAGGATCAGCCATCATGACAAGTGGGATTCATCCCTGCGATGCAAGGGTGGTACAACATTCGCAAATCTATCAGTGTCTTAGATTTTATCCAGAAGAAAAAATTCAAAAATCATATGATTCTCTCAATAGATACAGAAAAAGCATTTGACAAAATACAGCATCCTTTCCTGATTAAAACCCTTCAGATTGTAGGGATAGAGGGTACATTCCTCAATTTCATAAAAACTATCTATGAAAAGCCTACAGCATATATCATCCTCAATGGGGAAAAGCTGGAAGCCTTTCTCTTAAGATCAGGAACACGACAAGGATGCCCACTCTCGCCACTATTATTCAACATAGTACTAGAAGTCCTTGCAACAGCAATCAGACAATAAAAAGGGATAAAAGGTATCCAAATCGGCAAAGAAGAAGTCAAGATGTCTCTCTTCGCAGATGACATGATACTCTATATGGATAACCCAAAGGAATCCACTCCCAAAGTATTAGAAGTTATAGAGCAATTCAGTAATGTGGCGGGGTACAAAATCAATGTTCAGAAATCAGTTGCATTTCTATACACGAATAATGAGACTGAAGAAAGAGAATTTAGGGAATCCATTCCATTTACAATAGCACCCAAAACCATACGTTACCTTGGAATTAACCAGGGATGTAAAAGATCTATATTCTAGAAATTATAAATCACTCTTGAAGGACTTTGAAGAAGACACAAAAAGATGGAAAAATATTGCATGCTCGTGATTCAGAAGAATTAACATAGTTAAAATGTCCATTCTACCCAGAACAATCTACACTTTCAATGCTATCCAGATCAAAATACCAATGACATTTTTCAAAGAACTGGAACAAATAGTCCTTAAATTTGTATGGAACCCTAAATCACCAAGGAACTGTTGAAAAGGAAAAACAAAGCTGGGGGCATCACAATGCCGGATTTCGAGCTGTACTACAAAGCTGTGATCACAAAGACAGCATGGTACTGGCACAAAAACAGACACATAGACCAATGGATCAGAATGGAGAACCCAGAAATGGACCCTCGGCTCTTTGGACAACTAATCTTTGATAAAGCAGGAAAAAACATCCAGTGGGAAAAAGACAGTCTCTTCAATAAATGGTGCTGGGAAAATTGGACAGCTACATGCAAAAGAATGAAACTTGACCACTCTCTCACACCATACACAAAAATAAACTCCAGGAGAACCCAGAAATGGAACCTCAGTTCTTTGGGCAACTAATCTTTGATAAAGCAGGAAAAAACATCCGGTGGGAAAAAGACAGTCTCTTCAATAAATAGTGCTGGGAACATTGGACAGCTACATGCAAAAGAATGAAACTTGACCACTCTCTCACACCATACACAAAGATAAACTCCAAATGGATGAAAGACCTCGATGTGAGACAGGAATCCATCAAAATCCTAGAGGAGAACATAGGCGGCAACCTCTACGACATTGACCAAAGCAACATTTTTCATGATACATCTCCAAAGGCAAGAGAAACAAAAGATAAATGAACTTGTGGGACTTCATCACGATAAAAATCTTCTGCATAGCCAAGGAAACAGTCAAAAAAAAACTAGAGGCAGCCCACAGAATGGGAGAATATATTTGCAAGTGATACTACAGGTAAAAGACTTGTGTCCAAGATCTACAAAGAACTTCTCAAACTCAATATGTGAGAAACAAACAAATCATTAAATGGGCAGAAGATATGAACAGACACTTTTCCAATGAGGACATACAAATGACTAACAGACACATGAAAAAATGTTCAAAATCATTAGCCATCAGGGAAATTCAAATCAAAACCACACTAAAATACCACCTTACGCCAGTTAGAATGGCAAAAATCAACAAGGCAGGAAACAGCAATTGCTGGAGAGGATGTGGAGGAAGGGGATCCACCCTACATTGTTGGTGGGAATGCAGGTTGGTGCAGCCACTCTGGAAAACAGTGTGTAGGTCCCTTAAAAGGTTAAAAATTGAGCTACCCTATGACCCAGCCATTGCTGTACTGGGTGTTTACCCCAAAGATACAGACGTAGTGAAGAGAAGGGCCATATGCACCCCAATGTTCATAGCAGCATTATCCACAATAGCTAAATCATGGAAGGAGCCAAGATGCCCTTCAACAGATGACTGGATTAAGAAAATGTGGTCCATATATACAATGGAATATTACTCAGCTATCAGAAAGAACGAATTCTCAACATTTGCTGCAACATGGATGGCACTGGAGGAGAAAATGCTAAGTGAAATAAGTCATGCAGAGAAAGACAATTATCATATGATTTCTCTCATCTATGGAACATAAGAACTAGGATGATCGGTAGGGGAAGAAAGGGATAAAGAAAGGGGGGTAATCAGAAGGGGGAGTGAAGCATGGGAGACTATGGACTCTGAGAAACAAACTGAGGGCTTCAGATGGGAGGAGCGTGGGGCAATGAGATAGACTGGTGATGGGTAGTAAGGAGGGCATGTATTTCATGGTGCACTGGGTAGTATACGCAACTAATGAATCATCGTACCCTGCATCAGAAACCAGGGATGTACTGTATGGTGACTAACATAATATAATAATAAAATGTTATTATAAAAAAAAAGATTCTCTCTCTCCCTCTGCCCCTCTCCCCTGCTCTCTCTCTCTAAAATAAATACATAAATATTTTAAAATAGATAATAGCCACAGAGGATGACGTTAAGAACTCAAAACATGTACATCCACTTTATCAACAAGAACAAGAGACTTCCTCAGCAATCAGAAATCATTAGTGTAAACTCACCTTTGCAATACATTTCCCAAGTCCTACAAGAAAAAAAAGTAATATTAATCATGAGAGTTTTGTTCTTTTGCATCTTCTCTAGTATCCTTGTTTGTTTAAATGTGTTTTTTCTCTTAGTTTGCTCTAAGGAACAATCAGAAACTACTTTCATAATAGAACCTACAATAAAGAATGACAGGCTTCCTTAGGATGTATTAAGTAAGGAAGGAGGTCAAGAAGAGGCTGTATAGTGATGCATTATGATTTAGGTTTCCACTGTCACTCGGCACCCAGTCTTATTCCCAAGAAGAGATCTGACCATTTACAATAACAATTAGAGCAAAACAGCGAACTTAGATACAAAAAATATATATAGAATGCATTGAAATTGATTACTAAATTCTTTAACTCTTGCCTAAGCAAAGGGCAAAACCTCAGCATCTTCAGCAAGTTACTTCTGGGGCTGGAGGGGGCACGGCGGTTGGAGAACAGAGAATGACAATGGATTAGGGCAACATAAATTGAGAATTACCCCAACTTAACCTTCCTCTGGTCACAGGTTTTTTCTGATTTGGATAATTTATCTGTGTAGTTAGTACTCCTGATTACACAGTGATAATTTTGTCCTAGGTGAGCTACTAAGAGGGTAAAAATCTCCCAAGGATTACTAGGATATGAGGAAATAAGTGGTTGGACAGACATAATGATGGGAGTCAATGAGTATTATCACTTGGATGAGAATAATGGTATATGTGGGTAACATTTCAATGTCATGGCAACATTGCCCAAAAAGGGATTCCTGCCTCTGAGGATGGACCCTCTTTTCTCACCTGGAATAACTCCACATCAGGCTTGTGGCACATCTCAGTCAGCTCTCTATACATTTCTGTCAGGCTTTCTTTCTGATGGGTCATTCTGACTTCACTTTCCTTGAGTTGTTGGACAGTCTCCTTTGCTTCTTTCTCCAGTGTCTCCAGACAGAGATGCTCCCTTTCATGGAGAAACAGATGCATCTGCTGATGCTGCACTTTGATCATTACCTTCCTTAAGGCCGCATAGTCCTGAAGAGATAGTAGATGCAAAGGGTTACATATTCTCACTCTTAACAGAGAATTCTACTTCCTTCGTGTCATCAAGGAAGTACTTGACAAACTTTGTGCCCAAATCTTCACGTGTCTTGAATATTTACTGGTCCTTTTTGTCCACACTTTCTCTAGGTTCTCAGACTCCTTCCCTGTTTGAATCAAGCCCCCTAACGGTTTTAGGCTCTTTCTCTGTGATACTCCATAAATTATTTCCTTTCTCACTGGAACCACTTTTTTCTCTTGTTCTTTTGCTTGATTTTCCTATTTAAAAATATTTATGTATACATCATATTTTATAGATTTTTAAATTAAATTATCTGATTTTTCTCCAGGTGCTACTCTATTGCTCTCCTCTCTTTCTCCTCAAGTTTATTGTGATGTTTTCTTAAACTCAGTGTCTGAGAAGATTCATCCAAACCTTCAAGTTTGGACTAGGAATACCTTTCATGCCTTAGTTATCCCATATACTAGCATTCTTTGCACTAGCTTTCATGTGCTTGCATATTTGTGTTTACTGATATATCATTTGAAACCATAATTTTTTTTTCTTGGAAAAAAGTTATCCTTTAGTTGGTAACTTAAATTTAGCTACAAGTCTCAACCAGTATTATGTCAATCTGCATAAAAACAGAACATTTTCATTCTTACCTCAAATGACTGGAGTTTGCTAGTTTCTTGATTCAGCTCATTTTGCATTTCTTGAGTCATGTTCCATAAAGAACCCATTCTCTTCAGAAGTTTTTCCTGCAAAATAACCATGATCTTGAGCAACACAGAAGATGATATTGTAGATTTTATCCCCTTATCTCTAGGAAAAGGCAGTGGCTGAGAAAACCATAATCTTGAGTTAGCATGGAGAGATCAGATTTCTCCCCATTAACCTAATTTGATTCTAATATTTGGGATATCAGAGGTGACAAATGTAATAGAGATTTGAGATTACTCTGTAGATAATATAATCCATTTCCTGAGAAATCAGATTTTTATATAATTTGACTGTGAAGGCATCAAGCTTGCATTAGAAGCCAGTGATCCTGGTACTAGCTATCTGTCCCACAATAGCATCCACCGCACATATTTGGACAATGTTTCTAAGGACATTTCTCTTGCTAGAGGCTCAATGTAGCTATGATTATAGCATCAACATTGGTCAACAGCATTGAAAGGATGCATGTACATCTTGGTATTTCTATTGAAAATTCATCGCCACCACTATCTCCACTCAACTCATCCTCCTTATCATTTTCTTCATCTTTCTCTCTGATTTAGAAGCCCATAGGATTCCAAATGGTTTTAGAGGCATTGCTTACCCTGTATTCCTCAGCAGCCCACTGCACTGGACTGTGGCTATGAGCCACATGCTCTGCTGATTCAGGACAGGGCCTGGAGAGCAAGTTCTTGTCAGCCTCACAGAATAGCCCCTTCACTTTTTTGTGCAGCACACAGATCTGCTCCTTGGAGCTGCTGACATGGTAAGATCGGGCCAGTTTGGCAAGGGAAGCCAGCTTCTTGAGTGCAATATTTGTTTTGAAGTCTGACTTCTCTGAAACTCCCCTGCATTCAGGGCAGCACATTGGGTTTGGGATTCTTCCCAGCAGAGGCACAGGCAGGGACTGCAACGGTGTGCCCACAGTCAATGGTGACAGGGTCTAAGTAGTGGTTCATACAGGTGGAGCAGATGGTTTCATTCTGAAAGGATTGCAAGGTGTCCAGATCCATGTCTCCATAAATTTACAAAAAGAAAAGAGACAGAGAGAAAGTCATTCCTCCACCCTGATAAAGGCAGGGGGGAAGCCTTTAGACAAAAAAGCTTGTCTGCTTGAACTCTATCTAATCAACCTATTAATTTAATCCCAGTACAAACATAGGCATTGTTAAGTATAGACAGGTTGGGTTTGTGCTATGAAACAAATAAGAAAATGGAACAAGAGTGTCCTCGCCATCCTTTTTGTTTCAAATAGACAGTGTTCTCAATCAGAATTAAACTATGTGGACAAGCTTAAAGATTGGGGCAGGGAATAAAAGTTAGGATGGTTCCAGAATTACATTTCTTAGCTGATTGGTCCAGAAACATGTATAGAATCTCAATCTCTCCCTCTCTCTCTTTATGTGTGTCTTTCTCCATGACTCCACGACTGTAACACACACACACACACACACTTCATCTCTATGCTAATAGCCTCCATGTACCCTGTCTCCAAACTGACAAGTGTATTTTTCTAAAGACAAATAAAATTGATTAGGTTTAATTTAAGCTTGTTTTAATTCAAATCAGTGTTGACTTCAACTTTGACTAGTTTAGCAAAACTGTTCCTTTTAGGAAATAAAGTATAAAAATCATCTTTTGTTTCTAGTTCAGAAAATAATTTTTTCCAGAGTTGGTTCAGATCATCGGAGAATCTTCACATATTGAACTGGTGAATGTTCAAGCTACAGTGTTAATCAGCAACAATTAATCATTTTTTTAAACAAACAAAAAAGAGAATAAGCACTGGGATTTCTTTTCTGCACTAGAAAATACAGAGCTGCAGTTAAAGGAAGCATGGTCTATTCATCTTTATTTTGGTATTTCCCCATGGTAACCAATAGCACTTCTTGGGAGTCCTTACCAGTTGGTTGGATCAATTTTGAAAACTTTTCAAATCTAGACTGCACACTGAAGGTTTTAGAAGGATAGCAAATAGGACTTTCACAACAAGGGCTTTCTAATTAATTCAGCACACTAAACTTTTAGGTTGTTGTGTATAAATACTATTACATGCATACATTATGTTGAATATTTCAGGTGCTTTATAGGGTCCATAATTGCATAAAAACTGCAGAAATCTCAGGGGGCCTGGGTGGCTCAATCGGTTAAACCTTCTACTCTTGATTTTGGCTCAGGTTATGATCTCAGGGTTGTGGGATCAAGCTCTGAGTCAGGCTCCAAGCTCAGCATGGGGTCTGCTTGTCCCTCTCCCTCTGTTCCTCCCCCTGTTCTCTCTCGCTCTCTTTCTCTTTTAAATAAATAAATAAATAAATAAATAAATAACTTTAAAAAAAACCTGCAGAAATCTCTAGGACCTAAAAAAATTTAGTAACACATAAGGGAATAGAATAAAAAGTAGTCATCTTAATATAACAAATATTATATATTAAAAATGTTCTAATTACAGATATTTTAAATATTGATGCATTTTAAATAACTAGGAAAGCTATTTGTTTGCTTGGACAAGACCCAAGCAGCACCACAGCTAAACTAAAAGTATTTGTAGAAGAGAAAGTAGGCATGAAGATATTTACTGTAAATTCCATACTCAACAGAGTCTACTGAGTGGCCTCCCCTGTGGAAGCTCTGGGAGGTCTGGAAGGTCTGTCGATAGCAGGGTCAGCTGGGATTCTCTGTTCTCCAAAGCCTGGCAGCTGCAAATTCAGTCAGTCTACCCCAGAGAAGTCCTCTCTGGACAAATGTGCTTTTTATATAATTAAGCTCACCTAAGGTCACAGCTACTTCTTGAAATTGGCTGTTGTCTTCAGAAAGAAGTGGAAATGGCTTATTAGGTTATACAGAAAGATTTAAAAGTGGTTACTTAGAGTTTATAGCATACAGAGAAGAACACTGGAGGGCTAATGCTTTAATAATCTGGATTTGTTTTGGAGTGTGATGGAAGAAGTTGACCTCACACAAGTTGTTCAAAAAGACATTTAAAAAAAAAAGACATTTTAACTGAAGCAATTACTTCATTAAATGATTTTCTATTTGACTTCACAATTTTTAAAATTTGTTTTCTTACTCTACTTTTTATTTTATTTTTTAAAAAGATTTTATTTATTTATTTGAGAGAAAGAGAGACAGCGAGAGAGAGCATGAGTGAGGGGTAGGGAGAGAGAGAAGCAGGCTCCCCACAGAGGAGGGAGCTTGAAGCAGGACTCAATCCCAGGACCCTGAGATCATGACCTGAGCCAAAGGCAGATGAGACGCTTAATGGACTGAACCACCCAAGCACCCCATTACTCTACTTTTTAAATTTATAATTGCTAATTAAGCTCTAGCTATTGTTTATCTGATTATATAAAAACAATAAAACATTAAATGGAAAAACCAACAAATCTGCATGTCTGACTCTTGATTTCAGCTCAGGTCATGATCTCAGGGTCATGGGATCAGGCCCCAACAGAGCTCCACACTCAGCACTGAGTCTGCTTGGGATTCTCTCTCTCTCCCCCTCTTCCCCTCACCCTTTGCTTCTCCCCCCACTCATGCACACACCCCTCTCTCTCTAAAATAAATAAATAAAATATTTAAAAAATAAAGTAAAGAATTAAAAGTGTACCTAGGCACTCAGTTGGGTTTTAAATAATTGTATGTATAACTCTGCTAGTTTTATATAATTGTATATATAAACTTGCTAGTTTTTTTCTTACCTTCAATATTTGATGACTATTTTGTAATGACTCGTTCATGTAAAAATAAAAACTATTTTGCAGACTCTTGTATCTTGGTAAATAGTTTTAAACCAAATGCTTTATATATATGTATATACATATATATGTATATATGATATATCTCAATGTATGTACTTGTATTAAAATATTATATAAGATGATAATACTTATTTACACAAAAATTATGTGCACAATTATCTTTAATAAAATGCATATGGAAAATTATTTTTTAATCGGGTATAATTGACATATTATATTAGTTTCAAGTGTTACAACATAATTTGATATTTATATATATTACAAAATGAATGCCACTATAAGTCTAGCTAACAGCTATCACCATACATAGTTACTTTTTTGTTTCAAATTTCAAATTCAAATTTCAAATTTCTATTTAAATTTTAGTTGGTTAACATCTAGTGTAATATTGGTTTCAAGAGTAGAATTTACTGATTCATCACTTACGTATAATACCTAGTGCACATCACAAGTGGTCTCCTTAATCCCCATCACCACCCACCTTCCTCCAGCAACCCTCAGTTTATTCTCTATAGTTAAGAATCTCTTATGGTTTGTTTCACTGTCTCTCTTTCTTTTCTTCCCATATGTTCATCTCTTTTGTTTCTTAAATTCCACATATGAGTGAGATCGTATGGTACTTGTCCTTCTTTGACTGACTTATTTGGCTTAGCATAGTAACCTCTAGCTCCACCCATGGCACTGCAAATGGCAAGCTTTCATTCTTTTTGATGGCTGAGTAGTGTCCCATTGTATATTTATAGCACATCTTCTTTATCCATTTCATGATGAGAACTTTTAAGATCCTTTTACCAACTTTCTTTTTTTTCATTCATTTTTTTGATTAAGTTCAGTTAGTTAACATATAGTACATCATTAATTTTTGATGTAGTGTTCAGCGATTCATTAGTTGCCTATAACATCCAGCACTCATCACATCATGTGCCCTCCTTAGTACCCATCACCTGGGTTACCCCATCCCTCCACCCACCTCCCCTCTGTAACCCTCACTTTGTTTCCTGGAGTTGAGAGTCTCTTGTGGTTTGTCTCCCTCTCCGATTTCTTCCAACTCAGTTTTCCCTCCCTTCCCCTATGGTCCTCTGTGCTATTCCTTATATTCCATAAATGAGTGAAACCTATGATAATTGTCTTTCTCTGCTTGACTTATTTCAATTACACAATACAGTATTATTAACTATAGTCACCATGCTGTGCATGCTGTAGAAAATTATTTTTAGCATAAGTACAATACTACCTGTATTTTGTTGACACCTATCACAATTCAACAAGTCACCACTGCTTACATATAGGTTGTCTCGCTAAATTATTTAATGCTTGGGAATTTGGGTTCTATTTTTATAAGCATATGAAAATAATCTAACCTTGCTAGAAATTGAAAACCTAAAAAAAGTCACCTTTTAAAAATTATCAAATTGAAAAAAGAAAGAAAAACCATAAAAGCTATTATATCCTAGAAAGAGGTAAAGTAGTTGTCCTCTCACTGAATACATTGGATTGTAAATTAATATAAGCTTCAGAAGTATCATTTGACCTGTAATTATGCTTCAAAATGTATTCTAAAGAGATTAAGTATATACTTAATATATACTATTATATACTATTAGGGTATATACTAGTAAAGTATATATACATATGTATATGAGGACTTTTCCAGAAATTTTAATTCTGGGAAAATTGCCTCAAACATTTCTTAGCAGGTTGTATATCATCTACATAAGCATATAGAGGAAGGAGCTTTTAGTATTTTCATTTTTCAGTAATTTTTAGGTGGCTCAGTTGGTTAAGCCTCTGCCTTCGGCTCAGGTCATGATCCCAGGGCCCTGGGATTGAGCCCCCACATTGGGCTCTCTCCTCAGCAGAGAGCCTGCTTTTCCCTCTCCCTCTGCCTACTTGTTTTCTCTCTTTCTTTCTCTCTCTCTGTCAAATAAAGAAATAAAATATTTTAAAAAATTAACTGGTTATGTGTGCAGGATACCCCCAATAGTGCTGTTCAATTTACAGGGATTTGTTCAACATTTGCTTACACCATTTCCTGGATTTGTGATTTCTTTATATAAAAGTCCTATAAACCAGGCTCTGTGATCTCATCCCTGCCTCAAATAAAAAATATAGTAATTAGACAGTTGCTATTCTTACTAAGTTTTACTGAGTACCATAGCAACTTCTCAATTTCCTCCCCCCAAACCCAGTTTTCAAAGGTAAAATAGACAAAACTCCTAGAATCTTTAGACTATAAGCTAATAGGGAAGGTGAATGCGTGTGTAGAGAAATAAGGAATCCATAACATCTCAAATAAGAAAGAGAAAACTGCTGTGTACAACTGGAGAAGAAAACAAAGAGCAGGTGATTGAAGCTGGCACTCTTTCTCCCTCATCTTTCTGTGGGAAGAGCCTCCTGAAAAACATTGATTAAAAAGGTTGAGTCCCTTGCCATGGTCAACACTGAGCCTGCCAAAAGTTAGAAAATATCTACTCCCTGCCATGGACTAATTCTTGAACATTTGCCAGATGTAGATTCACTAAGATTTATGGTCTTAGCTTGATAAAAAACCTAATATGAACATAAATCTAAAAATGGATAGTTGAAAAAGTTATCTTCTGTTAGGCTAACGGAAATGCTAATCTCATAAATATCAAGCCCTGAGGAAATAGAAAACAGATAGACCAAATAATAATTTCAAAAGAACATTAAAAATTTATGATGCCTTGAGATTCCCATGAAGAATAGTTTGTACTGTGTAGGTTAAAAAGGACTTTTAGTTCATTCATCGTACATGGCAGGCCAAGGACAGGGGGAGGATACTGTGAGATGCCAGGGACCAGGCAGTAACACATCCATCTGGACTGCAACATGGATTATAACATGACCAGTGCCAGGCTCCCACCAAATTTTGGCACCTGAAAATCCTGGGTGGTGCAGCCCAAAGTTGCTACTGGCAAAACGCTGATGAATTGCAAAGTTGACATCAATGTGGTTGGTGGGAAGAGTTGGTGAGTCTTTTTACCAGATGGTGATCAGGAAGTTATAAAATTGTTGTCAACTGGCATAAGGTGGTATCTTAGTGTGGTTTTGATTTGAATTTCCCTGATGGCTAATGATTTTGAACATTTTTTCATGTGTCTGTTAGCCATTTGTATGTCTTCATTGGAAAAGTGTCTGTTCATATCTTCTGCCCATTTTTTGATTTATTTGTTTCTCGTGTATTGATTTGAGAAGTTCTTTGTAGATCTTGGATATCAGTCTTTTATCTGTAGTATCATTTGCAAATATATTCCCCCATTCCGTGGGCTGCCTCTTATTTTCTTTGACTGTTTCCTTGGCTGTGCAGAAGATTTTTATCTTGATGAAGTTCCACAAGTTCATTTTATCTTTTGTTTCTCTTGCCTTTGGAGATGTGTCATGTAAAAGGTTGCTTTGGCCAATGTCGTAGAGGTTGCTGCCTATGTTCTCCTCTAGAATTTTGATGGATTCCTGTCTCACATCGAGGTCTGTCATCCATTTGGAGTTTATCTTTGTGTATGGTGTGAGAGAGTGGTCAAGTTTCATTCTTTCGCATATAGCTGTCCAGTGTTCCCAGCACCATTTATTGAAGGGACTGTCTTTTTTTCCACTGGATGTTTTTTTCCTGCTTTGTCAAAGAGTAGTTGCCCATAAAGTTGAGGATCCATTTCTGGAGTCCTTTGATCACGAGAGCCTTGAAAGTGTAGATTGCTCTGGGTAGCATGGACATTTTAACTATGTTAATTCTTCTGATCCACGATCTTGGTATATCTTTCCATCTTTTTCTGTCTTCCTCAATGTCTTTCAAGAGTGATTTATAGTTTCTAGAATATAGATCCTTTACGTCTCTAGTTAATTCCAAGGTAACGTATGGTTTTTGGGGCTATTGTAAATGGAATGTATTCCCTAATTTCTCTTTCTTCAGCCTCATTGTTTGTGTACAGAAGTGCAACTGATTTCTGAGCATTGATTTTGTATCCTGACACATTACTGAATTGCTCTATAACTTCTAATAGTTTGGGAGTGGATTCTCTTGGGTTTTCCATATAGAGTATCAAGTATCTGCGAAGAGAGACAGTTTGACTTCTTCTTTGCTGATTTGGATACCTTTGACCCAGCCATTGCACTACTGGGTATTTACCCCAAAGATACAGATGTAGTGAAGAAAAGGGCCATATGCACTCCAATGTTCATAGCAGCATTGTCCACAATAGCTAAATCGTGGAAGGAACCGAGATGCCTTTCAACAGATGACTGGGTTAAGAAGTTGTGGTCCATATATACAATGGAATATTACTCAGCTATCAAAAAGAACAAGTTCTCCTCATTTGCTGCAACATGGATGGCACTGGAGGAGATAATGCTAAGTGAAATAAGTCAAGCAGAGAAAGACAATTTTCATATGATTTCTCTCATCTATGGAACATAAGAACTGGAAGATCGGTAGGGGAAGAAAGGGATAAAGAAAGGGGGTAATCAGAAGGGGGAATGAAGCATGAGAGACTATGGACTATGAGAAACAAACTGAGGGCTTCAGAGGGGAGGGGGTTGGGGAAATGGGATAGGCTGGTGATGGGTAGTAAGGAGGGCACGTATTGCATGGTGCAGTGGGTGTTATACACAACTAATGAATCATTGAACTTTACATCAAAAACCAAGGATGTACTGTTTGGTGACTAACATAATATAATAAAAAAATAAAAAATAAATAAAATGAAATAAAATAAAATTGTTGTCAGTATTCCTTGGGCAATTATAAATAGATGGGAACACTTCAATAGGAAAAACAGCCCAAATTAGGCTAACCTGGTCATCTTCTTTTCAACCAATATGAACAACTTTTGGCCAGAAAATTTAGGACAGACCCAGACCATAAAGCCAGGTATCAGCCCGGCATGGTCAGTAATGCTGCATAGCAAGAACACAAATGCAGCAGCTACAAGCACCTCAACTGAACTGGATCTCAATTGAACATTTGAAAGTATTTTATAGCATAGCTAACTTCAGAACATAGTGTAGTATAGTGATTTTCTAATATGTCTGGGATGCAGGGACTGCTAACTAGTACTGCTAACTGATTTAAAATAAATCAGTTAGGGGGCACCTGGGTGGCTCAACCAACTCTTGGTTTCAGCTCAGGTCATGATCTCAGGTTTGTGAGATTAAGCCCTGGGCTTAATGCCGAGCATGGAGCCTACTTGAGATTCTCTCCCTCTTCCTCTGCACCTCCCCATCTCTCTTTCTTTCAATAGATGTATTACATTCTTAATAGAAGATTAGATTATTGTAGCTGTAAACATAAGTTCAAGTCATTCTTTTGGGATTTACATAATCACCTAATCATTTAAGGAAACATCAACAGATCTACCTCTGGTGGTAGATAATTCACCTGGTGGTAGATAATTACATCAGTGTGTCTGATGTCATTATTTGATTTTACATTTTCAAGCCCACATAAGGTGACTTCACATATGCTGAAATTTTCAGTGACCTTTCTACATCTAAATATATTAACTACAATACGACACTTGCATAAAAATAAACTACTTTTTAGAGCAATTTTAGGTCCACAGCAAAATTGAGGGGAAGGTGCAGAAATTTTCCATATACTCTTTGCCCTTACACATGCATAACCTCCCCCATTATTAACAACCCTCACCGGAGTGGTGCATTTGCTACAATTGATGAACTTACAATGATATATTATTGTCAGCCAGAGTCCATTCTTTACTCACTCTTGGTATTGTACGTCCTATGGGTTTGGATAATTTATAATAAAATGTATCCTTCATTATAGTATCACACAGAGTAGTCTCCCTGCCCTAAACATCTTCTGTGCTCCACCAAGAATCCTCTATGTTGATCATGAATCTTTTAAGTGGAGGATGTTTTACTGAAAAGGCAATTAAAAATAAATATTCTCTGATATTAACAAAAAAACCCCTGTGAAGTCTATCAGAAATGTGTCCTTTAGGGGTGCCTGGGTGGCTCAGTCAGTTAGGCGTCTGCCTTCTGTTCCTGGGATGGAGCCCTGGATCCCTTCAGGCTCTCTCCCTTTTCCTTCTCCTTCTGCCCCTCCCCCTGCTTGTGCTCTCTTGCTCTCTGTCTCTCTCTGTCAAATAAATAAATAAAATCTTTTAAAAAATATGTCCTTTAGATTGGAGGGGTTTATAGGTATTTGGTATGTATGTTTTATTATAAAGAACTACTTTTTTTCTGTTTGTGAGCTTTTTTAAAGTTAAAAATATTTTACAAACCAAGGAACAGTTTGAGTGACTTTGAAGATAAATTTATTACTCAACAGCAGAACCACCTATGGGGACTGAGTTGTAGGTATGAAACTGTAAAAAAGGCTGTAGATTACTGGATCAGTATTCTGAAATAGAAATTAGTGGTAGTGTCTTAGATAAATTCCCAAATCACTGAGCAAAATGAATTTATAGATCAAAAGTTTGTAGTGATCTAACAAACTTCTCTGAAGCGTTATCTACAATTTCTATTACTATGAAAAACAAGAAAGACTCAAAACATTTTTGATGAAATAGTTCCATTGAGAGGTATGTCTACTGGTTTAGGGATCCTTTCTACTCTGACTCAATACATTATGCAGATTAACTTTTTCTGTGATCTCCTCCTCATGTTCCCTTAATTTATTTTTGTTCAGTAATCCCCTTGACTCTGCATTTCAGCTTGCCATTTTATCACCCTCCTTGTTTGCTTCTCCTGAGCAATAGATTTATGTTTATCTTAAGGTTGTGGCTGACCTTTAAGAAGGGTAGAGGTTAAGAGCCCTGCTGTTTAACTGTGCATATTCATATTACTTTGTGCCTTGATTTTATGTCCTTATCCTTATTCTTTTATTTTCTTTTTCTCTTAACTTGAGCACACGCACACAAACATACACAGCCTTCAGGGAGAAGAGTGGAGATTAATTATTAATACTGAACTTACTGATTTAAAAGAGCTTGTAAGTTAGTTATGGTAACACTGTTATATTCAAAGCAAATATTTTTCCCAATATAGCATTTTCATTTTGTTTACAGATCATTTGCTTTTTTCCTCCCAATTTTTAGGTTTAGTAGATCCAATCCATCTAGACATTAACACATACTCTCATTTCATTCTGATTTTATGGTTGTATTCTCCATATTTAATTGCTTATTTCATCTGAATTTATTTTGGAATTTGAATATATTTGGGATTGAATATATTTGGGATTGAACTGAATTTAAATTATTTGATTAAAAAATAATTTTTTGACTGAATACAAATTGAGTTTAAATTATTTGAAAATTTCACTATTTGGCATTGAATTTGATTTCTTTATTAATAGCCCCAAGTTATTTACTGAAGGATTTGATTTACTCAAATAAGTGCAGTGGAGAGTGTATGAATTGAAATATGAGAAATCATAATAATAGGCCTTAAAAATCAGAGATAAAATTCCATCTCTATTGGACTTCATAATCTTTTCAGTTTTCCAAAGCAATGTATGTTTTATAAACTTTCATATCAGATGAACATATAAGGCATTAAACCTGTGGATCAGTGTAGCTCATAGAGTAAGACAGAGATATATAGTACTGTCCCTGAGACTAGAAAAGTGGTTAGTATACATGTTGACTTATTTTTCTATTTATTATTCCAATTTGATATTCTATTTTTGAGCTATAAAACCACTCTATGGACTACTTACCCATACATCTTTCTCCTCTAACTGCGCAGCAGACAGCCTATAAAATCTAGCCTTCAGCAATATGGAACCCATTACGGTTCTGAGATTATCCCAAGGGATTAATGAGAAACAAAAGTCTTCAGGAATTCCATAGAACTCGGTTCATCTTAAAAGTTCATGCATTGTCTTTCCAATTTCATAAACCAGTTAAACTTGGCCTTAGTATAATCACAAAATTGCTGTTCAAAATGTATACAGCATCTTTATCATTTTCTTGCCATTGCAGTTTGATAAGTGATTTTACTTAATCATTACTAAATATCCAGATCAATGTAAAATTTATTTGGTGTATTTATTGTGCACATAATTAGTTAATTCACCTCGTTTTTAAGCCACACTCAACAACAAACATGTAACTGCAATTGGTGAAACACATCTTACAACTATATGACATAGAAAAAAACAATAACCAAATAAAAAGATGCATATAAAAGAATAAACAATAATTCAGAATTGTAGGACTGGAAGCTATAGTAGTTACTTAATTCAACTATATCATCATGCAGAAGAGAAGAGAAAAAATGGTACTCATTACCATATTAAGAAATACCCTACCACTCAAATGACAATATTAAACATATATTGATTAGTAATTATATGCTGGACACTGTTCTAAGTGCTTTGCATGTACTAGCTCTTTTATTCCTTACAGCAACCCTATGAAATACTGTTTAACACCCATTTTATAGATTAAGAAACTTAAGAGAGCCTCAATAATTTGCCTATAGTCATATTCCAAGTGAAAGGAGCAGGGTTTGAACTGGCAGTCTGTCTCCCAAAGCTGTGCTTCTGACCATCACTGCACGACCTCTTGTATGCACCTTTTTGGTTTTTTTTTAAATATTTTATTTATTTGAGAGAGAGAGAGAGAGAGAGGGAGAGAAAACATGTGTGCAAGCGGGGAGATTTGGGGGGCAGAGGAGAGGGAGAAGCAGACTCCCTGCTGAGCAGGGAGTCTGATGTGGGGCTCGATCCCAGGACTCTGGGATCATGACTTGAGCCGAAGGCAGACACTTAACCAACCAAGCCACCCAGGTTCCCCGTCACCATATGACCTCTTGTGAATGACAGTTACAATAAATGTATTGCTAAAATATGTTATTAAGCCCTGGGATTACACAAAATGTTTTGTGGGGATGCTTTTTGCATGTTTACAATTTGACTGAAAGTTCACAATACTTTCCAGTATTGTGTGGGTTTTTATCCATTTTTTAGAATGGTAATGTTCACCTTTCTCCAGTCCCTTGCGTCACCCACAGTATTGTCCAAATGTCTAACACCGACGTCAATAAAAGCCTGTTAGCATGCTCAGTCAAATCCCATTACAAGGCATTGCTGAAATCTTAGTGCTGAGCACATCACTTCCCAGACACACCATTTGCCAAACATATTGTCTCCCAGACACAGTTCCATGTGCACACTACTGGCTATTCAAAGATAAGTGGACGCTGAGGACTCTGCATCCTGGTAGAGAGACACTGGAGCCACAGTCATGATCCAGACTTGTTCCTAAAAATTGGTAGGGGTTAAGATATAGGGAATTGGTAAATATCCTGTAAGTCTTTGCAGAAGAGATGAAATGTGAAGGATGAGAGGGAAGTCTTGTGTTTTCTGAGGGTGAAGGTCTGCGTGACACAGGTGTTATGAGAAAAAATTCAGGTTGTGATCTCTTGCTGGATTAATGCCTTTCCAAATCATCTATGCCTAGGCCAGAGTGCTTCCTAAAATGTAAATCTCACATTTGTCTACCCTGCATGGCTTTTTATACAGGAAAAGAATCACACTCCTTAGTGTATCTTCACAAACCTTACATGATCTGTTGCTAAATATATAGATTGTTCTCCTATATTCTCCTTGGATTCTAGCAACATTAAATTCTTCATATTTCTCTAATCTGCCAATTTTTTCTTATTTCTATTCTTTTGTATAAGATGATTACTTTTCATTGGGAATATAAGTGAATAAAATAAGTGTAACAGTTTCACATTGCCCAATAAAATTAAAGATGTACATATTTTACTACCCAGACATTTCATTTATGGGTAGATGGTGTCAGAAAAGAGAATAACTTGAATATTTGTATTGGGAGATGTGTTGTTAGGAGCAAAAGACAGAGAACATTCCAAACTCCCACCAGCAGAAAAATGAATAAATGTGTTCTATTATGTGTCAGCTATTCAATGTATTGCTTCTTTGCTCCAGACTTAGTCTTCATTGTCTGCTCTTTGTAAATATATATGGGTTCTTTAAAAACTTCTTCTTTGACAAGAGACATGGTGTTAAACTTTGTGAGTAGAAGGCATTGTAGACACATTGCAGGAAGGGGTTTTCCTTCCTGGTTCCCAAAGGCTCAGCTGGCAGGCTTCTGCATGCAAATGATTTCAGCATCTGGGTCATATAGCATACATGGCTTCACCATTGCTCCCATCCTGGAGTAACCCCGTCCTGCAGCGCCCCCATCCTGCAGCACTCCCATCCTGCAGTGTCCCTGTCCTGCAGTGTAGGCTGCTGCCATAACACTTGCTTCTTGCAGTTCATGGTGGCCAGAACTCAGTAGCCAGGAGCTTCTTCTAACACTGCCCTTGGTTGGTTTGGTGGTAAAGAGCTTCTGGCAAGGCAATTCCCCTGAATCAGTTTTCTACGGTGGCCTAGAGTACAGGTTTCTGGGGGGGTTGCAAATTCTGCACAGCACCACAGTATCTTTCTGCTGTTCAGTAAGGCCCATGGCATGGGGGAAATTCTTCACTGGCTGTTCCATCTCAGCCCTTGGGATAGTGACTGCTCCTTGGACCTGTTATACCTACATTCTTTAGAGTTCTCTTTACCTTTAACTAGATAGTATCTCATTACTGCAATGCTACCATAACCAATCATTCTTTATATTAACTTTACCTGCTTATGTTGCCATGTGGTTTCTCTGTCTTAACTGGACCCTGACAGATAAATGTTATATTCATGCAAGTGAATTGTTCCACGTCAGTGAACCCTTATGAACTCCAGCCCCAATGACACATGGATGCACCTTCAAAGGTGACTGAAAAAATCAAGTCTTAGAAAATAGATACACAGTATGATTTTATTTATAAACAGTTAAAAAATACACAAAGCCAAAAACACATAAGGAATATAGGCCTGTGTGGTATAATGATAAATAATAGAAAGATTCACATAAGATTCAAGAAAGTGAGTATCTCTGGCAGAAGATGAAGGCACACTGGTCAGTGGTAGATGGGGGATTCAAAGATATTGGTAACATTCCTTTTCTTAATCTGGTTATTTGTGGGAGGGCAGTTCTACCAATGTTCATTTCTTTATTATTTTTTACTGTACATATGTTATATATATCCTTTGATAGAAATAGGATATTTGCTAATTAAATAAAAGTAATTATCATTTATTGTATAGAGTGACTATAATTACCAGCAGTGTGAATAGATCAGAGTAGCTCAACTAATTTGCTAAGATAGTAATCTGTCAGCCCTGGGTGGCCAGTAGGGTTGACACCAGTGCTGAATTAGACTCTATCCCCTATAATGCCACATAGGAGTTTTAATATAGTAGGTGTTTGCCTTAATTTAGCAGCATTGTCCACAATAGCAAAATTGTGGAGGGAGCCGAGATGCCCTTCAGCGGATGACTGAATTAAGATAATGTGGTGCATATATAAAATGGAATATTACTCGCCATCGAAAAGAAAAATTTCACAACATTTGCAGCAACATGGATGGGACTGGAGGAGAAAAAGTTAATTTTAACAGTTCAAATTTGGAATAACCTTCTATAATTATAGAATAAAAATTGTCCCTCTTTCTTTTTTGATTCACAAGGAGAAGAAAAACAAATGCTAAGATGTGTGTGTGTATTAACTTTATTTTTTTAGAAACCAGTCACCATGTTTGGATGATGCCCTTACTCCTAATTTGGAATACACCTTTCATGATTTTTTCTGAGTGATAGACCATACCTATTCAAAACGGGTTCTCTGAAGAACCACCTCAGGCTACTTCTCTCAGGGTCCCAGCTGCAGCCTGCACTGTAAAGGCTGCAATGGAGATCTGTCTCTTCACTTCTCCCCAGGCCTTGGAAGGATCCACCTTGCTTTCAATATCAAACAGAGCATCATAAATTCCTGGGAATGACTCCCCTGCATACTTGTTGTGGCTGCTGGGAGCATATATGATGTGCCTGTTGATAAAAACAGTTTGGTGTCTATCAGGTGCCCAAATGATATATAACAAGAGAAAAACAGGAGCACTCTACAAATCCTGAACTGCACAATTCTAATTTTATAATTCGAATAAGCCACTTGTCAGCTAAACTTCCAAGTTTAATCATCTCCAAAAACCAGTCTATGAAGTATGTGTTAATTATGTTTTAACTTTAAACAGAGGACTTAATGTGGTTCAGAGCAACAAAAGTAATGATAGCCCCAATACCTTGTCACCTACTATGGATCATGCTTGCAATTAAATGATTTGCCTATAATTTTTCTATTTCTTAAAAATAAATGCTACCACCAGGGTAACTGAGTTGGTTAAGTCTCTGACTCTTGGTTTCAGCTCATATCATGATCTAAGTATCTTGGGATCCAGTACCTCATCACGCTCCCCACTCAGTGGGGAGTCTGCTTCTCGGTCCCTCTCTCCCTTTCTGCCCCTCCTCCCACTTGCACGCACATGTGCAACCTCTCTCTCTCTAAAATACATAAATAAATCTTAAAAAAAAACTCTACAAAGTTGCTACTAGCATTTCAAAAGGAGGAAATTGAGATTTGAGAGATTTAAGTGACTAGTCTCAAGCTAGACTGCAAATAAGCACTGACTTTTCACTCTCCCACTTTACCCTCTGAAATGTAGCACAGTTGTGATTATTAAAGTCCTCTTTGTGACCTGCCAACATACTATTGTGTTTTTCTCTTTAAAAAAGAAGACACACTAACATGTTAGAATGCCTAGCTTAAAGCATGAACAATCATTAAAAACATTTTGAAAGTGTAACATGACCTAGGTAGAAGGTGATATTTTATTGAAAGACCTATGTCAGTTCATGTCATAACCCATGAAGGGAAAGATAAGTTCCCAAAGAGGTAAAGAAGGAAAGAAGCACAATCATGCCACCATTGAGAAACCACTCACCATGTTTGGATGATGCCCTTACTCCTAATTCTGATCCTTTGATAATCCATAAACAGAAAGACAGGGACATTTCTCAGTAGTCACTGACCTAATTTGTTCTGCAATTCTTAGTAAGATCAACTTACTGTTCATCATTGATGTTTATCAGAAATATTTATAATTGTCAAAAATTAGAAAAAAATGTGAACGTTAGGAGAGTATATAAATATACATTTTATATATTTTTTTAAAATTTTTTATTATGTTATGTTAGTCACCATACAGTAGATCCTTAGTTTTTGATGTAGTGTTCCATGATTCATTATTTGTGTATAACACCAGTGCTCCATGCAATATGTGCCCTCCTTAATACTCATCACCAGCCTATCCCAATCCCCCACCTGCCTTCCCTCTGAAGCCCTCAGTTTGTTTCCCAGAGTCCATAGTCTCTTGTGGTTCACTCCCCCTTCTGTTTACCTCCCCCTTCATTCTACCCTTCCTTCTCCTACCAATCTCCCTGCTATTTCTAATGTTCCATAAACTAGCGAAACCATGTGATAATTGTCTTTCTCTGCTTGACTTATTTCACTTAGCGTAATCTCCTCCAGTCCTGTCCATGTTGCTGCAAATGTTGGGTAATCATGCTTTCTGATGGCTGAGTAATAGTCCATGGTATATATGGACCACATCTTCTTAATCCATTTGTCTGTTGAAGGGCATCTTGACTTCTTCCACCATTTAGCTATTGTGGACAATCCTGCTATGAACATTGTGGTGCATATGGCCCTTCTCCTCACTACGTCCATACATTTGGGGTAAATACCCAGTAGTGCAATTGCTGGATCATAGGGTAGCTCTAATTTTAACTTTTTTTTAAAAAGATTTTATTTATTTATTTGAGAGAGAGAGAGAGCCAGCCAGCGAGAGAGGGAACACAAGCAGGGGGAGTGGGAGAAGAAGAAGCAGGCTCCCAGCAGAGGAGCCCGATGTGGGGCTCGATCCCATAACACCAGGATCACGCCCTGAGTTGAAGGCAGATGCTTAACAACTAAGCCACACAGGCGCCCCTATTTTTAACTTTTTGAGGGACGTCTACACGGTTTTCCAAAGTGGCTGTACCAACTTGCATTCCCACCAACAATGTAAGAGGGATCCCCTTTCTCCACATCCTCTCCAACATTTGTTGTTTCTTGCCTTGTCAATTTTTGAAATTCTAACTGGCATAAAGTGGTATCTCAAGGTGGTTTTGATTTGAATTTCCCTGATGCCTAATGATTTTAAACATTTTTTCATGTGTTTGTTAGCCATTTGTATGACTTCATTGGAAAAGTGTCTGTTCATATCTTCTGCCCATTTTTTGATTTGATTAATTTTTTTTCTCGTGTATTGGGTTTGAGAGGTTCTTTATAGATCTTGGATACTAGTCTTTTATCTGTAGTGTCATTTGCAAAAACCTTCTCCCATTCCATGGGCTGCCTCTTAGTTTTTTTGAATGTTTCCTTGGCTGTGCAGAAAATTTTTATCTTGATGTAGTCCCACGAGTTCATTTTTTCTTTTGTTTCTCTTGCCTTTGGATATGTGTCATGTAAAAGGTTGCTTTGGCCAATGTCGTAGAGGTTGCTGCCTATGTTCTCCTCTAGAATTTTGATGGATTCCTGTCTCACATCGAGGTCTGTCATCCATTTGGAGTTTATCTTTGTGTATGGTGTGAGAGAGTGCTCAAGTTTCATTCTTTTGCATATAGCTGTCCAATGTTCCCAGTACCATTTATTGAAGAGACTGTTTTTTTCCTGCTTTGTCAAAGATTAGTAGCCCATAGAGCCGAGGGTCCATGTCTGGGTTCTCTATTCTCTTCCATTCGTCTATGTGTCTGTTTTTGTGCCAGTACCATGCTGTCTTTGTGATCATAGCTTTGTAGTATAGCTTGAAATCAGGCAACGCGATGCCCTCAGCTTTGTTTTTCCTTTTTAACATTTTCTTGGCGATTCAGGGTCATTTCTGGTTCCACACAAATTTAAGGGCTGTTTGTTCCAGCTCTTTGAAAAGTATCATTAGTATTTTGATCGGGATGGCATTGAAAATGTAGACTGCTCTGGGTAGCATGCACATTTTAACTATGTTTATTCTCCCGATTCATGGGCATAGAATATTTTTCAATCTTTTTGTGTCTTCTTCAATGTCTTTCAAGAGTGATTTATAGTTTCTAGAATATAGATCCTTTACCTCTCTGGTTAAGTTAATTCTGAGATATCGTATGATTTGGTGGTATTGTAAATGGAATCAATTCCCTAATTTTCTTTCTTCAGTCTCATTGTTCAGGTACAGAAATTCAACTGATTTCTGAGCATTAATTTTGTATCCTGCCACATTACTTAATTGCTCTATAAGTTATAGTAATTTGGGGGTGGAGTCTTTTGGGTTTTCCATATAGAGTATCATGTCATCTGCGAAGAGAGACAGTTTGACTTCTTCTTCGCCAATTTGAATACCTTTTATCCCTTTTTGTTGTCTGATTGCTGTTGCAAGGACTTTTAGTACTATGTTGAATAATAATGGTGAGAATGGGCATTCTTGTAATGTTCCTGATCTTAAGGGAAAGCCTTCCAGCTTTTCCCCATTGAGAATGATATTCACTATAGGCTTTTCATAGACGGTTTTTATGAAATTGAGGAATGTGCCCTCTTATCCCTATACTCTGAAGGGTTTTAATCAGGAAAGGATGCTGTATTTTGTCAAATGCTTTTTCTGCATCAATTGAGATGATCATATGGTCTTGACGCTTTTCTTGTTGATGTGATCTAGCACACTGATCGATTTGCAAATGTTGATCCAACCTTGCATCCCAAGGATGAATTCCACTTGGTCGTGATGGATAATCCTTTTAATGTACTGTTGGATCCTATTAGCTAGGATCTTGTTGAAAATTTTGGCATCCATATTCATCAGGGATAGCAGTCTGTAATTCTCCTTTTTGATGGGGTCTTTGCTTGGTTTGGGGATCAAGGTAATATTGGCCTTATAGAATGACTTTGGTAGTTTTCCTTCTGTTTCTGTTTTTTGAAACAGCATCAGGAGAATAGGTATTATTTCTTCTTTGAATGTTTGGTAGAACTGCCAGGGGAATCCGCTGGGCCCTGGACTCTTGTATTGTGGGAAGGTTTTTTTTTTAAATATAATATTTTTTTATTATACTATGTTAGTCACCATACAGTACATCCCTAGGTTTGATGTGAAGTTCAATGATTCATTAGTTGCGTATAACACCCAGTGCACCATATAATACGAGCCCTCCTTAATACCCATCACCAGCCCATCCCATTCCCCCATGCCCCCTCCCCTCAGAAGCCCTCAGTTTGAATTGGGAGGGGGTTTGATCACTGCTTAAATCGCTTCATAATTAATCAGTCTGTTTAGATAATCAATTTCTTCTTGTGTCAAACTTGGTAGTTTATAGGTTTCCAGGAAGGCATCCATTTCTTCCAGGTTGTTTAATTTATTGGCATATAGGTGTTGAGAATAGTTTCTTTTTTATTTTATTATTATTTTTTAATGTTTTTTTATTACATTATGTTAGTCATCATACAGTACATCCCTGGTTTCTGATGCAAGGTTCGATGATTCATTAGCTGCGTATAACACCCAGTGCAACATGCAATATGGCCCTCCTTACTACCCATCACCAGTCTATCCCATTCCCCTACAGCCTCCCCTCTGAAGCCCTCAGTTTGTTTCTCAGAGTCCATAGTCTCCCATGCTTCACTCCCCCTTCTGATTACCCCCCCCTTTCTTTATCCATTTCTTCCCTTACCGATCTTCCTAGTTCTTATGTTCCATAGATGAGAGAAATCATATGATAATTGTCTTTCTGCTTCACTTATTTCACTTGGCATTATCTCCTCCAGTGCTGTCCATGTTGTAGCAAATGTTGAGAACTCGTTCTTTCTGATGGCTGAGTAATATTCCATTGTATTTATGGACCACAACTTCTTAATCCAGTCATCTGTTGAAGGGCATCTCGGCTCCTTCCACGATTTAGCTATTGTGGACAATGCTGCTATGGACATTGGAGTGCATATGGCCCTTCTCTTCATTACGCCTGTATCTTTCAAGTAAATACCCCGTAGTGCAATGGCTGGGTCATAGAGTAGCTCAATTTTTAACTTTTTAAGGGACCTCCACACTGTTTTCCAGAGTGGTTGTACCAACTTGCATTCCCACCAACAATGTAGGAGGGATCCCCTTTCTCCACATCCTCTCCAGCAATTGCTATTTCCTGCCTTGTTGATTTTTGCCACTAACTGGCGTAAGATGGTATCTTAGTATGGTTTTGATATGAATTTCCCTGATGGCTAATGATTTTGAACATTTTTTCATGTGTCTGTTAGCCATTTGTATGTCTTCATTGGAAAAGTGTCTGTTCATATCTTCTGCCCATTTTTTGATTTGTTTATTTTTTTCTCACGTATTGATTTGAGAAGTTCTTTGTAGATCTTGGATACCAGTCTTTTATCTGTAGCATCATTTGCAAATATATTCTCCCATTCCGTGGGCTGCGTCTTAGTTTTTTTGATTGTTTCCTTGGCTGTGCAGAAGATTTTAATTTTGATGAATTCCAACATCTTCATTTTATCTTTTGTTTCTCTTGCCTTTGGAGATGTGTCATGTAAAAGGTTGCTTTGGCTGATGTCGTAGAAGTTACTGCCTATGTTCTCCTCTAGGATTTTGATGGATACCTGTCTCACATCGAGGTCTGTCATCCATTTGGAGTTTATCTTTGTGTATGGTGTGAGAGAGTGGTCAAGTTTCTTTTGCATGTAGCTGTCCAATTTTCCCAGCACCAATTATTGAAGAGACTGTCCTTTTCCCACCGGATGTTTTTTCCTGCTTTATCAAAGATTAGTTGCCCAAAGAGCTGAGGGTCCATTTCTGGGTTCTCTATTCTGTTCCATTGGTCTATGTGTCTGTTTTTGTGCCAGTACCATGCTGTCTTTGTGATCAAAGCTTTGTAGTATACCTCGAAATCTGGCATTGTGATGCCCCCAGCTTCGTTATTCCTTTTCAATAGTTCCTTGGCGATTCAGGGCCTTTTCTGGTTCCATACAAATTTCAGGACTATTTGTTCTAGTTCCTTGAAAAATGTCCTCGGTATTTTGATCGGGATAGCATTGAAAGTGTAGATTGCTCTGGGTAGCATGGACATTTTAACTATGCTAATTCTTCCGATCCATGAGCATGAAATGTTTTTCCATCTTTTTGTGTCTTCCTCAATGTCTTTCAAGAGTGATCTGTAGTTTCTAGAATATAGAACCTTTACGTCTCTGGTTAATTCCAAGGTAACGTATGGTTTTTGGTGCTATTGTAAATGGGATGGATTCCCTAATTTCTCTTTCTTCAGTCTCATTATTCGTGTATAGAAATGCAACTGATTTCTGAGCATTGATTTTGTGTCCTGCCACATTACTGAATTGCTCTATAACTTCTAATAGTTTGGGAGTGGATTCTTATGGGTTTTCCATATAGAGTATCATGTCATCTGCGAAGAGAGACATTTTGACTTCTTCTTTGCCGATTTGGATACCTTTTATCCCTTTTGTTGTCTGATTGATGTTGCAAGGACTTCTATTACAATGTTGAATAACAGTGGTGAGAGTGGGCATCCTTGTCGTGTTCCTGATCTTAAGGGGAAGGCTTCCAGCTTTTCCCCGTTGAGAATAATATTTATTGTAGGCTTTTCTTAGATGGCTTTTATGAGCTTGAGAAATGAACCCTCTATTCCTACACTCTGAAGGGTTTTAATCAGAAAAAGATGCTGTATTTTGTCCAATGCTTTTTCTGTGTCTATTGAGAGAATCGTATGATTTCTGAATTATTGTTTCTGAATAAAATCTAAGACACTCTTAGATTTGTGAATGTTGTACCACCCCTGCATCCCAGGGATGATTCCCACTTGGTTATGATGGATAATCCTTTTAATGTACAGTTGGATTCTATTTGCCAGGATCTCATTGAGGATTTTGGCATCCATATTCATTAGGGAAATCGGTCTGTAATTCTCCTTTTCGATGGGATCTTTGCCTGATTTGGGGATCAAGGTAATATTGGCCTTATAGAATGCATTTGGTAGCTTTCCTTCTGTTTCTATTTTTTGAAATAGTTTTAGAAGAATAGGTATTATTTCTTCTTTGACTGTCTGGTTGAATTCCCCAGGAAAACCATCCAGGCCTGGGGTTTTATTTTCTGGAAGATTGTTGATCACTGACTCAATCTCTTCCTAATTAATTGGCCTGTTTAAAAAATCAATTTCTTCATGTTTCAGTCTTGGTAGTTTATGGGTTTCCAGGAAGGCCTCCATCTTGTCCAGATTGCTTAATTTATTGGCATAAAGCTGTTGATAAAAGTTTCTAATAATCCTTCCAATTTCATTGGTGTTGGTTGTGACCTTGCCTTTTTCATTCATAATTTTATTAATTTGGGTCCTTTCTCTATTGTTTTGGATAAGTCTTGCCAGTGGTCTGTCAATTTTATTAATTCTCTCAAAGAACCAGCTTCTAGTTCTGTTGATCTGCTCTACTGTACTCCTGGTTTCTAATTCATTGATTTCTGCTCTAATCTTGTTCAACTGCTTCTTCGTGCATGGGTTAGGCCTGTCCCTCTTTTGCTGTTTTAGCTACTTGAGGTGAGAATATAAAAACTGCATTTTAGATTTTTCTGTTCTTTTGAGTGAGGCTTGGATGGCTATGTATTTCCCCCTAGGACTGCCTTTGCAGTATCCCATAGGTTTTGGACCGTTGTGTTTTCATTCTTGTTGGTCTTCATAAATTGTTTAATTTGATTTTTGATTTCCTGGTTTATCGAGTCATTCCTGGGCAGGAATGTTCTTAGTCTCCAAGTGTTTGAGTTTCTTCCAAATTTTCCTTGTGGTTGAGTTCCAATTTCAAAGCTTTGTGGTCTGAAACATGAGGGAATAATTTCAGTCTTTTGGTATCTGTTGAGACCTGTTTTGTGTCCCAGAACATGGTTATTCTTTGAGAATGTTCCATGGGCATTAGAATATGATGAGTATTCTTTGGTTCTGGGTTGTAGTGTTCTATATATATCTATGAGGTCCAACTCTTTAGTATGGCATTCAAAGCTCTTGTTTCTTTGTTCATTTTCTGCGTAGGTGATCTATCTATTCCTGATAGTGGACTGTTGAGGTCCCTTACTATTACATATATTTTATCTATATGTCTCTTTATTCTGGTTAAGAGTTGGCTTGTGTATCTTGCTGCTCCCCTGTTGGGGGCATATATATTTATAATTGTCATAGCCACTCGCTGGATACATCTTTTAAGAATAATATAGTGCCCTTCTGTGTCTCTAACTATAGTCTTTAGTTTAAAATCCAATCTGTCTGAGATGAGAATTGCTACCTCAGCTTTCTTTTTGAGGTCCATTTGCGTGAAAGATGGTACTCCATCCCTTAACTTTCAGTCTGAATGTATCTTTGGGTTCAAAATGAGTCTCTTGTAGACAGCAAATGGTTGGGTCAGTTCTTATTATTCAATCTGCAACCCTGCATTATGGGAAATTTTAAGCCATTCACATTGAGACTGAATACTGAGAGAAATGATTTTAATGATGCCATGTTGCCAGTAAAGTCTTTGTTTGTATCGGTTGTGACTTTCTGTTCTGTATCACCCTTGGGGCCTTTTTACCTTTATAGAACCCCCTTAATATCTCCTGTAGGGCTTGTTTCATGGTTACAAATTTGGTTAATGACTGGCGATTCTGGAAGGTCTTTATTTCTCCATCAATTCTGAATGACAGCCTTGCTGGATAAAGGATCCTTGGCTGCATGTTTTTCTATGAAAGAGATTTAAAAATGCCCCCACCCTTTCTGTCGTTCACCAGGTCTGTGTGACAGGTCTGACGTAATTCTGAAACCCTTGCGTTGGTAAGTGAGAGATTTCTTTGCCCTGGCCACTTTCAATACTGTATCCTTGGATGTAATATTTGCGAATATGCACTATGCGTGATGTGCTGAGGTTTGCAGTGGTTGAGCTTGGGAGGGTCCTCTGTCTGTTGGACAAGAATGTCTGTTTCGGGCCTGGGTGGCACAGCGGTTAAGTGTCTGCCTCCGGCTCAGGGCGTGATCCTGCGTTACGGGATCGAGCCCCACGTCAGGCTCCTCCACTATGAGCCTGCTTCTTCCTCTCCCACTCCCCCTGCTTGTGTTCCCTCTCTTGCTGGCTGTCTCTATCTCTGTCAAATAAATAAATAAAATCTTTAAAAAAAAAAAAAAAAAAAGAATGTCTGTTTCCCTCGCTAGTTATGGAAGTTTTCAGCTACAATTTGTTCAAATATCTCTTCTAGACCTCTGTTTTTCTCCACCCCCTTGGGGATGACCGATGATTCTGACATTGGAACATTTCATGAGTCAGTAATCTCCTGTAACCTACATTCCTGTGTGTGGATTTTTGAGTCCGATTCTATTCTACTTTCTCTTCTAGTAACCCATCCTTCAATTCGCTGATACGATTACTTTCTTCCTCATTCACCCTGGCCGTCAGAGCCTCTAGTTTTGACAGCATTTGGCTCAGAATTTTTAATTTCTGCCAGGTTCACTCATTTTCTTCCCTTAGAGATTCTACATTCTCATTAACATTTTCGTTAATACTTTTTTCAAGTCTACACATCATCTTGACCATTATTACTCTGAACTCCATTTCTGATAATTTGGTTATCTCCATATCCATTAGTTCTGTGGCATAGGCCACAGACTCATTGTCTTGTCTTTGCTGGGGGGGACTTCTCCTTCTCGTCATTTTGATGAGGAGAGGTTGCGGGGTTGTCCAGAGCCCAAATTATTGACCGGGACCCACACCATGCGCCCTTGTTTTATAGGGATCTTAGGGATGTGGGCTGCTTAATTTTTCAGCCTGCCTTCTGGGGGAGGGGCCTGCTGCTCTGATAGTCAGGCAACCCTTTTTGGGTAGAGTCTCCTTGTCCCCTAGGGTGATGGGGATGGCACACTGTGAGCCGGTATTTCCAGGCTTTGGTTCTTTGGCAGCTTTCCCTGGCATTTTGCTATGCCTCTTCTGAGAGTCAGAGTAGCAGTGGCCGAATCTCAGCCTCTGTCTCAGAACAGAGGGTTCACGGGCCATTCTCCACTGATGTTCTGACCACTTTAACTCTGTTTCTGCTGCTGCTGCTCACCCTGCAGCGTCGGGATGTGCGCCCCACACCCGGCATCCCAGCCCTCACTTCCAGGGCCGGAGCGTCTCTGTCCTTTGTGTTTCTAATACCACCAGTTGCCTGTTGCCCCGTGCTTCCCGGGAGCTCCCGGTCTCAGTTTGGTTCCAGTGAGTGCACCGGAGGTCTGTGAAAAGTCTGGTGGCACGCGTTCCCCGCTCACGGTCTCAGTCTGCCCTCTCGCGGGCGCTGGTCCACGAGTCTGCCCACTCCCCGTGCAGGTGGCTACCACTTTCTGGCGCCCAAACATGGCGTCTCCTGCTCCCTCCGTTTATCTTCTGATATCTGTGGGCAGTTTCATGGCTCCCTGCCTTACCTCAATACTCAGTGCTGGAGATGTTCATTTGTAGAGATCCAGATGTATCTTCCCTGCGCTCAGGCTGATTCCGTGGATGTTTAGGCAGGTCTGGTACCTATCCAGCTCAACTCAGGGGACTGGCTGAAAAAGGGGTCCCCTACTCCTCCGCCATCTTAACCCAACCCCTGATTCATAGCATTTTTAATTTCTGCCAGATTTGCTCTCATTTCCGCCCATGGGGATTCTATATCCTTGTTAGTATTTTTGTTAATATTTTTCAAGCCTACACATCATCTTGACCATTGTTACTCTGAACTCCATTTCTGACAATTTGGTTATATCCATATCCATCAGTTCTGTGGCACAGGCTACAGTTTCTGTCTCCTTTTTTGCTGTGGATTCCTCCTCCTGGTCATTCAGATTAGGAGAGGTTGAGGAATGCCCAGAGCAAGATTATTGACCAGGAACCAGGCAATGTGCACTTGTTTTATAGGGACTTAAGGATGTGGGCTTCCTGATTTTTCAGCTTGCCTTCTGGGGGGCGGAGGAGCCTGCCATGCTGATATTCAGGCAACCCTGTTTGGGTAGAGTTGCCCTGTCCCCTGTGGGGTGGGGTGGGATGGCACAATGTGAACTGGTATTTCCAGGGTTTTGTTCTCTGGAGGCTTTTGCTGGCAGTTTTCGTGACTCTTCTGAGAGTCAGAGCAGCAGTGGCCATATCCTAGTTTCTGTCTCAGAACAGAGAGATCACAGTCTGCTCTCCACTGAGCTCTCATGGCCACTTTAATTCTGTTTATGTCAGTGCTGCTAAAAGCCCCACAGCGTCCTGGGTTGTCGCCCCACAGCCACTCTCCTAGGGAGAGTCCCTGGGAGTGCTGGCAAGTTTCTGTCCTTTTTGCTTCTAACACCACCAGCTGTCCCCAGTTCCTGCATGCGCTCCTGAGCTCCTTGTCTCAATCTGGTTGCACATGCTCCTGATCACCAGATTTCAGTCTAACTCAAGTGTGCACTCCTGAGCTCGGTTTTCAGTCTGGTTCCAGTGAGCACTCCAGAACTCCGGTTTTCAGTCTGGTCACACAGGCGTTCCACGGCTCCCGGTCTTAATCTGCTTTCTCGTGGGTACCAGTCCACGAATCCACCTGCTCCCCAGTGCAAGTGCCTACTGCTTCCCAGTGCCTGAACATGGTGGAAGTGTCCTTCCCTTCCATTTATCTTCCAATACCTGTGCACGGATTCACGGCTCCCGCTTGGTACCTTAATACTCAGTGCCGGAGATGTTCATTTGTAGAGATCCTGATGTATCTTCCTACATCTCAGGCGATTTCATGGGTGTTCAGGATGATCTGGTAGATACCCAGCTCGATTCAGGGGACTAGCTGAAAAAGGTCCCCTACTCCTCTGCCATCTTTTTTCTTCCTCACATTTTTTACATTTTACATATATTTATTATGTCTTATGTGTATACATACATAAGTCAAATATATTTAAAATGAGAGCGGGACTAAAATTATATAAACCATATATAAGCATGATTTTATAACTAACCAACGGAATTGGGGTGATTTTTATTTTCTACTTGTGACTTTGTTGATCTAAATTTCCTACAATGAACATATATTAAATTATAATCTGAAATAAAAAAGATATAAAAAGAAAATGTAGCAATCATATTACATTATATGAAGAAATAATACATCTATTTCTATATATATTTTGAAATTTCTATTTCTTACAAAAATCAACTATATTTTTCTGCAGTGCAAAAAATAAGAAAAAAGGATATAATGAGGAGTCATATTTGCATTCTTACCTATAGAAAGGCCTGTCTAGTAATCCTAAAGGATCAATAAATGCTCGTTCAAAAACATCAGCTGATCATTCATAATTCTCAATAATATTGGGCTAAGTAAGAAAACAAATACAGATGTCACTTCATGGAAAGCATGCACTGCACAGCAAAGTAAAAATTCACAAAAAAAACTAAACATAAGTAATACATCTTAAGTCCCTATGATATGCAAATTAAAAAACTCGCCCACACAGTTACATTTTTAAAATCCTATAAAATACTATTCTGCTGAGGCTTATAATACCACAGAAAGTTATATGTCAGAGTTGAAAAAGTCAACAATACTTTTTATTTATATTGAACTAATTAATTGACAAACCTAGGTATTTAAATATAGGCAAGACATTTTTATCTAAGGATCCTAATAATCTACTTAAAGAAGTGATTTTGATATTGAGTGGGATAGTCTATAATGCTTAGTAGGGTTCCTGGAAAATTATACTAATTTACCAAATGATAGCCAATGTTTTTATTTTATTTTATTATTATTAAAAGCCAAATGTCCTAGAAAATCATAATCTATGTCCATAAGGTCCTTTTAGAGAGAGGAAACATCATAGTTTTTAAGGACAGAAAATCAAATTCAGAGAATACATGGTGTTTTGAATCTCCTTAAGATTTATTTCTCATTGTTGATTTACTTTTATTTTTTTACCCACACAAAAATTTGGAGAGTACTGTAAAGTATAAGGGAAAAAATCATATTCACCCAGGATGACAGTTATTATACTACCTGGTTTACTTTGAGTTTTTCTCTACATTTGTTCGATAAAAATGTAATCAAACTTTATTTACAATTTTAAATATTTTTTGTTTACTTCACATTTTTGTAAATATCTTACATTATATTTTCTTTATAATCAACCATTTTATGCTTCTAAAATGTTCAAATTGGCAGACATCTGATTTTTGGTAATTTCTCTCCTCTTAGGTATTAACCATTTGAATTATTTGGTATTTTTAAAATAAACTATTTTTATTTTTAATTAAAAACTTTTAAAAGAGATAGCAGGAGCAGGGGAAGAGTTGAATAGGGGCAGAAAGAGAGAATCTTCAGCAGGCTCCAAGCCCAGCATGGAACCTGACACGTGGATCCGTCCCTCTCACGACCCTGAGATCATGACCTGAGCCAAAATCATTTGGATGTTTAGCCCCTTGATTGTTTGGTATTATAATTCATATCTTTCTCTGAGAAGCCCTTTTTCTCTCAAACTTGAAACTCTTTCCTGACGAAAATGGCCAAGAAATGGAAATAATACGGCCAAGTCTAAGCCTATATATGGCTCTTCTTGAAACTTTAACAGTATGTATTTATGCTTTTCAAAAAGCTTTTTATTTTATTAATTTTTTCAAAAGGTTTTTAAAACAATTCACAATGCTATCAGAAAAGTGTAGAGAGCAGGGGAATTAAGATGGCGGAGGAGTAGGGGACCCCTTTTTCAGCCGGTCCACTGAGTCGAGCTGAATAGGTACCATACCAGCCTAAATAACCACAGAATCAGCCTGAGATGCAGGAAGATACATCTGGATCTCTACAAATGAACATCTCCAGCACTGGTATTGATGTGTACGAAGAGGGGGCCATGAACCACACAGATATCGGAAGATAAGCGGAAGGTGGAGGAGCCGCGTGTTCGAGAGAGAAGACATAAAAAGATGGAAAGATATTCCATGCTCATGGATCGGGAAGAATTAGCATAGTTAAAATGTCCATGCTACCCAGTGCAATCTACACTTTCATGCTATCCGATCAAAATACCGAGAACATTTTCAAAGATCTGGAACAATAGTCCTTAAATTTGTATGGAACCAGAAAAGGCCCGAATCTCCAAGGAACTGTTGAAAGGAAAAAACAAAGCTGGGGGCATCACAATGCGGACGACTGTACTACAAAGCTGTGATCACAAAGACAGCATGGTACTGGCACAAAAACAGACACATACCAATGGAACAGAATAGAGAGCCCAGAGATGGACCCTCGGCTCTTTGGGCAACTAATATTTTGATAAAGCAGGAAAAAACATCCGGTGGAAAAGGAGAGTCTTTCAATAAATGGTGCTGGAAAAAGAATTGGACAGCTACATGCAAAAGAATGAAACTTGACCACTCTCTCACACCATACACAAAAATAAACTCCAAATGGATGAAAGACCTCGATGTGAGACAGGAATCCATCAAAATTCTAGAGGAGAACATAGGCACAACCTCTACGACATCAGCCAAAGCAACCTTTTCATGATACATCCCCAAAGACAAGAGAAACAAAAGATAAAATGAATTTATGGGACTTCATCAAGATTAAAAGTTTCTGCACAGCCAAAAACAGTCAGAAAAACTATGAGGCAGCCCACGGAATGGGAGAATATATTTGCAAATGACACTACAGATAAAAAGACTGGTATCCAAGATCTACAAAAAACTTCCCAAAATCAATACATGAGAAACAAATAAACAAAATCAAAAAATGGGCAGAAGATATGAACAGACACTTTTCCAATGAAGACATACAAATGGCTAACAGACACATGAAAAAAATGTTCAAAATCATTAGCCATCAGGAAATTCAAATCAAAACCACACTGAGATACCACCTTACACCAGTTAGAATGGCAAAAATAGACAAGGCAAGAAGCAACAATTGCTGGAGAGGATGTGGAGAGGGATCCCTCTACATTGTTGGTGGGAATGGGTGTACAGCCACTCTGGAAAACAGTGTGGAGGTCCCTTAAAAAGTTAAAAATTGAGCTACCCTATGACCAGCCATTTGCACTATGGGTGTTTACCCAAGATACAGGCGTGTAAAGAGAAGGGCCATATGCATCAATGTCCATAGCAGCATTATCCCTAGCTAAATCGTGGAAGGAGACAGGATGCCCTTCAACAGATGACTGGATTAGAAGTTGTGGTCCATATATACAATGGAATATTAGCTCAGCTATCAGAAAGAACGAGTTCTCAACATTTGCTACAACATGGACAGCACTGGAGGAGATAATG